>NC_140247.1:5157995-5605495 GCF_949987555.1 Borostomias antarcticus | reverse complement strand
GGTTTATCTTTCTTTTAAATAATAAACATAGATAGATAGATCCTATGGGTGCTTGCACAAGTCAGTGAACAACTCTGTTCTGTTTGTATTTAATTACTCTCTTATTGAGTGCTTTCTTTCAATTACCTACTATATGACTGCAAGTGTATCCGAATACAGGGGCTGTCTGTTGTATGTATGTTTGTATATATATTGTCTGTATCACTGCTGTGTTTGTGAGAAATTGGGCCCACTACTACAAGCTTTAAATAGATACCTTGGGGCACCCCTTTCATGCATCCATCTATTGTAAAATGTCAATGTATCTTTCTGTGATGATGTGTGAAATAAACTGAATTCATCCTCAAGGGAGAAGGACAACAAAAAGGCACAATCAGGGACTAACTTACTGTAGGTACACATAATATACAAAATACTTCATGTACAGCTTGAGCTTACTTTGCCTATAAATGTTTCTGCTCAGCAATGTTCTTGTTTACCCCTGCCCCCTGAGATTCATTGTACAGTATAATTAACATATGTAGTTAGAGTATTTAATATTAGTTATTATTAGTTGCTTTGCTAAATATAATTAAAAGGACTGTTAAGTTTGGACTTTCTTTAAAGGGGTTGTTCGGAATTTTGGACATTCACGACTTACCCATAATGTTGTTGTAAGTGATGGAGAACATTTTCAGCTGATTCCATGCTGTCTCTCGTTCTGGCTTTAGGGGCATGCTAATGCTATTGTAGCTCAAAGCAGTAGAAACGACTAGCATTTAACGAAAAAAACTCACTTAAACACTCCACAGTGCACCCAAATCAAATATTGTATGAGGACAGTCTGTCAGGGGCTCATTTGAGTTTTTATACCATCATTTTTTAAGTCCAACTATTGTTGAACCCATTCATTTGTTTGGACCTATAATGGCTCTCTCTGTAAATAGGGAGGCAGAGTGATACGTAACTTGCCGGCACTATTGTTTTCACAACAACAAGGAACAGAAGAGTGGAATATTCTCTTACTAGCCCCTTTTGGGACTGTTAGGTGCAGCCATTGGACAAGCTACTGCTCTCCGTAGCTACAGTCCCTTGTCCCGGCATAGACCCGTTGTCCTAAAATGGATCTCCCACTGTTCTAATAAGTGGTGGTTCTCAACAAGTGTCGCAGAGAAATTTCAAAGATACTCACTCACTCAGGAGAGTTGCACCATAACTGGTGCTGGGTTTAGAACACTGAATTGCTAATAAACATGTTTCGTGTATCTTATTCGGCAAACTGCCTTACCTAAAAAAATATCGGTCTTCTGCAGTTATGCTAGCGAGTGCAATGATTGCAGGGCATATAATGGACTAAATGCACAATTACTGATTGCTCCAATGAGTATCAAGACTAGCAGATAAGTTAATTAGATATTCTCAGCTGGAGTGATAGCAGATGTACAGTATTTAGTGTCCATGCTCCAATGGGGATCAGAACTAGCACTGTACCATGAGCAAGATACTGGTGGCTTCCCTTCCACCAGCAGCTCCTTTATCGGAAAGAATGATTGTGAAACCAATAGAGCATTGCTTCTCGTCACTCAATTTTCTATGATGTGTGAGATTTGTATGCTCTCAATGACCCGTGGTTTGCACTGTATCAAAGATATGTGCATGGTTGAATACACAGAGAAAAACATTACATCCCGTATTTTATTTTGTTTCATGCTCACAAAAGGCCCATATCCTCATCTGCTCTATGGCTGATGATGACTATGGACGATCAAATTGACAGCTCATTATATACTGTAAGTTAGTGCTAAATCTAACAAGTAAACAAATACATGTTTGGGGCAATCAGTTCTGCTTGAACTGCAGTGGGGAGAGAAAAAAGAAAAATGGCTGCATTTCAACAAGGCATCGTCTGACGTATCATCAGCTGTGTGGAGAGTGGGAGGATGTGCTTATTGAATTACTGCACTTCTGCTGTTGCATTCAATACACAGTGACTCCAGCTAGGGAGCAGTAGTTGGTTTGATTAATTTTTATGGTAAAGATGGTGTAAGTGGGGGGCGTTGGGTGAGCTAGTGATCCCATACATTCACGTAGATTCATTTCCCATGGATCACCAGGGCCCAATCAGACACCGGTGATGTCATTGCTCCCCGCACCATTAATATTGAAAGGTCATTTCCTCTTGTGGAAGCCCCTGTCTATCATGCCCACTGTCCAATTTCCAATTTCCCAAAAGAACGCTTGAATCACTTTCACTATTTATCCAGGCTGAGGGAAGAACTACTAGAAACAGCGCGTTTTCTTCTTTACAACTCTTGTTCTAAAGAAAGCATCTGGATAGAAGCAGTGTGACATGACACCCCAATTGTCACCCAGGACTTCCTGGTCCCCTCATTCACCCTGGACTTCCTGGCACCATGTTGTTAAGTGTTCTTGCTATGTCCCCCTGCTCCAATCCCAGCCCCAGTCCTCCCATCTTGTAGTAGTTCCTCCGACTCTAGCCCTACTGTAGTTTCCCCCAGTTCTAGCCCTTGTTCCCCCCTATAGTCCTTAGTCCATCTTTAGTTCCCCCTCTAGTCTCCCCAGTCACCCTCTAGTCCATCCAGTTCACCCCAGCTCTAGCTGGTCCGTATGTGTCTGCCTGTTGAGTCTCTGTTTTTTACTGGGTTTACTGTTTTGTTCAGTTTACCCTTCACAGTCTGTCTCCTGTGTGATTGGGTTCACCTGTCCTTGTTAGTGTAACCTAGTTGAATTGGTTAAACTCACTCCTCAGTATAAATACCGCCCACCCACACCATCTAATTGATAGTTTTTTGCTGTGGTAGCTGGTAGCGGTGTTTATAAGTGGTGGTCACACGTTCGTAAGTCAGAGGACATGAGTTTGAACCCAGTGTGGGCAATGAGGGTGGAAGCTATACTGAAGAGTGACGCAGTGAAACCTGTTACATTAGCATTCTCCCCACCTGCACCTCCTTCCCGTCCTCCTGTGTCATATACCCTCATGTATCCTCATGTGTCCTTTGTTTTTTGTCAGATTGTTGTCGGAGTCATGCGTGTTGAATGTCTCTGATACCTTTTTGGATTAAAACTCACTGCACCTTCGTGGTCTCAAGAGTGTGCACACTCCAGCCATGACAAGCAGGCATTAAAGGGGATCTATTGTGAAAAACTCACTTTTTCAGTGCTTGTGCACATAAAGTACATTTGGGTCTCTGATGGGCAGAGGCGGAGTGACCTTCGGGACGTTCGGGAAGAATCCTGATGAGCTGGTACCGAAGTGGGCCGGCCTATCAGAGTAAAAAAAAAGAAAGAATTGTAGGCAAAATGCTGTCTGTCAGTATTGCAATGCAGCCCACTGCTGGCTATGGGCCGGCCCCCCCGTAGTGCTGTTGCTGTTAGATGTTCAGAGTGAACTATTACGATAGGTTAGCTTTGTTGTTAATCAATGGTCTACTTTGCGATCATGAAAACCGTATAGAATCAAGCCCTCAACTCGTGTTTTCTCCTGGCGAATAGAGTGCTAAAAATCACATTTGGAGTGGGGCAGAAGTCTGAAAGCGAATGTGCCAAAACACAGCCAAAACAGACATCACGAAAGTATATACACTCACCGGCCACTTTATTAGGTACACCTGTTCAATTGCTTGTTTACACAAATAGCTAATCAGCCGATCACATGGCAGCAACTCAGTGCATTTAGGCATGTAGACATGGGGATGACTTGCTGAAGTTCAAACCAAGCATCATAATGGGGAAGAAAGGGGATTTAAGGGCGTATTCACATATGTTAGTGTGCACCATTGATGCGCACCAAAAGCGAAAGTAATACATTGTTTTCATTTCTCAGCTGCTGCGGTTTGCTTTTACACAGCACTTTCTTTACTCTGGTCCAAATGCAGCACCACAAGTCACATGAAAAGGCTCAGTGCTGTCATTGGTCAATATCTTTCTGGGGCGGGTGCAAGAGCGTCATGAAAAACTTTTTAGGTCAAACATGTGGTGTGCACAAGGTAGTTGCGTCGGTCCGAGGTCGCGCGCTTTCACACCAAAACTGGTGCGCACAAGAATTCGGTTGAAGCCGCTCCGAGAACACCCCTTCTGGAGGGTCTCAGTGCGGCTGTTTTGGTGCACCTGAGTGCGATTGCTGTGTTCACACAGGCCTAAACGAAGCGCTCTCGGGCCCAAAGCTCATTTGGTGCGCATTAACTAGTGTCTGTGTGAATACACCCTTAGTGACTTTAAACAAGGCATGGCTGTTGGTGCCAGACAGGTTGGTCTGAGTATTTCAGAAACTGTTGACCTCCTGGGATTTTCACGCACAACCATCTCTAGGGTTTACAGAGAATGGTCCGAAAAAGAGAAAATATCCAGTGAGCGGCAGTTGTGTGGACGAAAATGCCTTGTTGATGTCAGAGATCAGAGGAGAATGGGCAGACTGGTTCGAGACAATAGAAAGGCAACAGTAACTCAAATAGCCACTCGTTACAACCAAGGTATGCCGAATAGCATCTCTGAATGCACAACACGACGAACCTTGAAGCAGATGGGCTACAGCAGCAGAAGACCAGACCAGGTGCCACTCCTGTCAGCTAATAACAGGAAACTGAAGCTACAATTCACACAGGCTCACCAAAATTGGACAATAGAATATTGGAAAAACGTTGCCTGGTCTGATGAGTCTCGATTTCAGCTGCAACATTCAGATGGTAGGGTCAGAATTTGACATAAACAACATGAAAGCATGGATCCATCCTGCCTTGTAACAATGGTTCAGGCTGGTGGTGGTGGTGTAATGGTGTGGGGGATATTTTCTTGGCACACTTTGGGCCCCTTCATACCAATTGAGCATTGTTTAAACGCCACAGCCTACCTGAGTATTGTTGCTGACCATGTCCATCCCTTTATGACCACAGTGTACCCTTTTTCTGATGGCTACTTACAGCAGGATAATGCACCATGTCACAAAGCTCGAATCATCTCAAACTGGTCTCTTGAACATGAGAATGAGTTCACTGTACTCCAATGGCCTCCACAGTCACCAGATCTCAATCCAATTGCGCACCTTTGGGATGTGGTGGAACGGGAGTTTCACATCATGGATGTGCAGCCGACAATTTTTATTTATTTAACCTTTATTTAACCAGATAAAAGAATTGAGAGAAAATCTTTTTTACAATACTGACCTGGCCAAGAAGGCAGCAAAGTTTCACATTGAAAGACACAACAAGGACATATAAAATACAGAGAACAACACAACTAAATATACAAAAGGCGTAGAGCACATGGGAACAATAAGAAATTAAGGTGTATTACTACATGAGCAGCTGGTGGTAACGGCTTCTGATAATTTCAGTTTAAAGCTGGCTAAAGGAATAGTTTGAGGCTTGACTGAAGGTCATTCCAAGACCAAGGACCAGAATAAAAAAGGCTCCTTTTTCCAGCCTCAGTCCGCACAGCAGGTACCTGGAACCGTATCCAGGCACTGGATCTGAGGTTGTAAGAGTCACAAACTGGTACAAAACTGGAATATATGTAGGGAAAATGCATGTTTAGCCCTGTTTTAAGGTTACTTATGATCATATACAATGGTTCAGATCAAAACGTTGACAAAACTAGCACTTTTGAGAATGTCTGATAATTGCTCTACCATCGTTTTGGTCATACAATGGATGTGGGTGGGCACCTTGAAAAATCTTTCAAAAACATGTTAAACTCTCAATTTCAAAGACAAGGGCCTGAGGGCCACCCAGTTAGGCTATACAGTGTGCAATGATGAGTCCTATAAGGTGCATTTGATATATATCTCAGTGCAGCATGGTAGA
Source organism: Borostomias antarcticus (assembly GCF_949987555.1). Taxonomy (NCBI): domain Eukaryota; kingdom Metazoa; phylum Chordata; class Actinopteri; order Stomiiformes; family Stomiidae; genus Borostomias; species Borostomias antarcticus. Next base: position 5,599,697 of record NC_140247.1, on the reverse strand, counting down.
GTGGGTCAAGTTTGGCAAAAACTGTGGGACAGGCAAATCTATAGATGGTATCGCCGTAATCAAGCTGGGACAGGGATAAGCCAGATACCAACCTTTTATGAGAAGATGTTGAAAAACAAGCTTTAAGTCTGTAAAGGAAGCCAAGAGTAAATTTCAGTTTCTTAGTTAGGGCTTCAATATGATGTTTAAAGTTTAGATTTCTGTCCAGCCAAAAGCCCAGATATTTGTATGTGTCGACAAACTCAACAGAGACACCATCAAGGGTGTCAATGGAGAGGCAGAAGGACACAGACTTAGGAGCAAAGAGCATTGCTTTGGTTTTCATACCGCTCAGAAGCAGCTTGGAATCAAGAAGCGCATGCTGCAGTGTGATAAAATCCAATTTTAGATTGGAAACGGCAATATCCAGAGAAGGAGCACATGAGTACACAATAGTGTCATCAGCATACATATGATAGGTTGAAAATTGCATCTGATTACAAATATTGTTTACATATAATAAAAAGAGCAAGGGCCCCAAAATAGAGCCCTGTGGAACTCCCTTCACCAGGGTGACAGGGTCAGAAACAGTACTGCCCAACCTGACACATTGAGTACGGTCAGCTAAATAACTCTGAAACCAACAAATGGCATTGTGTCCGAAACAAGACACTGACAAAACATTAGACAGAATGCGATGATCTACAGTGTCAAATGCTTTGGTTAAGTCAATAAACAGTGCAACACAAAAAGATTTCCTATCCAAAGCAGCCTTAATATCATCTAGGACTTTCAGACTGGCAGTCACAGTACTGTGCTTTGATCTGAATCCAGATTGCAAAGGGTTAAGGATGTTGTGTGAATTTAGAAAAAGCTTTAGCTGAGCAGAAACTAAGGACTCAAGAATCTTTGATAACACAGAAAGATTTGAGATGGGTCCATAGTTATTCAAATCAGTGGGATCACCAGCTTTCAAGAGGGGCAATATAAAAGCTTGCTTCCACACAACTGGCAGCGTATGAGTGGACAGGGAGAGATTATAAATGTCAGTAACTGGTTGTGCTATAATCTCTGCTGCAATTTTTAAAAAGAAAGGGTTGAGGCCGTCGGGCCTGGCAGACTTTTTAGGATAAATTGATTGCAAACCGTGTAAAACGTCAGAGACCGAGAAGGAAGCAAAATCAAAAACAGGAGAGGAGATCATCTCTTGACTATGACTCAGGGTACGACCATGCAGAGAGTCATGACTTTGCTCATCAAAAATGTGACCAGCCTTTTTGAAATGAGCATTAAAAGCATTAGACATATAATTAATGTCAGAAATAAAAGAATCACTGACCTTCAGTTTTTGTGGAAAACTAGAAAACCTCTTGTTCTGAAGTGATTTAATGGTTTTCCAGAATTTGGAATGGTCGTTAAAACTATCAGTGGTTAAGCTCAGATAGTAATCAGCTTTAGCTTTTTTAATAAGAGCTGAACATTTATTTCTGAGGATACGAAAAAGAAGCCAGTCATCAGCAGTGTTTGACTTTCTGGCTAAAGACCATTGCTTATTTTGATCATGAATAAGATTGGTTAATTCTCTAGTAAACCATGGATTGTCCCTATTCTTGACTCTGAATTTTCTAAGGGGGGGCATGCTTATTAATAATCAGTAAAAAGTGATCTATAATGAATTGGACAGCATCATCGACAGATGGAATTAACGCTGTAAGGTGCCATTTAACTTCTGCCAGGTCATGTAGGAAAGCCTACTCAGAAAAGTGTTTGAAGCAGCGCCTGAGCACAATAAGGCCCTTGGCTTTGGGCAACTTAGTGCTCCTAACGCAAGCAATGGTGCAGTTGTCGCTGATATCATTAGGAAAAACACCAACAGACACATATTTATGAATTGCATTTGTTAGAATGACATCTATAAGGGTGTCACTGTTGGGTTTGGCAGGGTTTATTCTAGTAGGGCTTTCAATAAGCTGAGTTAAATTCAAAGAATCACAAACCTGCTTAAATTGTGAAGATTTATCACTCAGCCAGTCCCAGTTTAAATCATTAAGATGATTTCAGAAGAAAACTTAGACAGCAATTCAGTAAGGCTTGTGGTTGCATCTTTGATGGCCGAGGGAGGCCTATATCAGCCAATAACAGTGATAACAGCCAATAGTTATTTGGACAGCTAGAAACTCAAGTTGCCTTGGTATTGAAATCGAGTGAAGGACAGAACAGTGTAAATTCTCAGCAGTGTATATTGCAACACCACCAGCTCTGCCCTTACGGTCAGTTCTGAAAACATTATAACCATCAATGTGAATAACATTGTCAGTAACGGTCAGTTTTAACCAGGTTTCAGAAACTACTACAATATCAGGCTTAGCAACTAAAAACCAGGTCTTGAAAATATCTAATTTGGGCACTAGACTCCTAGCATTAACATGCAGAAAACCCAGCCCTTGCCTACAGCTAAACTCATTCGGAGTTGGCAGAAGCTGCAAGGAAGCAGAAAAACGCTCGGGACCAGGGTTAATGTTAACATTGCCAGAGAGTAGAAGCAATAACAGTATTAACAGCCTGGAAGATGATTTTTTCACAGGGGTTCTAGAAGAATTGCTTTTCTGGGGGGCAGGGCCACTCCAGTCCTTCGAAATTAGCGAGTCAAGAGTCAAAAGGGCATATGGGAGAGTGCATTTTATGCCGTAGAACGTCAGCTTTTGGTAAAGTCTATCTAATGGGGTCAGTGCTCCAGAAGTTCCACCATCCGAATGCCCAGAGTGAACAAAGACATCACTGGGAGCCAGACCATCAGCTTTGCCGAGGTGCAGTCTGACAAATAATCCCAGAAGAAGAGCGAGCAGGAGAGTAGCTTTAGGCAACATAGTGCTGCAACACACCTAGTTTAGCTCAGCTCAGCTTAACCTAGCCCAGCCAGACCAGGAAAGCCAGGGGCAGGTGGAAGCAGGCCTCAGCTACGGCAGCAGGGCAGGGCAGGTGGAAGCAGGCCTCAGCTACGGCAGCAGGGCAGGGCAGGTGGAAGCAGGCCTCAGCTACGGCAGCAGGGCAGGGCAGGTGGAAGCAGGCCTCAGCTACAGCAGCAGGGCAGGGCAGGGCAGGTGGAAGCAGGCCTCAGCTACAGCAGCAGGGCAGGGCAGGGCAGGTGGAAGCAGGCCTCAGCTACAGCAGCAGGGCAGGGCAGGGCAGGTGGAAGCAGGCCTCAGTCAGCACAGCAGAGCAGGACAGCTCCCCAGCAGTCAGAGGAAGAAATTCAGGCCATAGTCCACAGAGCAAGTAGAACTCCAAAAGGTCCACAAAACGGTAAAATGAGAAAATGCCAGGATCAAATATAGACTACTACTTACTAAAATGGATGTTAAAAGTGCTAAAAAAAAGAAAAAAAAAGACCAAACACTAAGAAACATTCAGCACAGACAATGGGGATGCTGCCATCTTGGAAAAAATCTACAGCAACTGCATGATGCTATCATGTCAATATGGAACAAAATCTCTGAGGAATGTTTCCAACACCTTTATGAATCTATGCCACGAAGAATTAAAACAGTTCTGAAGCCAAAAGGGGGTCCAATCCGGTACTAGCAAGGTGTACCTAAAGTGGCCGGTGAGTGTATATGTTAAGGTCAATGTGAGAAAACAGGGAATGTGAGCTTTTCCCGGTTATTGCGCACGTTCCCCGACCTCGCGGGGAATGTAGGAGAAACATGTGCGTTTCTCACATCTCCCGGGTAATGTGCACATTCCCCGACCTTGCGGGAGATGTGAGAAATTGGTTAGTATTTCTCACATCTCCCGCAAGGTCGGGGATTGTGCACATTAACCGGGAAATGCTTACAATTCCCGACCTTGCGGTAAATCTAGCAAAGTCCAACCGTATGCAAAACCTCTGCGCAGCCGGATGGTGGGAGAGGGCTTGTGCGCTTAGAACGAGAGGTGCTTGACATTTTGCCCATGGTTTTCGAATACATAGCATCAATTGCATTAATGGAAACATTAAATTGGGTCTAATTATACATGTGTTGAAAGTTAAGATAATTAGCCTACAAGCCGCGAGGCTACGCAACACAAGCAAAACAATCTCACTTTTTCACTCGTACAACTAATAGACATAAAGGACATGTACAAGTTGTTTGTCATCAAAAAATGTAATCTCCATCTTTATTAATTTCTGTGTAAATCTGATCAAACCAAAAAGTGTTTAATTCGTCCCGGTCCTCCCCTACAGTTAATAACAGTCTGTGGTCTACCTTGAACAGTAATATAGCCTATGCTGCACACAGTGTAAGTAGTATTAGGAGGATAGGCCTACACTGGTGATCAAGTTAACAAACGCAAAAGGAACATTGCAACAACAGGAAGGTGGGAACCTCCAAAGGAACCCTACACGTTAGCTAGCCGAAAGACAGACGAAAAGACGAAAAATCTCTCACAGGTGTGCGCCAGTAACGTTAGCCCAACTACCGTGGGTGCCTCTTATGGTGCAGGCCATCTGAGGCGTCACATAAGCCCTCTCCCACCACCTAGCTGCGCAGAGGTTTTGCATACGGTTCATGGATGTATTAATAGAACTGGATACAGCCACTCCATTCACTGGCCGCTATCAACAATGAAGCCCTATTGAACCGCGCCATCTTGGCAAATTTGTAGTCACTTGGCTATTTCCGGTGACTTTTGTACTTGCGCAGTTGAGCTTCTCTGGCCGACGCGCGTCCACGAAAAAGTTCACATTTATCTGAAATGTAGACGCACGTTCCCGGCTCTCTCGGCTCTCCCCGCTTTGATTTAGCAATGAAAACCGGCTTGCATATTAACCTGTTTTTGTCAAATATATCCATTGGAGAAATTATTTTTTCATCCAGGCATCTTAGTTTTAACAGGTTAAATATAACTGAACATGTTTCGTTTGCTAGTAGATGGTATTCATTCCTTTCGCGATAACGTTATTGCAGCCAGGCTAAATTCCTCCAGGGAGCCAGTGACCGGCGAGTTGAAGAGCTTCACTCCCCGCCAGCAGGAGCTTTGGCCGCGGCTACCGCATCTCGGATAACCCGCTGAGTTCGTGGCTGCTATTTCACATTCGCCCTTGATCAATCCCAATACGGAAACGCATTACAAATTAGACATTAAAAGCATTAAAACGAAATGTGAAACATTATATATATATATATATATATATATATATATATATATGTGTGTATGGAGCAATTGTTTTTAATGTCCGACTTTTGTCTGTGCTGTTCAGTAAATGTGCATCTGTCCTAATTTATTGTAGCCTATCTACTACACAACCTAGTTCAAATTTATGAATCTCCCGCGGAAGTCAGGAGGGTTGGCAAGTAGGCTATGGTCACTGCTCCCCAGTAAAATTGAATAATTGAGGGGTTACTTACAGTACAAAAAGGGTTGTTAAAGGATGTTGCTTTGGCCTACACCTCCTCTGGATTGCAACTTCAACTGACAAAGCATTATTTTTTAATAAGAACAGCTCAAATAAATCTGTGTTATTTTTATGTGATGATAAACATACTGCTGTTGCTCTTTTTTTTGTTAGTTTAGTATACATAGGCTAAGTACATTTTTGTACCAAGACATATTTGTTGCCATCACATTGTTCATTAATTTCACTGTTCTTCCTCATGCCTTTCCCACCCCCTCCTCCTCTCCCTCTTCTCATCCTCCCCAGCCAAACCACTCAGTGGGTCTGTTCTGTGCTCTCATTTTACATATTGTGGATGTAGCTGTCCCAGTGTATGACCCACATGTGCTCCATGGCTCGTAATGTGCTCCATGGCCATGCGTCCCCACATTATTGTTTTTTTTATTATATTTTTATTATCATCTGTTTTATTATTATAAATAAATACTTTAAAACTACCACTGAAGCTGTCTGTGCAAATTACAGTAGGCTAGGCATTTAACTATTACATTACTACAGCTGCTAAAGGCACATATTGTAGTGTTTCCAAACGAATTTTCTTAAACTATTGGAGACCTGGAAATAACAACTAGGCCTACATGAAGACTTTCACAGTTTCAGACTGCTGTAACCATTAAAGTTTGGAGTAGGCTGCATAAGCTTACACTTAACACTGCACACACACAAAACGCTCAAAAAGGGCTTAATACATACAACAAACTGATCAGGCTAATCATTTTTTAATGAAAATGACCACAAGACAACCTCCTGTGCATAGTTGAAATGGTAGTGGGATACGGTGATAAACTGGAGTGATCATTTGACAGCAATTATTAGCCTTTTCCAGGAATGGACAGAAATGGGATATTTTTAGAATAACAGGAATTTATTCACATACAATGGAAAGGAGTTGATGTGTAGCATGAAGATGAAACGATACACTGAGTTTGGGTGTTTTCAGTCAACGTTGGCGTTGACCGCTTCCAGCTATCGAATGGCCGACTGGTGTAAGATGGATAGCCTAACGTTAGAGAGATAAATGTAGGCTATGGTTATGTTAATAAAGGTAACAATGATGTTGTAACATGCATGCAGCACTGCCGATCTGAACGATTGATTCATTATTACCATGGATCCGTATTGGGATTGATCAAGGGCGAATGTGAAATAGCAGCCACGAACTCAGCGGGTTATCCGAGATGCGGTAGCAGCGGCCAAAGCTCCTGCTGGCGGGGAGTGAAGCTCTTCAACTCGCCGGTCACTGGCTCCCTGGAGGAATTTAGCCTGGCTGCAATAACGTTATCGCGAAAGGAATGAATACCATCTACTAGCAAACGAAACATGTTCAGTTATATTTAACCTGTTAAAACTAAGATGCCTGGATGAAAAAATAATTTCTCCAATGGATATATTCGACAAAAACAGGTTAATATGCAAGCCGGTTTTCATTGCTAAATCAAAGCGGGGAGAGCCGGGAACGTGCGTCTACATTTCAGATAAATGTGAACTTTTTCGTGGACGCGCGTCGGCCAGAGAAGCTCAACTGCGCAAGTACAAAAGTCACCGGAAATAGCCAAGTGACTACAAATCTAGCCAAGATGGCGCGGTTCAATAGGCCTTCACTTTAGATTTCGAATCCTGGGGGCTTGATACGGTTGCGCTTTCCTAGATTTACCGCAAGGTTGGGAATTGTAAGCATTTCCCGGTTAATGTGCACAATCCCCGACCTTGCGGGAGATGTGAGAAATACTAACCAATTTCTCACATCTCCCGCAAGGTCGGGGAATGTGCACATTACCCGGGAGATGTGAGAAACGCACATGTTTCTCCTACATTCCCCGCGAGGTCGGGGAATGTGCGCAATAACCGGGAAAAGCTCACATTCCCCGTTTTCTCACATTGACCGTAACACATTTCTTAGAACTTTGAAAGAGAAACATTTTGTCATTCATTCAATGCAAGCTGGATCAACAATGGAGATGGCTGCAGCATGGGAATCGCATCTGTTTTAGCTGTGGCAACTCTTTCCCTTCCTAACCCACCTCATCAACACATCAGGATGCATTCCCTCCACTTTCAAGACTACCAGAGTCACCCACCTCCTGAAGAAACCATCTCTCGACCCCTCTGATGTCAAAAAATACAGACCAGTTTCTCTTCTATCCTTTCTATAGAAAACACTTGAACGTGCCGTCTTTAACCAACTATCTTCGTATCTCCACCAGAATGACCTGCTAGACCCCCACCAGTCTGGGTTCAAGGCTGGCCACTCGACAGAGACCGCCCCCTTGCAGTAACAGAGTAACTCCATGCCACGAGATCAAACTCTCTTTCTTCTGTCCTAGATACTCCTAGACCTGTCAGCAGCATTTGATACGGTAGATCACCAGATCCTCCTCTCCATCCTCGAGGAGAAAGGCATCGCTGGCTCTGCATGTTCCCTGTTTGCATCCTACCTGACGAGCCGCTCCTACCAGATGACATGGAGAGCGTCAATGTCGGAACCGCATAGTTTGACTACATGGGTTCCACAAGGGTCTGTCCTGGGTCCTCTCCTTTTTTCCCTCTACGCTACATCTCTCGACTCTGTCATTTGCTTGCATGGCTTCTCCTATCACTCTTATGCTGATGACACCCAACTGGTCCTGTCATTTCCCCCTTCTGACATACAAGTGGAGATACACATAGCTGGGTGCTTGGCTGACATCTCGGAAAGAATGGCAACACATCACCTCAAGCTCAACCTGGACAAGACTGAGCTGCTGTTCCTCCTGGGGAAGGGATGCCCACACCGGGACCTGGTTATCACCATTGAAGACACAGTGGTGACGCTGACCCGGACTGCGAGGAACCTGGGCGTGACCCTGGACGACCAACTGTCGTTCTCCGCACATATCACATCCTTCACATGCCCCTGCAGATTCCTGCTCTACAACATCAGGAGGATTCGCACTTTCCTCCCTGATGAAATGGTGCAGGTGCTCATCCAGGCCCTTGTCATCTCCCTTCTGGACTACTGCAACTCCCTCCTGGGGCCGCGGCATCAGCCATTAAACCCCTGGAACTTGCCCAGAAAGCTGCTGCTCGCCTGGTATTCTACCACCCCAGGTTCTCCCACACAACTTCCCTTCTCCGTTCCCTTCACTGGTTCCCTGTACCGGCTGGCATCCACTTTAAAACTCTGGTAATAGACTACAGGGTAATGAAAGGAACAGAGTCCTCCTACCTCCAGGTCAAGGTCAAACCCTATACCCCCTCCTGACCACTACGCTCTGCTACCTCGGGGCGACTGGTTGCCCCATCACTCCAAGGTCCCTGAGGTCGATTGACATGGTCACGGCTCTTCTCTGTCCTAGCCCCGCAGTGGTGGAACGAACTGCCCACAGACATCAGGACAACAGAGTCACGGCCCATCTTTCATTGCAGGCTCAAAACTCATCTCTTCAAGAAGTACTACCACGATCCTTCCTCTTAAGCACCTATTGTATTTTAGATTGCTATTCTTGCACATTGCCTTCAGCACTATATTATGCTCTTAGTCACTTGTTTTAGAAAGGAGATGCGCTTGTGAGTTCTGGCAAGTAGTACAGTAGTAGGCTTTACATTTTTCCTACATTAAATGCAATTATTGTAAGTCGCTTTGGATAAAAGCATCAGCTAAATGACTGAAATGTAATTAAGTGTATAGATACCATTCATACTTAATCTATTTTCGATATTTTTTATTAATATTAATGTCTAGTACTATTAAACCTAAACTACATATTATGCCTGGTGTCAGCAAGCACACACCTTTTCATAAGAGAATGTACATTTTCTCATAATTATTAGGGACCCCATGCTATGGTAATAGGAACCCTATTGTAAATATTATTATTTTCATGAAAGTGGTCAAATAGCTCAAAAAAGTTTGCATTTCTGCCATTTGGTGTGTGGTACCCTCTGTGTTACTCTGTCCTCCTGTCTGTCTGCCCCCGTTTATCAGTCTGCCTCCCTGTCTGTCAGTCTCCTGATTATGGTTATGGGGGCATGTCTGTAGGACCCCGTCCAATTCCGCTTGTCGTTCTATTTTAATGTTATTTTTATTCATATTGCACCCTCAAGCCTACACTGTGCTTATGCCAATGGGATGATGCCCACAGAGTGTGTTTGTAAGACACACAGCCAGGCCTCTGAGGGGTTCAGACGGCATTACCTTCCCTCAAGCCTGCTGAACAAAAAGGCTGACGGGCGAGACGAGGAAGTGAGTGACTACCCTGCTGGGAGGAGCATGCAGTACAGTTGTGCCTTAACACCCCATGACTCATTGCAGAGATGAAAGGTGTTGTATTTGTTTAGGGTCCTTCTCTGTTGACTACCTGCCTCTCAGCCCAGATCCCATGTGGAGAACATAGAAATGGGAGCAGGTTGTTCTGGAGAGTGGATGGGGTATAAAAACAGTGTGAACTCTATGCAGGTGGAGAGTGTTGGCGGTCTGCTGTATTGCCCTTTAATCAATAGTCATTGATTTTGGACATGCATGTCGTAAGAACACAAAATCTCCACATACATGACAAATATATGCTGTATCTGACAGGCACCAAGAGAAGACGCTGTAAAGGATTGATTGAAAGGGTGATTTCTGATAAACAAAACATACACATTTATCTCAGTGTAATGTCGGTGACAACATATTAACAGTATTCTTTAACAGTAGCATGTTTTCAAGAAGACCTAGTGCTGATCTAATGAAACACAACATATATTTCAGATCAAATTAAAGAGATCAGCCGACACAAAATGCAAAGACTCACCCTACCTACATCTACTGGATGTCTGTGTGTGTCCTCTGCCATGGGGGGGCTTTGCTAACAGAAAACAAACTGTGGCTTGAGCCACCAGATGGAGCTCAGCAAACTGTTCACAAGTGGTTTCCTGCAGAACTCTGCATTGAAGTAGAACTATGGGCTGTTCAATGATCCAGTCATCACTGCTGCTCAGAGGATTGTAAGCAGATGCCATGACATCAAGAAACACGACCGTATGACAAACAGCAGTGTTAAATCCCACAGTAAGACATGCTTTCGTCTACTTTTCACAAGTGGTGCTGGCTTGTGTGCTGTAATCAGATATTTATTCCAGGTTTGGACCCTAGGGTGCTGCCTTGGGCGAGTGACAAACAAATAGAACCATGCACATCGCTAATCACTCTGCAGATGCAACCAGTGTGTTGCCGTAGTGATGTAAATTACTTCCTCACTGCAAGGAGGTGCCGCGGGTGATGACATCACAGAACTCTGTGAGCTGCTGCAGGAATGAGTCAGGTGGGTGTGGTGAATGGTGTGAGCTTCCACACAGTGGACAGTTTGTGGTCCAAATGATTTTACTGATGTAATGAAATACGCAGAGGGTGATTGTAGGAGTAAAGAAAAAATGCTAAAACAATTGTTCCTTCATTCAAATAGACTACATGAAAACAAGTGTGTTATTGCAGATATATTAATGCTTTATAAGTTAATATATTTCAACACACAGATATGCATGTCTGCTACCAGCAGAATTGTAGATGGAGTGCAACCACACTCCCTTTAATTCCCATGAAGTAACACTGTCACTCACACTAACAATTAGCATGTCCTCAATTATACATTCAGTGTGTGATAAACATGTACACACTTCCTCATTATGCGCAGGAATTATTTATGTCATGCTGTGCTCCCATTATACAGTGGGTCCAACAGGTACAGTACAGTAGAAAGAAGAAAGAACGAAGGAGTTTTCAAGGACACCTGAACCTGTCCTCTCACCAATCTGTTGTGTGGACAAGTGTTTGTCCTTCAAGGCTACAATTGCAAATCGCCTAATCAATGTCTACCTCAGAGGGCTGTTTGGAATAACAAACATGAGCTTTATGACTGATACTGCGCAATGAGATGCTACAATCAGCATGGATGTCAGAGCACCAGCTCCATGTCTCCAACATGTAGGAAAAAAATAGAGATTTGATTGGTTGTTATCCCTTGTTACTAGTGACATCATCTCTGTTGCTTAAGAGCCTTATAGTGTTTTTTAGTTTAGGACAGTCTGAATCGTATTCTGTAAGGAGCCTGGTTTATATACTAGCCCTACGCCTAGTAGCCCTGGCCCTCCTGGGAGAAGAAATTATTTTCCAAATTACACATATATATTCCTCAGGGACCATTTTCCAACACACAGCCATACTTCAAGGCCAAGATGAAGAGGGAACAACATATGGTTTTGTAAGCACATTCTATTTAGAGTTGTAAATCGTACAGAGCTGGATGAGATTCTTAATTAACATCTACTTTGGCCCACTAATAGAATTGTGAGTTTTTTTCCCCCACTGCAGAACAAGAAGTAATTGTTGTTAGCTATAGGGTTATCTCAGACCCACCAGTCCTGATTCCTGGTGATTGTCTGTCTGGTCTCTTACAGCAATTTCCTTCATATATGCAATTGGTATTACAACCCCTTGGCCTGTGCTGTTTTAAAATTACATTATTTATTAGCATTTACTGAATGCCCCACACCCCACTGAATGGGCTGAGGCATTTCTATAGACAGGTTTTTTGAACATAACCCAATGATGCTAACATGCAGAAAGGATGCATCTTTAATTGAAGCTGTCAATGAGTTTCATTGCAGCTGTCAGTTAACTTCTTATTTCATATGGTCATGAAACAAAAATGAGGCTATGCCATATGATGTTGTAAAAGGGAGACAGGAAAGCTGCAGAAACATCATATTGGGTGGGGGGGGGGGGGGGGGGGGGTTCATGCACTGTCATCTTTTTGTGAGAGCCTTTGTGTGTGTTTTTGTATTTTACAGTCCTGCGCAAACGTCTTAGGCCACCACCAAAGAAAATAATGTTTAAATCTATTTATCTAGGCAGTAAGTGTTTATTTGCTTGTAAAACACAATATAGACATTGGAATAAACACAAATATACATTAAAACAAAAAGTAATACAAATATCTTACGAATAAAAAAACAACAGTAACTGTCCATGGTGTAGGTTGGCAGTCTGAAGAGAATTTGGGGAACTCTGTCAATTAAAAAAAACAACTTTATTGAATCATGGACCAATACATTTCTTTTTTTTAAAAGAAGTATCTCGTGTGGCCTCGCTTAGAGCACAACATTTGCTTTGGTCCACTGTTGTCATTTTAGTAGTCCTGTGGTAAATGCTTCCCAAGCTTCTTGCAGGATTACAGATTTTATTATTATTAATGTTTATTTGTATTGACTGTAATATTATATAGTGTTTTACGAGCAAACACTTACTGTCCATATAAATAATAAACAATTTTCTTAGGGGGCCTAAGACTTTTGCACAATACTGTATACGTGTACAGTAGGTTATTGCGTGTTTATCTTGCATCTGCCCCCCCTCCTCACAAATACATACAAGTGCATTTTCCTCTTTAAACTCAAACAAAACCACAATTGGCTCGTGCATATTTTGATCAAATTCCACACTGGTGTTCAGTTATAGTTAATATAGTATCAATATGGTTGTTGCAGATGCAACAAAACGTGTTTCTACAAACAGCTTCTCCGAGCAATATTTTGAATTTCTAAAATAGCCTGGTAGCTACAACACAAGAACAGTAGGCCTAGTTTCAGCCTAATCAGGGAAACAGCAGTGATATTGTTACAAGCAGATCCCCTGACTAAGGCCAAGGCTACTGCCGTACAATACTCTCAATAAACACATTTTTTTCAGACATTTACGTCACTAGTTTGTCCTCAAACGTAAAATCAGTTTGTTATGTCTGTAGCAAACGACTGTAGTAATGTAGCAAATTCCTAATATAGTCACAAGGGCTGTAATGGTGCGTTCGTTTATAACTGGGAGGTGGCAAATTGCGACTTGCTACTAGGAATAATTAAATAAAACACCGCATGAACTCGCACTTCCTCGTCGCAAATTCGGATATGTTTCTCAGCCCCCAGTTGCTCGAATGCACTAGATATAACTAGGTAACTGTGATATAATGGTATATAGATATAACTAGGTAACTGTGATATAATGGTATATAGATATAACTAGGTAACTGTGATATAATGGTATATAGATATAACTAGGTAACTGTGATATAATGGTATATAGATATAACTAGGTAACTGTGATATAATGGTATATAGATATAACTAGGTAACTGTGATATAATGGTATATAGATATAACTAGGTAACTGTGATATAATGGTATATAGATATAACTAGGTAACTGTGATATAATGGTATATAGCTGGAATGCACACAGGTCGGAGGTAGGTATTTTGCCACTTGCGACTTGCCACCTCCGACCACAAACGAACGCACCATAATTCCAGCCCCACGCCCTACACACCTGATCGGGATTGCCCCGTCCTGCCCCGTCCTGCCCCTCCTGGCCCCGTCCTGCCCCGTCCTGCCCCTCCTGGCCCCGCCCTCCTCCCACCCAGCCATGAACCACCCAGCTGACCCCCCCTCCTCCTAATCCATTGTTGTTGAGTCAGAGGGAACCATCGAAACCGTTCACCGAAACTTTCAGTCTTTGTGGGCTTTCGTAAAAAGTGCAACTTCATCCATTCCGTAATTCAGCTTTCCAGTTCACAGATGTTCTAAAGTATTGGAACTTTACAGATTATTTAATAGACGGCATTTTGTGGAGAAAGACGAAAACTTTGGAGGCATAACAGGAATTCCCGACTCCATTCCACCATTTTGAGGCGTTTTTTTTTGCTGGAAGTTTTCAAGTGGACTGACTGCCTTTAGGTAAGTTCACACTAGACAAGTTTATTCAATGATGGAATTACTCATGTATAACATTTCACTTTGATTCTGTTGTATTGACTTTTATTTCCGCATGATGTATTTGTCACCGTCTCTCTGTTCTTGCGCACTCAACACGGGCAGCTTGTCTGGCTAGCTAGCTTGCTAACTAGCACACTATGCTAGGTAGCTAACTAACTTAGTTCAATTGTTATTTGTATGAATTACAAACTCAATAGTCGCTACAATAACTACAAAGTTAACCAGCCAACTTTCTCAAGTTATATTTAAACTATTACTATTGTTTACTTTGAGAATAGCTCTCTAGCGAGCAGGTTGATTCACAAGTTATGGGATGTGACGACGTTGTCTCGCAACAGCAGTTTGGGATTTGCCTGGTGGGGGCCTGTCCTGTCTGGGCCTGGTGGGGGCCTGTCCTGTCCCGGCCTAGCCTGTCCTGTCTGGGCCTGGTGGGGGCCTGTCCTGTCCCGGCCTAGCCTGTCCTCTCCCGGCCTAGCCTGTCCTCTCCCGGCCTAGCCTGTCCTCTCCCGGCCTAGCCTGTCCTCTCCCGGCCTAGCCTGTCCTGTCCCGGCCTAGCCTGTCCTCTCCCGGCCTAGCCTGTCCTCTCCCGGCCTAGCCTGTCCTGTCCCGGCCTAGCCTGTCCTGTCCCGGCCTAGCCTGTCCTGTCCCGGCCTAGCCTGTCCTGTCCCGGCCTAGCCTGTCCTGTCCCGGCCTAGCCTGTCCTGTCCCGGCCTAGCCTGTCCTGTCCCGGCCTAGCCTGTCCTCTCCCGGCCTAGCCTGTCCTGTCTCGGCCTAGCCTGTGTTGTCTCGGCCTAGCCTGTCCTGTCTCGGCCTGGTGGGGGCCTGTCCTGTCTCGGCCTGGTGGGGGCCTGTCCTGTCTCGGCCTAGCCTGTCCTGTCTCGGCCTGGTGGGGGCCTGTCCTGTCTGGGCCTGGTGGGGGCCTGTCCTGTCTCGGCCTGGTGGGGGCCTGTCCTGTCTCGGCCTGGTGGGGGCCTGTCCTGTCTCGGCCTAGCCTGTCCTGTCTCGGCCTAGCCAAGCTAGGGCGGAGGCGACACCACGGTTAGTTAGAGGTGGAGGTTGAAGATGGGAAGAGTGTGTTTCTAACTTTTAAAGGCAAAAATACAATCGTATATCGTAACACTGAAGCAAATTTCGCTAAAATCACCATTCGAAGTTTGTTTGTGCTAACTTAGCTAGCACTGGCAGTCAAACGTGGTAATGTTAACTAATTGCGTATTAGTAGTTAGCTAATGAGTAGCCTTACGTTAGTATTATATCTTCTCTTTTTGTTAGCCAGATGGGTCATTCACTTGTTTCTCTGAATGAAGTTGTGTAGCTAACGTTAGATAGGCATAACTAGTTTCACTAGTAAAGGTTATCTATGATCCCAGCTATAGGTGGATTAATCATTATTAGCGTTAGCTTGCTGTGTAACCGTAAACGGGTATACTAACTAGTCTATTCCAGGTTAATGGCGAGATCTGCGTAATTTACTATCCATTAGCTAGCTGGCTGCATTTCTTTGCATTTGGGATGAAATTCCGTTCGACATACTACTCACTGAATGCCCCACATCTTCAAACCCCTGTCGAGTTACCAACTTCTTAGTTTAGCTGTCTGGGCGCAGCTCAGCCCTCAGGGCATGCTGATTATCCCTACCCCTCAAAGCGTGATGGGCAATCAATAGAGCTGCAGTCGCTGCCTGAAAAGGAAAATCGAAAATGGGCCACAATGTTTCTGTGCTCCACTTATGGCTGTCAATCAGAAAGTGGAGGGAAACCTGTTTTTTCAAAGAGCATGTGAATATTTATGTCATACTCTGGCTCAGAGGAGCGTGTAGACTTATCCTGGGTGTTTTGGTTTGCCAGACCAAGGCTGAAGACTCATGGAAGTTTAACCTGCGAGCTTCACCAATATTTCCACTGTATCATGAGTGTCTCACATTCATCCTTTATGTAAAGCAAGCAAGCAATTGTGAATGTGTGCCCTATATGCGGCATTAGAAGAGTGCACTATATGCGGCATTAGAAGAATGCACTGACCCCCGGACATGTATTCAATGACATCTCACCAGTTCTTTCTGTTGTCTAGCATCCAGAATCTGTGAACATGACAACCATCAACACTGCCAACATCAACTTCAAATGGGACCCAAAAAGCTTGGAGATCCGCACTCTGGCTGTTGAGAGGCTGCTCGAGCCACTGGTCACCCAGGTAAGACACACAACCTACATCAGTCACAATAATAACATTGTTATTCATGCAGTACATTGTGCGGTCAATGCCTAATACCGGAGTTAGGACTGGACAATATGGCCAAAATATGAAGTCTATTTTTTTTTCAGTATTATGGACGATTCACGATTTAAATATTTTTTTTCTTCTGTTTACATGGACTCGAGAAAACATGATTCAAAAATACTTTCCTTTATAAGACTGACCTTTTAGTATAAACAGTGGAAACATTGTGTCATTCAAGTATTCCTATGTCATTCAAGTAGGCTATGTCATCAATGTCTGTAGGCCTAGTGCTGCGTTCCATTTGTATCAAAGCTCGGGATTTGGTTCCCTGGACAACATCACATCCCAGTTGAATGCGTTTCAGAAACATAACATGAAAACCACTTTTGTCCCATCTTTGTAGTTCTAGCCAAGTTATCCATTGTAAGCCATCGTTAGCAATACCAGTTGATAACAATGAACTATGCTATCGTGCGATACGAACTTTGTAGCAACATTGTTCACTGATGGACGTTGGATAGTATTGTGTGTGCGACTGATTTAAGGAAACACAAATAATTCAGAAGGGCTAGTAACCAGTCTTATTACAGCTTTCACTGATTGTTGATGCGCAGAGTAGCCATTGTGATTGACGTCAGCAGCTGACGTTGATGAAGTCAGTGTAGATTTTTTTATCCCGAGTAAAATGGCGGAAATCTCGAGTTCAGGTGACATATTTGATGACGACTTTAACGTTGGACCCGGGAATCCCGACGTTTCTAATACAAATGGAATTCAGCGTCAATGTCCTATTACAGGGTAGGCTAATAAAAATGGCCCAAATGGAGAATTCGTACAGACACAAGTCACATCTCCAAATGAATCCATTCCGCTTTCATTGCGTGAAAATAGCCACCTCTCTGAAAATCCATACCATGTTTTGCTCGTTACCTTGCAAGTGAAATAAAGTTTGCTTGTGTCAACGCAATCGCAAACAGTTAAGCAAACAGTTGAGCGATTGGAGAGAGGTAGGCAAGGCGAAATATAATTTGAGAGATTAGAAATATTTTGAAATGTGCTCAGAGAACTCCTAGCGCTGACATTTGAGTTACTGACAGCAGAGGAAGCACGAATCTCCATTTTGCGATTTATGCATTCGTTCAAAGGCCAAAACAATCGTTCAAAGGCCAAAATGCAAAGTAATCGGATTAATTCGAGATATTGCCCAGCCCTACCTGGAGTCGACAAGGACTAGCCTAACTGTAATTCATGAGGTGAGGGAATTAAAATCTAAATTCTGAGTACTTTTTTCTTTGAGCCTAAGGTAGAGGTCTTCTCGGGTCTAAAATGGTGACCCGAAACCGAGATGGACCCGAAACCGAGATGGATCCGAGACATTCGTTCCGAGATCCGACTAAATCTGATAATTTTTTAAAATATGTATACCGCACCCGATTTTGTCCGAGAGCAGGAGTAGGACAGAGACCCGAGTCGGATCGGGTATTTTATAGGGCTGTATATCATCTTGGATTTCGCGATACGATACGCATCACGATACACAGGTCACGATTCGATACGTATCACGATACAGAGGTCACGATACAATACGATACGATACGATACGTATTGCGATACACACATCATTTACTGAAAGATTTTAAGTGTTCAAGACTGAAAACTGAATGGCTCAAATGCACTATATAGATAACTCAAACTCAATGACTGGACAGAGAGCTAGCTAATAAATATTTTACATTTGATATCCATGCTTTTTAAACTGTCAACATTGTAGTATTTATGGTTTTTCAAAATTATTTATATGTATGCTTTTTTAACTTAATATTGTAGAATATGCTTTTTAAACTGGATTTAAAAATTTAAATAAATAATTTTTTTTTTTTTTATTATTATTATTTTTTTTTTAAAATTTTACGGCGCCCGGCTGTATCGATATTCCGGGCTGAAAGATCGATACAGTATCGCGAGACTACGTACCGCGATGCATCGTTGTATCGATACAATCCTACAGCCCTAGTATTTTACGGATCCGACAGGCAGTAGTAGCAAGTAGCAGTAGCATTAATCGCTTAGGCTGTCACGGCTTTGGGCTTGCATGCTGTTGCATTACAGTTGGATGGAATTGCGATTTATCCTCTCAATCTCGACAGGATCAATCGCTGTTTTGTCAGGCTGTGATGTGGCAGCATGGAAATGAAACGGCCGTAAATAAGTAAGGCTACACAAAGCTGCCGCTAGGTTTGACCTCTTTATATTCATTTTCTTCAATCTTATTTTTCACAAGGTAGGCTACTGTGGCTGCCGTGTCTCCGCTCGCGTCACGCCCACGGTCTCACTGAATTCGCGTCATGCGTTTCTCTCGGGTATTACGCATAATGATAAACAGACCCGGGACCCGAGGTAATAGAATCGGATCCACCCGAACCCAATTGACCATAATAAAAGCGTGGAAATGTGGACCCAGCCCCGTACGGGTCTCGGGTCCGGTTTGGGTCCTCTCGGATTTACCCGACCCGTGAAGACCTCTAGCCTAAGGTGCAAAAATATAACGCTGCATGCTATTCTTTAGTCCTGGCCTTATATGCCTGCTAACCCTTGAGTTCTGCCGTAGGTCACAACCCTGGTGAACTCCAGCAACAAAGGCCCATCTAACAAGAAGAAGGGCCGCTCCAAGAAGGCCCATGTCCTGGCCGCGTCTGTGGAGACCGCCACCGAGAACTTCTTGGATAAAGGAGAGAAGATTGCCAAAGAGAGCCAGTTCCTGAAGGAGGAGCTTACCGCCGCTGTGGAGGATGTCCGCAAGCAAGGTCAGGCTATCTGGTGGCGGGAGACACACTTCCAATGTTTTACTCCTTCGATAAATCATCCATTTAAACCTGTCGATCAATCCCCAATCCTCAGCCCCCAGTTGTCATGCCACAACCTCCACCACTGAAGCCAATATCCTGTGTGGAAAAGAGCTAGAAGAGAGGCTAGATCGTTCCCATTGAAAATAATCACTGCTGTTAGCTTAGCAGTTCAGATGGCTTGGGGTTTGTTTTGCTCCTGACTTAAAAGGGATGTTTTTATTCAGTAGATATCCCTGCGTTACCCATCCCTTGCATGCTACCAAGGAGCCTTCCAGCCTGGCTGCGCTACCCCCATGCATGCGTGTGGTGGTGCAGATCAGCAGGGGGATGCCCAGAGGCAGCCGCTCTTGTGCATCACCAACTCTCATCTTTTTAGTCGAGTTGTTAAATCTCATTACTCCTCAGTGCGTCTCGTTTTCAGTGTTTTCCCTACGGGAGGACGGCGAGAGGAGACGGGTTAATAGGGAGGTTTAACCCTGTCAAGTCGTTCCGCACCTCATTTCTCAATGGCTTGTTTTGCAATGAATTTCTTAAAAGCATGTTGATATTGATGCATACCGAATGAGGCATACTGCTAGCGAATGCCTTCCCATCCCGTTTTTTTTAATTTAAATAATGTGCATACATGTGTCTGCCTCAATCAACCCTAAGTTGGTAGCCCTGCAGGTAAATGTGCATGGACAGCAGTTACAGTGATTTGCTCATCCTTTCGAGAGTGGGAGGGGTAAAAGTGCAATTTGCACGGTGTTCGGTATAAATAGTTGTCTGCCAGATTGCTAATCTTAGGTATACCGCAAGCCTCTTCCTGGGCTAAAGAGGGATTTTCACACCTGTTAGTGAACAGCTTGTGGAGGGTTTTGGCCACTCTGTTTCATTATCTGGATGTTTCTATTTCTCGCCGTTGCCAGGGAAATGACAACGGAGCCCATAACTCCGGCGTGAAGGGACGGGGGAGGAAGAGTGTGCAGATGTCATTGATGATCTCAGATGTATTTAAATGGTTACATCCACCTGCCTGGTGGGACTCGCATGACACATATTCCATTTCCAATTTAATTTCATGCCTCCCACGGCTCCGAACTCTGGAATCTGCCATCAAAGCACCATCAAATGAAATCACCATTTGTCTTCCGACAGCCACTTGTCTCGCTTGCTCTCGCTCTACTCCCCGCTCCGTACCCCTCCTCCTCCTCCTCCTCGCTGTGAGTCCACTGGCTCCTTCTGGCTCCCGGTAACACAGTGACATTTTGCACCCACAAATTGACCTGTGAGCCCTGACTGCAGGCTGACTGTTATCACCTCTGTTAAAATCATATCTCTGTCACAGTCTGTGTCTTCTTGCGCAGTCATGCAGCCTATCCGACACCCCCCTGCATGCGTTCCGTGTTTTAGTTTGTGGGAGTTAGACAAGCGAGGCTGGAGGGGGGTGCGGCGGCGAGGTGTCAGGAGACTGGCCAGCAGTGTGCTCAATGCTCAGGAATCAGTCAGAGCAGCTCTGGTATGTTGTCAATGGGCAGGAATTCAAAGACTTAGCTGGTGCCTTGGCCTGGCTGTCAGTTATGCCACACTGCTCAATCGAGCGTGCCTAGACTGATAATGCTGCTGTTGAGTGGGGCTAAACCCTCCCTCGGATTCAAAAAGCATTTTCCACCCGTCTGTGGCTTACCAGCTGTTTATATGGGCGAGGGGGGGGGGGGAAGCAGATGCAATTGTTTGGGAAGGAATCTGCCTTCATGCATCAAGCCGCATCTTAAATAGTGCGTTTTATTCTGGCTATGTGGTTTTTCCTGTTGAAAGGGCTTTGTATTTTTTCCCCCCAGTCAACATCTTGGTCATGTAAGCTGTCAGAATATTACATTCATTTTACTGTCGTACCTGATTAAAACTCTGCACAGAATGTCTTGGATGGAATGTTAATACCTTGCTCTCTCTCTCTCTCTCTCTCTCTCTCTCTCTCTCTCTCTCTCTCTCTGTCTCTCTGTCTCTCTGTCTCTCTGTCTCTCTGTCTCTCTGTCTCTCTGTCTCTCTGTCTCTCTGTCTCTCTGTCTCTCTCTCTCTCTCTCTCTCTCTCCCTCTCTCTGTCTCTCTCTCTCTGTCTCTCTCTCTCTGTCTCTCTCTCTCTGTCTCTCTCTCTCTGTCTCTCTCTCTCTGTCTCTGTCTCTCTCTCTCTCTCTGTCTCTCTCTCTCTCTCTCTCTCTCTCTCTCTCTCTCTCTCTCTCTCTCTCTCTCTCTCTCTCTGTCTCTCTCTCATGCTGTTGTTGTCCCCCCTCTGTTGCTCTCCATCTTCCTGCTGCTCATGTGGCATATTGTTGTTCATATATTTCATCATCATGCACATGGCGGGCTGCAGATGAACATGAGACCAGTAGAGATGGCTGAGAGTTTATTAAAGGAGTTCTGATGAGGAGCTCTGATCACTGTCTGCTCCCTGAAAATGGCGTTATTTATCTGGCCCACCGGGGTGAACAGCTCTCTGAAGGCGGCCGCATGGCGGCATGGGAGATCGGCATGGGGTCTGGTGTTGGGAGAGACTGCTTTCTTCCACCCTGTCAGGGGTAAAGCCGCCAGACTCCCTGATCTGTTGTACTTATAGATTACATGGTGAGACTGCTGCGTCTTATTGTCTGTGTCAACCAGCAATTGAACGTCTTGCACCATCCCTGAAAGTGGGTTTTCCAATAGCAACCCACCCCTTCAGGTTTGCAGGTTCGGCCGCGATCCTCGCCAAAACAAAACTGGATTATATTTTCACTTACATTTTAGTGAGTTTTTGTCATACACACACAGCAAAAACATTCACAGAGACCTTAGAGTTGTGACTTAAAGATTTGATCTCTGGCAAATGCTTTTTTAAATTAGGTGAAATAGTAAAAGCTGCATATGATACTGATTATTGATGGCATAGAAATGTAACTGTGATTGTCCTTGACATAAAATAATAAATCACTTTGGGTGTGTTAAGTTGAAGAAATTTAGATAAATATCAGACCACGCCAGAATCACACAGCTCTCTTGATTAAGCACGGACCTGGAAGGCTAATCTCTCCCAGCAGGGTGGAAGTTGGGCTATGAAATGGTCCTAGTGGTTGGGGCAGAATGCTCTGAAAGTGTTGAACCTTTCAGAATATGTATCTAGAAAAGGGAGGCGCATGCCACGACCTAGGCCTGCTCTCTCAGTGAAGTGGGGTAAATGGGGTATGAATGAGGGGGAAACACTTAAGAAAAAGAAACGGCAAAGTTACTTGACACAGCATTGTAGGCTATTCCACTGGTCAACATTGTTGTTATGTTGTTGTTGGTTTTTTTTTTTGGGGGGAGGGGAGGCAGTGATGCAGCCTGAAAGGTATTGCTGTTTGTAAATAAAATTATATTAAAAAGATTGATTCAAGATCATTTTCAAAGAATAGAAAAGGAATCAGAGTAGTACAGGTGCGCTGCTCCTGAACCGAACTGAACTGAGACGTCCGTACCGAGGTACGTACCGAACCGTGATGTTTTCGTACCGTTACACCCCTAGTCATAGCTACATAATGTTTTAAGAACTGACTCAACAGTGTGTGTGATGGTCAAGTCAAGGTCAAGAACTCCCAAACTAGTTGTCAGGCAGATTGCAGTGGTTGATGAGAGTCTGATGGCAGGAGTGGGAGAGTGGTGTAGAGGGTGACGATCAGTGACAGACCCCTGGCTCCGTTGGAAACTGGACTGTGGACCAGTTCAGGGAAACTGCTGTCGCCCAATTTTTTGTAAAGCACCTTGTAACTGTGTTTTGAAAGGTGCTATATAAATCAAGTTTATTATTAATACGTTTGCTACTTTTTTTCACAATGGTACTGAGACGTTTATGTTCCTTACACTCAAGTTTCCAAGCCAGCGAATAAATGAAAATGTTAAAATGGAATCAATATAATATAAATAAATAAATTAAAAGGGACTGCTATTGTTGATCTGGAAGCTATTCAGCTTAACGCAGAAGCTGTGGCTGTTTAATGGCTTGTGCCATGGAGCTTGTTTTCAATGAGGCACATTTATGTGTAACACAGTAACCTATGTGTTCTGCACATTGTTAAGAAAACCATTTGGGTGTCTACTGTCTAGTTTAATGTTAAGCTAGGAACCTAATTTGTGTGCCCAGTCAACTGTAGAGTCCCTTTAGAATGTGGGACAAAACATTGTGCTGGACCGACTTGACCTTCTTTTGAATGGCTTGGTGTGTGTACTTTTGAATGAAGTGTGGTCTCTTGCACAGCGTTGTGTGTTAATGAAGTGTAGTCTCTTGTGTGTTCATTTCCGTGTGTCATGCTGACTGACCCTGGTCAGACAAGGTAGGCTGAATGTGCCCCTCGCCCCGTTTCCTCCCGTCCTCTCAACTGACCACTTTCTAATGCAATTAACTTGTAGCCTGCTCTCTCACTCAGGAATGTGCCATCAGTCCCATGTCCCATCATGTCCCATCATGTCCCGTGTGCAGACTAGCCTGCACTGAGGTAGAGAGGGATGTGAAGATAACGAGGAAGCAAGCAACATTTTCTCTGTTAATGTAGTTCTCCCTGAGTTCTGAGCCTGACAGCATGGCTAATTTTGCATGTTGCTGCTTGCTAAGGAGCAAAGTGTCATGGGAAATTATTCATGGTGTTTGGGTAGGTCCTGCTACACCCAACCAAAACATTGCTTGTGAAGGAAAAATACTAGTCATCAGTAATAGGCTAACTGACTAGAACAAAACATGAACCAGGCACCTATACATGTCTATGGTCCGATTTAAAATAGTATGCAAAGCTGCTAAGTTGCACTGAGGATCACTGAGTCCATTTTAGGTTCTCCTCCTCATCAGGTCAGGCTCTAACTGCTGAGCACTGCCCCTGCTGTCAGAGCCACGCTACGCTGGAAGGCTTTCCCTTGCCATTTCACACATTCATCTAGGCTTATTCTTGAATCGGACAAATTCTCTATCTTACAAAAATGTAAGATGTAAACGTTATCTAGCTTAAACAACAGACTTGCTTGTTAGCTAACGGACGTCAGCTAGCTAGCAAGCAAGCAGTAGGTAGCTAGCTAGATTAAACATTTAAGCTTATTTTTACGATTGTTTATATCCCGATACAAATCGGATGAGTTGTCATATATAGCCGGTTGGCCAGCGGCGGAAATAATTAAACTCTCCTCCATTGAAAACCCTAGAGGGCCAGCGGTATCTGAAAAGGGGGTTCAAATTGGGTTATTTTGATAAACTGACCACATATTGAGAATCCACATAGTTAGTGTTGATGGCGGCGTTTGAGAGGCTCGGCAACGAACACAGCCCGTGACGTCAAGGATGCTTGCGTTGTTTTTTTTGTACAAGATGCGGCAAGACCGCCAGAGAGAGTTGCGCCACAACGCATTGCCGCGACGCAATAATGTGCACGGGGCGTAAGAGCATAATGTAGTGCTTAAGCCAAAATGCAAGATTAGCAAAATATAAACACAATAGGAGAGGAAGTATCCAGTAGTGCTTCTTGAAGAGGTGCGGTGAAAGATGAGCAGCGACTCGGCTGTGTTGACATCAGTGGGCAGTTCATTCCACCAATGCAGGGCCAAGATAGAGAAGAGCCGTGACCATGTGGATGGACCACAGGGGCCATGGAGGGGTTGGGTAACCAGTCCCCCCTAAGTAGCAGAGTGTAGCGGTCGGCACGTGGTTTAGGGCTTGACCATGGCCTGGAGGTAGGAGAGAGTTGTTCCTTTCATTGCTCTGTACCAGAGTTGAGAAACTGGATGTGAGCTGCTACAGGGAGACAGTGTAGAGGGGGGGGGGGAGTTGTGTGGAAGAACCTTGGATGGTTGAACACCAGGTGAGCTGCAGCTTTCCGGATAAGCTTCAGGGCTTTAATGACTGACGCCGGGGGCCCAGTAAAGAAGGGAGTTTCATTAATCCAGGCGGGAGATGATGAGCACCTGTGCCGTTTTGTCAGTGAGGAAAGGGCGAATCCTCCTGATGCTGTAGAGCAGGAATCTGCAAGATCCTGTAACGGTTGTGATATGTGCTGAGAACAACAGTTGGTCATCCAGGGTCACACCCAGATTCCTCGCAGTCTGAGTTGGCGTCACTACTGTGTCGTCATAGTGATGGCCAGTTCCTGATGCGGGCAGCCCTTCCTTGAGAGGAACAGCAGATCAGTCTTGGCCAGGTTGAGCTTGAGGTGGCGTCGCCATCCATGTCAGACAAGCACACAGCTATCATTATAGTATGATCTGAAGATTCTATTGTCCGGGACATTTAGTTATCCGACACCCTATGCTTAGTGTTTCCTCCATCATTGCCTTGGAGGGGTGCCCCCTCCCGCCCCTCCTGAAAGACCCCAAAACAGAAAATAACGAGCTAACATTTTAGCATAAATTCACTTGTTTCATTTCAGCTCAGTGTAGAGAAATGAACCGATACTAACAAATGCCTTACTGCTTGTGTATATTACAACACTGTTGACACCATGTATCCGTGACATGGCCGCCCCGTGACAGCTCTAGTCGTTTCGGGGGGCCTACCACCCCCTGAAAAGAAATCCTATGGGAAACACTGGATTAAAGTGCGTAGTTTAGCTGGCGTCTGGGTGCTAGACATTGATAAGTGTCTTCCCTCACTATTGGAGAACTACTCTGACCTGAGTAACATTATTATACACGTTGGCTCAAAGGGCACTGCCTCTCAGCAGGTGGAGATCATGAAAGAATACTTTTACAATCTTTTGGAGAACGCACTAACTAGCGGAAAGAAAGTGTTTCTGGTCTCTTCCCATGATGCTGTGCGGTTGTGACAAATTCAGCCAGCTTGTCTACCTCAACAGATGGTTTGAATCTTTATGCAAGTCCAGCGCTTTATTTGACTTATTTCGGGAGTGTCCTGCCTTTTTTTAAACAGCATGGTTTACACCCAAACAGAACAACTGCTCAAATGCTCTCCCATCAACATTGAGAACAGCTATGTACATTCATCAGTGATAAGTTCAGTAGTGATTGCTTTGAATTAGCGCAGCAGGATTTAGCTGGTCTTGTGGGTTATTCTTGGTCTTGTGAGCATGATGGCTAAAGGCAGTTTTTCACCAATTCACTATGAGGAATTACAAAATTATAATCTTGTAGGATTGTGTCTTAAAATTCTAGAGTAAATGCACCAGGTTGTGTCAACTGTAAAATGGTACCTAACACGTCCTTTCCCCTGTCTCCCTCCCCCCTCAGGTGATTCCATGAAGCAGGCATCCGGGGAGTTTGCAGAGGACCCCTGTTCCTCGGTGAAGAGAGGCAATATGGTCCGCGCCGCAAGGGCCCTCCTCTCCGCTGTCACTCACCTGCTGGTGCTGGCTGACATGTCTGATGTCTACAAACTGCTGCTGCAGCTCAAACTGGTGAGACAATCACCTAGCCCTCTGTAGTACTCTCAAGTTATTCCTAAATGTCTTTTTAAATTAGACAATTCGCCTTATTCACCTCAGCTGCCATATTGGTCAGTCTGACGTAATTAGGGGTGCGGATGCGGAAGTGCCCGTTGCCTTCAATGTTAAAAGTTCACTGTAAAAACACCACTTCAAGAACCAAAATAGTCAAAATAACAGGCTGAATACACTATGGGGGTTACAAACTCATCATTACCAGACTCTGATTGTGTTTCACTGCCGTTTTCGCGTTTGGAAATACATCGGAGTGAATGCAGCTGACGGCTAACTATGGCTCATTCAGCTCCATGTATTTCCAAACGCGAAAACCACGGATTTTGAATCACCAGAAAGTGTCACTTCCTGGTCATTGTATTTTCTCCCTGATTCCTTATCTCGGTGAGTAACTTGTTCTGATGAACTCACACATTTGAGAGATGGTGAGGTTATCTGAGCAAAGCCAACCATAGAAGACAAGCCGCTGTCCAGTTCCTCACATAGCAGTTATATGATAGTGGCATGGAGGAAAAGAGAAACACTAGGTTTAAAGAAAATAAGTACTCCTTTCTATTCCAAGGCTGGGGTTTGAAAACATCCACAAGTATGCGTGGTATGGCCTGTGGGCGGGGCCCCTCCCTGTAGTCCAGTTAGTAAGGAGCTATTTTGTAATCTTTCCATCTAGCTCCAACTGAGTCACTTTGGCCAGCGCCATATCTTATCACAGCCCTGTTTATAGCCGTCCACTTCATTATCTCCATCTCCTGATGTTCCCTGGCCAACTGACAACAGAGCCAGAACACGGATGCCACAGGGAACTTCACTGGCCCACGTCCAAACAGGCCTGTTGTTTGATAGGAACTCAAAGCCTCAGAGCCACAGTGCTGCTACAGTTGCTGACTTAGGCCTTGAGGATGCAGCTAGCTCACCCACTGTAGCTTTCCACTGCTTACTGTGGATGTCTTGTTGAATATCAATTCTCAAAGGACCTCTGTGAATGTTACAAACCTACACACATTTTAATTCATGCTATTTCTTCCATGCCCTTATTCCCTCTTTAGTGGGAAGTGAAAACACTGCTTGTATGTTAGCTATCACACCACCCTAATATGTGGGTTAGGCAATTCAACAGCTCCTCTCTAGGAAAATGGGCACTTGTGCGTTTGAGAAACTGATCTTTATCCTCTGCGAGATTACATATTATTTTCCAATTATCATCATAATGTCATACTGAACCCAGTGTTTTCATGTAGTAGCCTATTTCAGACTTGTTCAAGTATAGCTTTTTCTTTTAACTTTTAACCATTAAATAATTTACTGTGTTGCCTATAACATTTGATGCATTGCTGAGCATGGAGTCCCATGTGGTACTTTGAGTTCAGTTAAAGACCAGCCACCCTGAAATAGATTTGATCCCAAATGCACTATTAAAGGGAGTAGAATTTCTCCAAGGGGTCAGAAGTAAGTGTAATTAAGTGTGACGTTATTTGAAGTGAGCTCGGATGTACGTATAAGTATTTAAACATTGAATCTAAATCTGTCTATAACTCAGTCTGCATTCTCACTATACTGGTGCAGAGTGCCATTTGCTCTGAAATACATCGGTCTCTCCCGGGAAATTCTTCATCACTATCACTCACTCATCACTCATTTACGCGTAACCCACTGTGACCCGTTTCAGGTGGAGGAGAACCTGGTGAAGGTCCGCAATGCAGGAACCGAGCAGGAGCTGGGGATCCAGTACAAGGCCCTGAAACCAGAGGTGGACAAGCTCAACATCATGGCTGCCAAGAGACAGCAGGTACTGCATAGTCTGACTAGAGCAGAGGGAAGAAAGAAAGTAGTACAGGGTGTGGGAGTGAAAGAGAGAGAGAAGGAGTGTGAGAGGATGAGTAAGCAAGCCTCTATGTAGATGGATGTTGTCAGGGCAGCTTAGTTGCTGTGCATAAGAGAGAATTGCACTCCACCCACTGAAGGAGCGAAAGGGAAGAAGTGAGATGGCGTGAGAGGAGAACGGTGGGAGTGCCTCATGCTTTTGGTGGAAGATTAGATGCATATATATATAAGCATGAACAATCTCCTTATTACCAGTTGGAGGGGGGCACGGCGGGGCTGGGGGAGGGAGGTGGGGGGGGGGCACACAGACGGGATGCAGCATGGGTGACAAAACCCATTACCTCCAGATGAGAATTGGACCCCTGTTTTTTCTCCATCATGTAAGCTGTAGTCAACAGTGAAGTGCATTTCCTGATTAATTTTCCAGGTGACATAACTGAGTAATAGGATGAGCATCACTTCCCTGTTTAGACACACCAGGCACAGAGTAGCCTACTTACAATGCTAATTATTACAGCAATCAAAGGAAGGGTGATCTGCATCATTGTTTCCATCTGTTTTTTAAATTTATTTTTTACTTCCCTGTGTGAAGCATTTAGATTGCAATACACAGAACTAATGGGTGAATATGCAGCTTTTATTATGAATAAGGTCAACTCTTGATGCATCTGTGCCTCCTATGTAACTCATACAAACGCGTAGGTGCATCAAGAGGGCTAGTGTTCAGGCCCTATTTATGCAGATTGCCCCTTTAAGCCATCCATCTATTTCCTACAGATGACTCCTGGCTCTCTGCCTGCAATAGGAAAAGGATATAGAAATGTAATGCAGGGACCTGAAGAGCTATGCATTAAATTGCAAAAGGCCCATTCTATCGGCCTGATTATGATAGTGTGCCATATTACCGCAGGGGACACTGAATGAATTTGGGTCATTCAGAGCGAGCTCTGTCACACTTAAATGTTTCCGTAAGGGCATAACGTGACAAGTCTTGACTTAAGAGGGATCGTCACACTCCTTTCCTGTCTCACACCGCCTCCCTCCCTTTCTCACCCCACCTCCTTCCCTGTCTCACCCCACCTCCCTCCCTGTCTCACCCCACCTCCTTCCCTGTCTCACCCCACCTCCCTCCCTGTCTCACCCCACCTCCTTCCCTGTCTCACCCCACCTCCCTCCCTGTCTCACCCCACCTCCCTCCCTGTCTCACCCCACCTCCCTCCCTGTCTCACCCCACCTCCCTCCCTGTCTCACCCCACCTCCCTCCCTGTCTCACCCCACCTCCTTCCCTGTCTCACCCCACCACCCTCCCTGTCTCACCCCACCTCCCTCCCTGTCTCACCCCACCACCCTCCCTGTCTCACCCCACCTCCCTCCCTGTCTCACCCCACCTCCTTCCCTGTCTCACCCCACCACCCTCCCTGTCTCACCCCACCTCCCTCCCTGTCTCACCCCACCTCCTTCCCTGTCTCACCCCACCACCCTCCCTGTCTCACCCCACCTCCTTCCCTGTCTCACCCCACCTCCTTCCCTGTCTCACCCCACCACCCTCCCTGTCTCACCCCACCACTCTCCCTGTCTCACCCCACCACCCTCCCTGTCTCACCCCACCTCCCTCCCTGTCTCACCCCACCTCCCTCCCTGTCTCACCCCACCTCCCTCCCTGTCTCACCCCACCACCCTCCCTGTCTCACCCCACCTCCTTCCCTGTCTCACCATGCCTCCCTCCCTGTCTCACCCCGCCTCCCTCCCTTTCTCACCCCGCCTCCTTCCCTGTCTCACCATGCCTCCTTTCCTGTCTCACCCCACCTCCCTCCCTGTCTCACCCCACCTCCCTCCCTGTCTCACCCCACCACCCTCCCTGTCTCACCCCACCACCCTCCCTGTCTCACCCCACCTCCCTCCCTGTCTCACCCCACCTCCCTCCCTGTCTCACCCCACCTTCCTCCCTGTCTCACCCCACCTCCTTCCCTGTCTCACCCCACCACCCTCCCTGTCTCACCCCACCTCCCTCCCTGTCTCACCCCACCTCCCTCCCTGTCTCACCCCACCTCCTTCCCTGTCTCACCCCACCACCCTCCCTGTCTCACCCCACCTCCTTCCCTGTCTCACCCCACCACCCTCCCTGTCTCACCCCACCTCCCTCCCTGTCTCACCCCACCTCCTTCCCTGTCTCACCCCACCTCCCTCCCTTTCTCACCCCGCCTCCCTCCCTGTCTCACCCCACCTCCTTCCCTGTCTCACCCCACCTCCCTCCCTGTCTCACCCCACCACCCTCCCTGTCTCACCCCACCACCTTCCCTGTCTCACCCCACCACCCTCCCTGTCTCACCCCACCTCCCTCCCTGTCTCACCCCACCTCCTTCCCTGTCTCACCCCACCACCCTCCCTGTCTCACCCCACCTCCCTCCCTGTCTCACCCCACCACCCTCCCTGTCTCACCCCACCACCTTCCCTGTCTCACCCCACCACCTTCCCTGTCTCACCCCACCTCCTTCCCTGTCTCACCCCACCACCCTCCCTGTCTCACCCCACCACCTTCCCTGTCTCACCCCACCTCCCTCCCTGTCTCACCCCACCTCCCTCCCTGTCTCACCCCACCACCTTCCCTGTCTCACCCCACCTCCCTCTCCCTCACTTTTTTGCCTCTTCCATATCCCCCTCATTTTTTTCACCTCTAATGTTGCCCC
The DNA here is from genome assembly GCF_949987555.1 of Borostomias antarcticus. Lineage (NCBI taxonomy): Eukaryota > Metazoa > Chordata > Actinopteri > Stomiiformes > Stomiidae > Borostomias > Borostomias antarcticus. Next base: position 5,568,509 of record NC_140247.1, on the reverse strand, counting down.
CATGTTTCTTGCCCTCCCCCCCATAATCACTACTCCCCCCTCTTCAACCCTCCTTGACCCTTCCCTCCCTCTTCCCCCCTCCTTCCCATCACCTGCCCCTTGTCAGGAGCTGAAGGATGTCCACCATAAGGACCAGATGGCGGCGGCCCGCGGTGTCCTGCAGAGGAACATCCCCATGCTGTATACGGCCTCCCGTGCCTGCCTGCAGCACCCTGATGTGGCGGCCTACAAGGCCAACCGCGACCTCATCTACAAGCAGCTGCAGCACGCCGTGTCCGGCATCTCTAACGCCGCCCAGGCCACCGCCTCCGAGGACTCTGCTAACCAGCCCGGCGGCGGAGGGGAGCTGGCCTACGCCCTCAACAACTTTGACGTGAGTAGTGGGGTGGGAGGAATCAATAATCTTAAATTATTAGTCTACACTTAGATCGCACTGATGTCAACTTCTGCTAAATAAGTTAAAAAGTTAAGAACCTATCATTGGGGGGCACATGTCAATAGGAATTAGTCTCCTTTCCATTTTCTTGGTGGACATTTTCTGAAAGGAATCCAATATTTGATACGTGTGAATCCAGTGGAGTGTGTTTTTGTTCACTTTTTTTGTTTGTTTTGTTTTCAACATCAGTGTAGTATCCACAATCTGCCGCCTTCTGTTTGCAAGAAACAGTTTGTTTTGCCGAGCACAGCCTGTTCTTCACACAAAAATAACACACAGGAGTAAGCCATCTCCTAAGTGCAATCTCATTAAATATTGATATTTCATAAACCTCATCATTCTATCAGGGCTAATCTCAAATGCTGCTCTGTTCTAAAGAGAACTGCGGCAGAGCTGCCTTCCTCCGTCCCGTTGGACGGAGAGGAAGGTCAAGCTGAGGTGTAACTCAAACGTCTCGGGGCGGAGGGACTGAGGTCAGCAAGCACACGCCGTCCCCTCTTCAGGGTTTGCGGTGAACACAAGTGCACTCAGGCTTGACATGTTACACTGGGAGTACCCTAACTCAAGTTAAAAGTCTGTGTCGCAATTTGTCCAAAACACCCATCCCATATTATGGATGAAATATCTATTTTAAAATCTGTAAAGCCATTGACCTTAGATTGAACTAAATCCAGGATTCTTTGTGCTCCGCTTTTTTTCTTTTTCTATTCATTTTTAAAAAACTAGACTGGATCTCAGGTTTGGATTGCAAACCCCAGATTGTTCCATTTGACTTTCGATATTCAAAGAGGGCTTAATCTCAGTTCAACCTCAACTCGACACAACCTTGGTTTTAGAAAGGCATGTCGTGATTCATTCAGTGTTAATAAATGAACTTGGGTGGTCCTCTAAAGGGAGGCTGTGCATCACCCTCCCTTCAGTGTTGTCCTGGTTGTCTACTCTAGATTATGGTAGTCTACTCTAGATTATGGTAGTCTACTCTAGATTATGGTAGTCTACTCTAGATTATGGTAGTCTACTCTAGATTATAGACTCTCCTCTCCAAACAGTACGGTTCCATTCCTCTAGCAAACCCTGTTTACAGCCTTTTTTATACTTTTAATTGATCTTTATAATCATTACTTAATGATGAGATAAGACCTTAAGAGATTAACCAGCTTTCCACTTAATCTTTAACACCCCTAATTACCACTCAGCCATTACTCTCTGGTCATAACAACAACCCTCAGCAGTGATGGTCTACAATAGGACCTTTACATCACTCCTAATGGTCTACCTAATTGGAGAAAACAAATCACACATGTAGGAGAAACGTAGAGCAGACTCCAGTTTAATTACTTAATAGGATTTTGCTGCAGGTAATGCATTGTCAAGATGGAGTGGACCCACTTGTTGGAGCACAAACTCCTTCACCACAGAAAGCTCTCCGTCGCTGTGTTTATCCAACAGCCAAGAGTTCTAGCTAGTAGATGTAATAGTTTATAAATGCTTTTCAGATGAAGGATCTTGCTCTTCACTCCTGGTAGTGACATCTGTCTCTGAAAAGCTTTGCAATTTTAATGCACAGCTCTTCAGGTCCCCTTTCAATGCATGCTCAATTCATTTTAAAAGCTTTATTGTATTGCTCAGTTGGACTCCTTTTGTTTCGTTAGCATGTAATTTGAGTCCAGTATGAAGGCCAGGAGCTTTTGAATGGTTCATTAAGCAAAGCAGGGAAAGACATTGTCTATTGAAGATACACAAGGGTCGAGATTAAGGGTGCAGATCCCTCTCTGCCACCTTTTCTGTTTCACAACTCGTAATGCTGCACATCACAGTGCTCCACATGAGAACACCAATTATCATTTGTCAAAATTTGGTGACTGGTCTGTCATTACCGCCCATGAGTAAATGACAGGACTTCCAGATGAATGCAGGATATATGGGTTAGTCACCACTGCTGAAGCTGGTGTAGCTGGGCCTCTGAGTCACCGCGTCATCAACTGTCATTCTCTCACGCGCCATACAATTATCCTGATGAATCGGGGGCAAAGAACTCGCTCTTTTAACCGTTTGTCAGTGTCCTTCAATGCCGGCCATGTTCCCTATCGATGGGAGTAATCAGCGTCTCTTTTTCCCCCGCTTTCAAACGGTACACGTAGCCATCACTCAGACTCCTACAGCCCCTAGGGAGCTCACAGAAGGACCACTAATTTCTAAAGAGGTCATGCTGCTTCTCTTATCTCAAGGGGTCTGCCAGTTTGAAAGTGATGATACAATCATATTAGTGGAGCGGGAGGCGGTGGGGAAGTGTCTGTAAAGCTGGGTACTTTGTAGACCCAGCCGTAAATGTCGGCATTGCCTTGAATGTCATAGGAATATAGAGCTGCCGCTTGCCGAGGCCAAGGCTAGTCAGCGTGGCCCAGACTTCATTATCAACGGGAAAGCTTCCCCTGCATTCAGAAGTCCCCTTTTCACATGAACTCTACTCCACCTCATATTCTCATATGCCTTACGGACAGGGGTGAAAATTAACTTTTTGGCTCATGGTGAGTCACCTGCCAAGGGGACTGTAGATTAAAAAATCTACCGGCCAAGTATATATTATTTTCAGATAGCCTTCTGAAATCTAGTTGCCGATTGGAAATTTGACCTGCATTTGGCCGGTGGCAGGTGTTAATTTTCAGCCCTGCTTACGGAGGTTCTCCTAAGGAGGCTGTGGCGCTAACCACACAAGACTTTATAACTGTTATTATTATGATCCAATAAACAGTTACCCAGGAGTGGAGAGAATGAAATACTTGAGTTTGGTTGCCTACTGTTGTGGATTTATTCTAAACGAGTAGTCGAGAATGTCATGGTCCATCTTTGTAAGTTCAAGCTAGCTAGATGCACCAATCCACTTTTTTTCAGTTCCGATCTGATTCCGATACCAGAATTTGGATGTCTGCCGATACCGATCCGATACCAGTGGTCTTTTTTCTTGAATTATTCTTCATCATTAACTTAATTATTATCACTAACATACACTTTATACACACCATATTCTTACTGTATTGCTACTGTACTGTATTGAACTGTTTTATTATTAGAATATCTAGTATCTTGTTGATGAGGAGCCAACACATACTTCATCAATCTCATCCATTTTACCCAACATATGGCTATTGGTATATTGGATGTAGGCCTAACAATTAAATAATCCTTGAATCCTACTTGGTCTATATATTAATTTTCTCATATCAGCGCCCACTTTCATAAAAAATAAATAAGTAAATTGTAAAATACAATTACTAAAATATAAGCTTGGGATGAACCGCCTGTCTGCTCTCACTCACTCCGCACCTGCTACAGAGTGTGTGTCAGCCTCAGCAGAGAGCAAGTGTCATATTTCACTGTGACACGACAAGAGTAAGGAGATGGAGAAATGGCTCTAGTTTACAGTTTACAGATTGCCTCATTAATATTATCAGGTCCCCTATTAGCTTCGGGTTTAAATCTGAATTATTGCCAAATAGGCGCATTTGCTTTTGGAAATCCTCCGCCACTGTCAAGTGTAACCAACTCGAGCAGCTCATGCAACTCAAGACTTTCACTTTCACTCGCTAGTTCTTTGCAAACTATTTTAAACTTTTTTTTAGCATTTTTCTCACCAAATGTTTGCAAACATTAACAAACAGTGTGAAAGGTAGGCTAGTCTGGTGAACTAGACACTGGACCGAGGGAAATGAGAATTGTAGCCTATGATTGAATTAATGAATACCGGAGCTTGAGATGCTTGATCAAATTAGTTGTGTTGTAACTCAAAGTTTTATCACCACCCCTCGGAACATCGACTTCAAATATACCCGATCTAAATATCAGATCAGTGCATCCCTAGTTCAAGCTGGTTACTTTTATTCCAAAGTAGTTCAGGAGTTTGCAAAGCCGGGCTCTGAGGAAGAAAATCCACCAAGGGCAATGATTATCCTCAGACAGAGCATTACAAACACTGTGGGTCCATACATGCAAACCTCCACTAACCAATTAAATGAGGAGGCTAGTTCTGAGGGTCAACAGATGAACTGCACATTAAGGAGGAAAGAGCTGGGAGCAGGGGACCCGTGGGGGGGGGGGGGGGTACAACCTCTAAGGCCTAGAGAAGGAGCATCAGGACAAACAAACAGGAGACAGCTGTTCCACCGTATACCACACAGGGCAGTGTGGATCAAAAATCAGACTTCCTATGACAATGTCTTGAACAGAGAATACACTTATTTGAATTTATCTATTGCACTACTAACACTACATGTTGTTTGATGTAGGCTAGATTAGAGTAGGTAATATTAGGTTACTTGCCTGATTTGCCTAGGGAAGATCAGCCCTTCCTCGCAAATGCATGCAGCGAATTATTATTAAGCTTTCACTTTCATTCTTGTGTCTTTAGTAGTTTTTCAAAATAAGTCGCCTGCTTCTTTCATGCTTTTATCAGGGGGGACAAATGCACATGGTGTAAATACTGAGGGGGATTCTCCTGTGTGCTACAAACATCAATCGACAGTGATAGGATCAACAGAAGCAGCTCACCTCACTTGCGTAGCAGTTTTGGAGAAGTTGTTTAACAGTCAATGTTTTATTATGAACATGCAAATTAATTTCAGTTTTCCATTAAAGAAAAGTTACATGTTTTATATGCTGTCAATTATACTTCTTGGAAAGAAAAAAAACACCTAGCAAATGTGTATATTTGTATATCCATTACATCCTAAGCTAGTACATTTCTGTATTTTTCAGACAGGGGTCGGAGAGTACATCTTTGCACTGAGCATAAGCCGCTTGTGGCCAACAGGCGCCCCCCAGTCAGTCTGGAAAGCTCTGGCACATAAGGTCTTGAACCTGCCGGCTGATCAGGCTGAGAGAAGAGCCACCGCAGGGTTTGAGACAGCTCTTAACTGCTCTGCTCTGGAGAGTGAGGGGATTCATGAACGAGGCAGAGGCATAGTCTGTTTCTCTCCAGCCAGACGGCATGTGTAGAGAAAAAAAGAAGGCGGATAGAGAATGAGAGATGGAGGAGGGAGGACAGGCGTGTGAGAGAGTGTTGTTCTCTAGTTGATGATTTCCCAGTTCCCCGTTGACCACGCAACAAAAAAGGGTTCTCAGCTCGCACACCCATTTCACCGCAGACCAGCTCCTTCCCGGTGCCTAATGTCAAGCACTTCCAGGAAGCAACTTCCAGTGAGTCATGCCTACGCGCGTACAGACACCGTCATACACGCGGGTCTGTGCGTTGCCATGGTGATGTGACACGCAAGCGGAGGAGGTCAGACTAGACGGGGGGGGGTGGTAGGATCTAATAAACTCAGAATTACAACAACGGGATTCTTGAATATTTTAGCTGTGATATCGCATCTGAGGCACTGCAGAGGTTGTTTTTTATAACGGGTGAAGATTGCCTCCTCTCCTTTTCCGCTTCGAGCGGCATCATGACACCTTACCTGCCTTCAGCACTCGTCCCGCATGTCAACTAGAACCCCCTCCCCTCTCTGAGCAGACAAACAAGCGCTCTTTCATCGGCAGGATGAGGGAAGAGAGCAGGGCACCTGAGTACAGAGGCTCTCCGTAGCTCCCATGAAAGGTGACAGACTGTGGACTTTGGAGTATTATATATTCATAGACTCATCTGTTGGCCGAAGCGACTTCATTGTCCACTGTCGGTTCTCAGAAACTACTGCATCATCTCTTGTTAGGGTCTCTTGTTTTTTGAAATCCTTTCATCCTGACTGGAGAAATGAAGATGGACGCACCATTATGGACAATATACCCCCATAACATTTGGGTCATACATACAGGGTTTTCCTTTGAAGTTGATCATGTGCAATTTCTTCTTTACCATTTCAAGGCTGTGGAAAATGTGTTGAAAGGTTGGCAAATATGTCTGAGAGCCCTCTTTCAGTTTCCTTTCAAGTATATTTTCAGATCACATAATGGCTAATGGCCGTCCCCGACGGAAACAAGCCATCTCCCCTGGAGACATCAGAGACCAAATTCCATCTGATTTCCAGGTCCCTCTATCATTAAATGGGCCAGGGAAAGGAAGAAGATTCACAGCCTTCTTTGTTTTTTGTCATATTGTCATATACATTTCATACTGTTACAAATCTGGCTTTCACCACAACCACATATTTTGTGCCTGGAACTGTAGACCTGCATATCGTCTTTGGGCCTCGGGAGCTTGGAAAATTTAAAGACGGTTTAGCCGTGTCAAACCTCCCTCTGGGCTTAACAGCCGTCATGTCAGAGTCTGTCAAGTCACCACCTCCTCTCCTGCCGGATAGCTGGATAGATATCAACTTTATTGGTCCCCTGTTCCACTGTTTTAGCATACACACAACAATCCGCACCACAAAGAGGCACACTAGGCACAAGGTACAGAAGGCAGCAGTGAAAAGCACAGGATCTCTGAGGGCTGAAAGGGAGAGGCAGGGAGATCATGGATTTGGCCCTCGTCTCTGTCTGCTGTATAAACATCTCTCCATCCGTCTCCTTCTCCAGAAACAAATCATTGTGGACCCCCTGGCGTTCAGCGAGGAGCGTTTTCGCCCCTCGTTGGAGGAGCGCCTGGAGAGCATCATCAGTGGCGCCGCCCTCATGGCCGACTCGTCCTGCACGCGCGACGACCGGCGGGAGCGCATCGTGGCCGAGTGCAACTCTGTCCGCCAGGCCCTGCAGGACCTGCTCTCCGAGTACATGGGCAACGTAAGGCTCTTTTCTTTTATTCTCTCGCTTTTTGCCTGTGTGTGTGTGTGTGTGTGTGTGTGTGTACCTCCCTTAATAGGAGTGCCTCATTTCTCACACTCCTCCCTCCTCTCTCCCATCCTTTTAATCCCGCTGGCACGCCCCCAGCGCTCGCTCCCTCTCTCCGTACGGGGCAGTGCAGATGCCTCATCCTCTCACACCCCTCATCCTCACACACCCCTCATACTCTCACACCCCTCATCCTTTCACACCCCTTACTCCGCCCACACCCGTGCTCCCGCCTCCTTCCTCTCCCGACCTCACACGGGTAGCATGGCTGTCACGTTTCTCGGCCCGCCTTTTTTGGCACATCTGCCAACTCTGCTATGTAGTATAGCTATTCCTCAGGCTGTCTACCCCCCCCCCACCCCCCTCCCCCCCCCTCACACCCACACTCCTGCCACAGCTTGAATTGTCAGCACAGTATAGCCACCTGCCGCCGGGATGTGACGGTCCTGTGGCTTTATTGCTTTATTCACGGCTTTGTATAGACATCACACTCCGCTAGCCCTGCTTACAAGCACTCATGCAGAATAGACACACATTCACACACACACACACACACACACACACACACACACACACACACACACACACACACACACTCTTACCTACTCAGGCACTCACTCTCCATGCGCCTCAGAGTTGGGAGGAGCATCTCTTTTTCTGAAACAGTTTTGTAGATGCATTTATCAAGCCATTAAGAAACAGGACTTTGTTAGTCTCACAATAATTGGTTGCTGTAAGGTATTGATCATTAAATAGCCACCATTGTTCTCTGAAAATGATAAATCTACAAACTTAGTGTTCGCTGTGTGATCAATCTCCATTGTATTTACTGGGTTGGTGCAAGGAAAGGAGGCTCATTGTTTCCTGTAAATGTGCTTTGTGTTGCTGGTTTTAGTTGACACGGTGCCAACTGCATGTTAAGCCGGTGGTGAAGGCTTTCACTGAAGTGGCCAATTGGGATTGGTTCTAGAATTGTGGGCGAGAATGAGATTGTCTATAAAACGAAAGGATCGTCTGTTGGAACAACTACCAACTGGTGTTTGGTACCTGCCTCCATTGAGTACTTTTGATTAATTGCCCATTAATATTGAGACACACACACATACGCACACAATTAAGAGAGTGGGCATATGGACAGTGATGTACGGGACTTGACTCGTAAGATGTTCACTCTGCAAAGCAAAAGTTTGGTCAACACACAGCATTTGTTTTTGTTGCTTTGCTTACCTGATCAGGATTGATTTGTTTCTTACCGACTCAAGTGCACATGTAATCACTGCAGAAATCTTGGCTAATCCTTTTAAATAAGCTGGTGGAATCATTTAAGCTGTCAGGGGGCGTGAAAGGCAATGTATCCTGTTCCTTTCTGGGTATTTCCATAATGAGAAGTAAGAGTGTGCCTGCCTGCCACAGCCCCCCTCCCCCAGGGATACTTGCCTGCCAGTAAGGCACAGCCTGTTGTCAGAGGCTTGGTCTGGTGTGCAAGGAGGAGCGATGTACCTTGGCACCGTCACAGCTTCCAGACATGTGCTCACTCTGTCTCTCTGCCTGCCTGTCGGTCTCTCACTCTCTCTCTCTCTCTCTCTCTCTCTCTCTCTCTCTCTCTCTCTGTCTCTCTCTGTCTCTCTCTCTCTCTCTCTCTCTCTGCCCCCCTATCTGTCTCTCTCTGTTCCCCGCCTGTGTTTATCTGTCTCTCCGTCCTCCCTGTCATGTTTCAGGCTTGGTCTATCCAACTCAGTTTACCCGCACACTTTCCACATCTCAGTCATATTCTCTCCTCTGTTTCTCTCTCTGCCTGCGACATCTGTGTTCTTAACCACCCTCCTCTCCTCCCCGTAATTTAACAGCGGAATTGCTTTTTTCATTTGATGCCAGACAATGAGAGAGCCAGCCAGCCAGAGACATTTTATTGCTGCGGTAATGCCTTATTTCTTACCATCTTTGCACTTAAAACTTTCTTCTATTCCTCTGCTTTTTGCTGGCCTCACTTGACTGTATTTTAGCATCTGAACCACAGAGCTTGCCCCCCACCCTCTCCTTCCCCAAATGCAATTTCATCCCCAGTTAGCGAGGTTGGTTTCCATAGTTGCCTTTGGGGTGCTGCTATGCAACGTCTGGCTGGACCTTGACCACAGTTCCAGAGCTTCAGTCATCATCCTCTGCCTTAGTGCCTCGGTTGTCATGGTGCCATTCGAGTGATGCGTGGTACGCCATAGAGAAATAAATAGAACTTATTCAAGAGACAGTTCTCAATGAATACTGCCTCAATTAATGGGAAATGCATAGTGATAGATTTATTAAGCTCTAAACAGTTGTCTTGAATGGTTCCTCTCTCAGTAATGGCATCTGTGAATTGAAAAGTCTAGCTTTAATAAACGTTATACAACGGGTAGTTCCCGTATATGCCACGATATACCACGGGCAAAGCCTCATTATTGTTCTATGTGAAATATTACGGCGCCAATTATTACTGCCGGTAAAAAATGTTAGTTCCATTGGGCATTCAATGTCAATTTTGAGTTCTACAACGGAGAGTTGGGATACTTGATTCTGATTGGCTAGCAGCCGTGGTAAAATACTCTGTAACCCATGGCTGTGACCGCATAACAATTAGTATTAATGCGCCGTCAATCTCATTGACGAGGCCATTGATAAGATCAAGCGGTAGGCTATGCTTTGTGTAGCAACCACTCGCAGCAACCTCGCCTTTTTCGTATCCTATTACAAAAACGCACCCATCAGTCCGACTCCAACACTTCCCCTACCAGCAAAAACGAGTGCTCTGGAGAGCTCTCTACATTTTCTCTTTACTTGATCATTATGTTCTCCAATTTTCCACTGAAAATTGTTTCACATTTTTTGTGTCAATGATCGGATTTCGCAATCGGTGACTAGAAAGCATTATTGGAATTCCCAGATCCCATGTTTATACTGACTATGGTATGATTCCCATAGCTGTCTGATCGATTGTAGCACCCCTAGAGACAGTACTTAACCTTTGAAGGAACCTTGTCACAGAAGCTTTATTTCTATACATAAACCACACACGTAACATCATGCCAGTGACAGATGAGCGATTTCTGGTCTGCTCTTATTGTGCGTCCCAAAGCTTTGCCACTTTATTTCAAGGTCCAAGTCATCCAAGCATTGACTCTGGATGGCCTAAAAACAGGTCCTCTACCTCAGTGGGCACCGTCACATTGCTCCGCATAGCCTTGCCTGTCTGAGGATTTCAGAGCCTGTCACCATGGTGATTGTGAGGCGAGCGGACATGATGGGTTTGGCTGCTCAGTCTGTCAGTTAAAGCACACTGATGTGGGGCATGATCTGTCTGTTCACTGCTTGGCCAGCGGCACCACAAAATGGCCTTTGCATCCGCCCAGAGACCCATGCACGTACGTACGCAGACGTTTTTGTCCATGTCCTGTGCTTTGCTGGTGAGCAGAGTGCAGGTTTGTGTTGACATGGTATCTTTAACCGGCAGTTGACATCTAACCTGATGCTGCCCCTGGTCCTTACACCCGACAGAATAAACCCACCCCACGCCAAAGCTTCAACAGATATGGCCCATTAGCTTTCAACTGTCAGCTCTCGCAGCCTTCATTTCAGAAATGAAATAAAATGAAGTAGCAATAACATGCTGTGGTATGCTGTACCTAGGTGTGATATTGGCATTGCGTGTGCATAGATGGACTCCTTTGATAATAAATAACTTTATTTATAGAGCACTTTTCTAATTTTACAATACAAAGTGCTTTACAGATAAAACAACAGAATCACATTAAAAAACATTCATTCAATAAAACGGTAATAAAAGAAAAGCAGCAAAAACACAGGATAAAACAGATGGAAGATAAAAGCTACAAGAAGGCTGGGAGATGAATATAAATACTATATAAATATATTGATATATAGATTTCTTGTAGCCTGATTGGAAGTGTTGATTGGAGAGGAGAAATGATTTGATTGTAGCCTGGGCTTGTGAGAGAGACATCACAGCATGGTTTTTCAGTCGCAGGTGAGACTGTGCGGCCGGCTCCTAACCTATTATTTATCTCCTCCAGCCTCCTCTTTCTGCTCTCTCTTCAGATTTGAGGTTGGAATCACATGCATGGTGTTCAGAGAGTTGAACCGTCTCTTTCACATGATGCATTCTAACGTGTTGGTTTCCGTCCCCCTGTGTTCTGCCGTTACACTGACGCAGAAAGCGTGGCCTGAATTATTCCATATCGTCGTGACAGTGTTGAGTCTAACCATCTCTGCCACATATTATTAATAATGCATTTCAAATCCCCAGCATCTCTGAGGAATGTGTACACAAAAGCATAGTGACGCTAAGAACATTTGACATATTAAACAACTGACACTGACTGGTGAAATGTCTTCAACTTGAAGTCGTACGTTATCTCTTGGATCTGTATTGAAAGAACACGTCTGCGCTGCGTCAGCAAAGCGGAGGAAAAGAAGGATCCTGCATCTTCTCCCTCTTCTCTATTTGTCCCCCATGTCCTCCTGCCGCTCTGTCCTTCCTTCTGTTCCCGTGGCTACCTGCTCCCTCACTGTACTCCGTTCTCTTCTCCACTATTGTCTCCCTCTTGACTCGACTCTTCCTCCCTCTGTCCTTCGCTGCACTTTCTCCATCCCTCCATATTTTCTTTTTTCTTTCTTCATCTCCCCCCCTCGGCCCATTCCTCCCTCCCTCTTTTGCCTTGGGCGTCTGCAGAGACTGACACACAGTCCTGTTTTATCCCTGTTCTTCTGCTCACATCGTCTCTCACTGGGAGCATATTTTAGTTAGGAGTGAATGCTATGTATAGATCTGCTCCTCCTACCTGAATGTGCCATCTGTCCTTTCACTTCCATCCCATGCTATAACCTAGCCAAAATAAAGGTGCTAGATCTCAGGTGAGATTGGCAGGCCTCCCTCTCCACATAGATGGCCCAGTCACGAGAGATGCTTTCTGATCACTTAGTTTGCTTGGACTGTTTGAAGAGAGCAGATTTTTCATCCCACTACGTCTAAGCTCGATATGAGATCACAGCCAAGGGTCATAGACTGATCATGAAAGGAAGTGAAATATTTCATTGAATTTTCTTTCAGTTTTATTTATATTTCACCTGTGTTTTTTTTTTTTAAAGCGGAGAATGGTTCAAAGTGGGTAATGCAAACAAAAGTGAAAGCGGTTCAATTTATCTAGTTGTAATCTCATCTTAATGCATAATTAAAACAAATTACACCACACACAATGTATCAAGGAAAAGATTTAATGTCCCTGAGGCTTTCCCTATATTTACAGCCCCCATAAAACACTGCCCTGTCACTAACAGGCTGTCAGACAGCCTTTCCTAGACCTGGTCCTTGATCTCTTGCTGTTGAAGTCTTTTTCCTTTTTGATTGGCTTTGCTGGCAGGTAGATGAGATACGGTCCCCCTTGCTGCTGTAATTATACAGGCTAAGAAATGTTTCAGCCTAATGAATAATGCCAGGGCCCGTCTCAAACTTTCCACCCTCTCCCCCGACAGGCCAAAGATAAATGAACAAGTGAATGCAAGAAAGATGGAGAGGGACCTTGGTATCTTTATTAGCCATATTGTTTGAGCCCTCTGTGCTTTGTGTGTTCTGGCAAGCTTTGTGTGCCCAGGTGTATCACATACATATTTAAAGGTGGCGTGTTATATGGTACTCATCCCCTTCCTCTGGCACGGTGTGTCTTGTCACACAGGCCTCTCTGATTGCTGATTAGTGGAGTATATGCAATGTGCCTTGCAGCCAAACAGACTGTTGTTTGTACCGCCTCACTTGTTTAATCTTAAACTGCCTTTTATACACAGTGGATCAGATGTGGTTCAGAGGCACCACTCTCTTATTCATCCGCCCACTCTTCCTCTTTGCTTGGCTTTTGTTTTTCTTCAAAAGAGCTCACAGGGTAGCTTCAGAAGTTGACAACTTCACTGAAACAGATCCCCAAACGAGTAAGTGAAAAACTTACTTTGCAACAAACAAACTGTCGGTGTAACAAAACAGATCATGGACATCATTCCAATTATGGCATGTCACCTGGTTTCCTTTAAGAGTTCCTACATGCCATTTCATTTTCCCTGCTGACGATAACTTTTTCTTGGTACGAGGAACTTGTTTATCGAATGGATAACAAACATGCGCACACTAGGCATCGCTTCCCATGTGGCATTTCGTGGCCCATGGCAGTTGTCGTCCCTGGGCCTGACCTTATTGAAATTTACTGAGTGGCTGATGATATGCGTGGTTGGAAAGGGTCGCTGGCTTCCTGCACTGCACTATCCCGAGATTTATGTCCTGTCCTTCTGCTCTGCCTCGTCCCCGTGTGCAGGATGGGGGCTGGCGCCAGCGCGGAAGGCACGCTGCTAAAGAGGAAGGGAAAGAGAAGATCCTAGCGATTTGTTTTGTTGACATATGAGGCAGTATCCTCCATTATGCAGGTGTCTGTGAATGGGGCCTCTGCGTGGGACGTAGATATATTGTTGGCTCTGTATGAGCGACTGGCATTTTCTATTAGCACCCATTTGACCCTTTTTGATGTATGAAAGCAGGCTAAAATTATCACTTTCCACTCACTTGAAGGTTATTTTTGGCGTCATTTTTTATTCACCAAGCATAATGAAGTCCCATGTACCTGGACCTCTCTTAAGAACATTTCAAGTGATATTTCAAGTGAAGCCAAACTGCCCTTTACAACATATTACAAAAGCTGTTTACTCCATTGTGTTCACAGCAGGCAAGCTGTGACATGCAGCTGTAGTCATATCTTTTGTGCTCTAGCCTGGCAGAGGCGGTAGAACAACATTCCAACACGCAAGAACACTGCTACACAGTAGAACTGTAGAACACACTGTAGAACACAGTAGAACACTGCTACACAGTAGAACTGTAGAACACACTGTAGAACACAGTAGAACACTGCTAAAGATGATCAGGACGGTTAGTTTAATTTGTTGCTGCCACAACCACAGCCAAGCATTGGTGCGTTACTGACAGTATTAAGGTGCAATTGTGTTCTTCCTTTGCTCATTTTCTCACCACAGCCACCTGTAAGCTTTGATGGTCAGGGGCTGTTCAAGCAGCACTACCCTTCAGCTCTTCAGTGCTTTTACATTGTTTTCAAGGATGCCGGTCAGTATCCCAGTATCTCCACTGCAGCCAAAAGAGGAAGTAGAGTTTTTATCCAATGTCTGATCTGGAGATTAAAGCCATTGCTTGTTTCTGTTGCGCAAGCAGCATACCCGGTTCAATATCTCTCCGTCGTCCGAAAACATTCATTTGTTCAGACGGAGCGATGACGAGATCTCAAGATATACACACTGGAGCCGTCGCATTATTGAGTGCGTCTGCCACTGCCATCCTACATACTGCTCTGATGATGTTTGCTTGTGTGTGGGTAATGTGCTTCTGTCCACCGTGTGAACCCATTTCCCACCTCTATTTCCTGTGTGTCATAATGGAATATCCACTGACATTTTGCCCAGCCCCACCGCTGTGCATGTTATCTAGCCTGGTATCAGTCGGGGGAGGAGGAGGAAGGGGAGTGGGGGGGGGGGGCAGCGAGGGACAGATGAGGAGAGGGATAGAAGTAGGGAGAAGAGGGGGAGAGGTTTGAGAGGGTGAGTGCTTGAGGGAATGAGGGGGAGGTAAAAGAAAAATGAAAGAAACTGGAGTAGGATGTTGTAGTGAACGGGTATGAATTCTAAATGACCAACTGCAGTGGAGCTCTGAACATTCCACCATTTGTGTGAATGACGAACATGGTTTTCAAACAACACTGAATGTTTCAAAAACTATAAATGACATCGCTTAGATATAATGTGAATG
Organism: Borostomias antarcticus; assembly: GCF_949987555.1. Taxonomy (NCBI): domain Eukaryota; kingdom Metazoa; phylum Chordata; class Actinopteri; order Stomiiformes; family Stomiidae; genus Borostomias; species Borostomias antarcticus. The sequence continues at coordinate 5,553,465 of NC_140247.1, read as the reverse complement.
AAAGCATGAACACCTGAACATTTTGGTGTAGCCTATGGTATGTGAAAGTACTGTGAAAAGTGTAGGATATTTTCAAATCACCAAATGCTCTTGATACTTTTAACAACTGAACATTACATCTAGGTTTGTCACGGTTGTCGGTGTTACCGGTGGTACTTCGGGCATACTCTGTATTCACCGAGGCATTACTTAAACACCGCCACACCGTTTTTTCCCTTTCCTAGCATTGTTTTACCTATTTGGTTATTTTTCGCATATGCTGATATGCAAAAATATCACTCATCAAACTCAAACAAGTGTCTGTGATCTGCCCCTCCATGTGCGCGCGCAGCACAGAGCAGTCTAGAGGAATTTCAGTTCTTTTTTTTTCAGACTTCAGTTTCAATTCACGTGAAGAGAGTAGGGAGAGGGGAGGGGGAGGTTATTGGCTATAACCTCTCGTGGCTAGCTAGCCTAGCTAATGTTTTGCTAACCTAGCCACCGGAGTGGCTGTTGCCATAAGCTAGCTGGCTAGCTTGTTCTAGCAGCCTATTCTCTTGCCTATTCTAGCAGCATTCATAACAACACCGATTTGCGGAGGCCTCCACACCTTGCCTACAACTGTACAATAACTGTAAGGTAAGAATAAGAACAATGTTACACTCTGTCCTGGGCTTCTTTATAATCAGAATCAGAATTTGTTTACCGTCATGTAGTTTTTCATCATACTATGAATTTTCTTCGGGTATGGTGCATATTCCTAGTAGGCTATGTTGAAAAACTGCATGGAATTAAACTAATTCTGATTATAAAGAAGCACAGGACCCAGTGTAACGTTTATATCTTGCCATACTGTGATCACTTATTTGCAGTCAAGCTGTGGAGACATACAGTACCAAATTCAAATACACAATAGTGCTGTTCAACATAAGGCAAAGGTCTAACATTAAAGATGAGAGTAAACACTGTTATTGTAGGCTAGACGGTGTTACTGGTAATACCGGTGTTGGGATGGGTTTATTCGTCGGTGGGGAAAAAACACACTGACAAACCTAATTCCATCATTAATCTCAGTGGAACAAAAACTATGAATAAAACTTATATTAAATGCAGCCGCTTCTATGGGTGACATGGTGTCCGTGTATATGTCCGTTCGTTCGTAGCATGAGACTTGGACCAATCAGGAGTCGCCTATACCATTGCACACGAGCACTAGAGGGCAGTAGAGATTGCTCATAAACCTGCTTACTTCACCACCTGGGTGTGATCTTTCGTCATAAATGTAAAATTGTCAAACTGACAGGCATGGACTGAATGGTGGATGCTTAACTTCATTATTTTGTGTTATTATTCCTTTGTATTTTGTTTTTCTCTTTCCTTAATGGACTCTCAGATTGACTTCAAGTGACTGAAGGTCAATGGCTGCTGCACAGTTGGCACACAGAGTGAGACATGAGCGCGTCTACAACAAAATGTTCACCAATCGATTGGAGGAAAATGAAAGTAGCTTTATATTCATTTGTGGGGTAATTCACTTTTTCCAGAGCGTAGCGGTGTTTGTGTCCAGCGCTGAGACAAATGTCACCTCAGGTCTCTTGATGTGGAGTGAATAGATTTCAGCTGTTTTCTTTTTGGCTCATTGGTTCTCCAATTGATGCCCGATATATAGCACTACTGGTTGGTTTGGAGCTGGAACATGCTTTGTTCTGGTTAGCACCCTGCTAACACCGGTCATGTTTTCCTCACAGTTTTCTTTAAGCTCACATGTTCACAATAATTGCCATGTGTTTTGTCATCGCTCAGCTGCTACATCTCTGGTATTAGCGCTGTCCTGCTTTGAATGGCTAATTCCCCTCAAGCCCCTCACACATTCTTGTTTTGTGACTTGGAATACAGTTTTACCTTGGAATTCACCTCACCAGAGGAGGTGAATGGCCTTCAAATATTTATTAACAGATACCCATCACACATTTGCCCCCGTCAAATTAGAATTTTAAAGGCTGTGACCACCATTTCAAAAACAACACATTGCTATTGGCAAACAAAGGTGGGAATTGACATGAATGTCTGATCTTTGTTGCAGTCTGTTCATTTTTGGCAAACAAAGGTGGGAATTGACATGAATGTCTGATCTTTGTTGCAGTCTGTTCATTTTTGGCAAACAAAGGTGGGAATTGACATGAATGTCTGATCTTTGTTGCAGTCTGTTCATTTTTGTATGTGGGTGTTTTAGGCCATAGAATTACATTGGCTCCAAGGTGAGATGGGTTCTGTGAATTGATCTGTGATGAATGTCTCGGAACGGAGACCACCACGTGAGACAAACCACATCTATACATGACACACACACACACACACACACACACACACACACACTGACTGCCTTTATGTTGGACAGATGTGAGGTTTGTCTATGTCCCTGACCTTGCCAACAGGAAATTACTTCTTGCTCAAGAGGAGGGAATCAAATGACAGAGGGAAAAATATTGCACCACCCTTAATAATTGTATTAAGTAAATACAGCCCAATGAAAGTACTTCATAAGTAAATGTCCTTTAGTTATACCAAAAATAATGTCGTATTTCTCCTCTCAAGGACAGTGCCAGATTAGAATAGGAATAGCTTATAGGACCTGTGAATCCTAAATGTGTATAGCTTAACATGTGGAGTATCAGATTGCATTATGTGCTAAATTGTTCACTCCAATCCAGATTGTTTGACCTACATGGACACACAAATGATGGTAAAACACTCTGATCTGGATGTGCTGTAATTTCATTATACATTGGAAGAGAGCCCCCCCCCCCCCTTCCCCCCCCCCCCCAAAAAAGCTATTCATTCAACAGCTATTAAATTACAAATAGTAGTTTCACCTGACTCTCACAGTTCCTGAGCCCTGTTGGGAAGAATACTTCAGCTTTTCCTTGAAAAATAGGCAGTGACTGATACAACTGGATGGGGCAGGAGGTTATGTTCAACATATTATTTTCTCTCTTGAGTGAAACTTGTCTCCAAATCTTGGAAGGATGGCCTAGGGAATTTACATAACCGCTCCTCCTGAAACGTCTTGTAATTGCATTTAATAAATATCCAGAGGAAAGAAATAAATCGACTCCTAACGGATAAACGTGGTTAGGCCAAGATTAATTGCCTCTGAACCAAAAAACAAATATTTCAATTAGTTGGAATGAAACAGGAATGGCACAATGCCCTCACAAAATGCACCAGGCTCCTGAATTGAGGTGATTTATCTGTTTGGTTTATTCGTTTCTTGCCAGTGCATAGGCCTCTCTCATTAAAACGTCAGTGCCGGCACTCAGCCTTGTGAGTAAATATTCCCTCTTTTGTTCCACTTTTGTAATACACTTCAAACAAAGTAATGTATGACCTGATTCATTTAGCAATTTTGCCCATTTTTGAATTGATTTGCACTATGTTCTGCATGAAGTAAACACTTGCATGGGGTTCAGGGGAATGCTAATGATAATGTATAGAAAATGCTTGCAGTTAAGTTTCTTGGTAAATATTCATGTTTTTAATGAATTGTTTCAGTTGGTGTTTTATTTAAAGGGGTTGCTGAATACATGGGCAGATGGCCATATTTTTGGCTACTTTAGGTGGTCTGACGGATGGTTAACAGAATACTGAATACCTGAATACTCAATTTGGGCCAAGCTGTAATCACCTTTATTGGCTATGCTGTTTGGAATGTGTTGCTTGGAATGAGCATCAGGACGCAACACTTCCTTTATAGATGGGTGAATTGGCCAGGTCTTGAAACAAAAGCTCTACACAAGAGCACATAACCAGACTTCCTTACAGAAAGCCTTTGATCAGTTTGTAAACAGAGATCAATAGCCTGTTAGCTGTGGAAGTGACCATGCCTTCATTGATCCATCTTTGATCCTGTTAGAATTAACATTATCCATCTTTGATCCTGTTAGCAATTATAATTAAAACTAGATAACATTGATTAGGTCTGGGTACATTAGTACAGTTTTAAGGGGACAATGCTTTCTGGCATCTAATTTCAGGCTTTGAAAATATAGGCGTCAACTAATATAAAGTCATGAACGATTCCAACTAACAGCCTTTAAATCTTGCTGTCATGCTTAATGGTATTGGCTCACATTTATCACACAACTGTTTTGTGAATAAAATTGGTTCCCGTTAGGAGGCGTGCTCTGACTTTGGAGGGTATTTCAGGACACTAACGTGCATTGGGACCTTAACACAGTATTAAAAATGACCTCTACGTTGATAATCACATCGAGATGTTCCGGGGGTCAGTCAGGTCACAGGGACAGGAGTGGGAGAGACGACTCTGCCTTTCGCTGGAAGCCTGTTGGTCATAAGCTGCTGGAAGGTCAAGGACAGATGGGCTTTTCATCACCAACATCCTGTGAGGATGTGACACACACAGCTATTAACCCTAAATATGAGTATGTGGTGCAAGTGTTCTAGATTTGCTTTTGTCCTAGTGAATGGAAACAACTTTGGTCCTGTGTGTTTTATTGGATGTTTAACAGTTTTGACATCATGATTGTTTTTCAAATGACATTGAAAATTAATGGGCTGCTGTTCCTCCTCCACTGATGATTGCATGTGGCCTTCCCTATGAGATGTTGCCGTTGCAGCCGACGGTGAAACATTCTCTGGTCTGCTGGGTTTTCCCACCGTAACCCATTAGACACAGTTCAAGGCATCTTCAGCCACACTGGTTTACAATGCACCACTTAAACGTGGCTAGGGATTTCACTCCGGTGATCTAGATTGTCCACACACACACCATGTCTTGTTTTCCCCCATAGTAACAATAGTAGAGCATGGTCATCTAAGCTCACATGCCCACCACATACAGAACTGAACTCTGCTCGGATTGTGCAAAGGGGCCATGTTTCGATAGTTTCATAGCCTCATCACGCACAAGTGTCTAACTTGAAAGTGAAGGGAAAATTAGACTGTCACCTTTGATTCCTGTCATGATAACATCTGATAATTCTAATTCTCATTTAGTGGGAAAGGTTAGAGAGTCATCAAGCAGCCTAAGGGGCCATGTCTATGTTTACCTCATATGATTTATTCCTTCTGAGGTAACCATGACTCTGCCCCCGCAGGTAATTGATGTGCCCAGGAGCTGATGTAGATTTCTGTGTAACATGCTTAATAAATCAAATAAGTGATCTTTCACCCCTCCCTGGTGAGGCAATTTAGTGTTTTCCATAGATCACTCAGAAAGGACCGTCACCGGTATCTTTTTGGGGGTGGGGGTGGGGGCGGTTCTCAGACACCGCCAACTTGTGTTCCTAGAGCGGCTGCATAATGAGCTTCTATCTTAGTGTACCTCAGGTTGAGACAGGAGACAAATATCTCCCATTGTTTATTAAGTTCTCAGTGGTTCGCCGCCTCTGCTGCTGGTCGGGAATTGACACTTTCGACGGATTGCTGTGAGAAAGATGGATGCGCCCTGCCAGACTTGGCTCACTCTCTCTCCCACACACTCTCCGTAGGAGACCAGTAAATGGATGATGTACCTTGACTTTGCTTTCATTGCCAGCATGGCGTTTGTAGACACTTGCCCGTCATGATCTTCACAGGTGTCCTTTTAGGAATGGTGCTGTGTTTTGCAAAGACAGACAGCATTTCTTCCCCTCTCAGCCCCAAGAGTCCCTTGCTAGACAGTTTTTATGCATTAGATCAGATCAGGTCACGTTTGTGCATTCTTATTCATTTGGTTGAAATTTTGGGATTGTACATTCGATGAGCTGTGTTACTGAAGCGTCATTTTTTGGGCCTATTTTTATATATTTTTGCTCTGTTTTGGATTTGGACGTGCGCAGCGACTATTTTCACTTACCTGTCATGGTGGTTTTGTAACCGACCACACAACTAGTCTAAAACAGATTTCCAACCACTCAGCGGCAGGCAATTTGCACTTGTTGCGCAAGGTAAACTTCTTATAGGCTAATTGGTCCACAAAGAAATCACAAAATGGTTTCATTTCAGTTAACTACACTAATTTTATTATTTCAATAAACGTTGGTGTAGGACAGCGCAACAGACACATGATTAAAGGCCCAATACAGCATAGCCTAAAAACATTTTAAACTAGAAATGGTACTCAGAGAGCACAGACCTCTGCCCACAAATGAATTCTGTGGTTCTGCGTACGAGTAAATGCATGCAAGCAGGACAGTTTTGGTATTGCTGCATTCGTTAGGTCAAGAAGTTTATGCCAGTCCAAATCACGCATCTCTGTGACCTTTCCATGTCGAGATATATGGCCGTTTCAATTCCCCCTATTAACAATCAGTGGGGGCAATTTTTCACTCTCATAGTCCAAAAAATGAATGGAGGTGAATGGCTGGCCATGTTTGGGCCGCTGGTAGACCCACCCCATGATTCGAATCCACTCCAAAATTTAATGGGTTCTAAGTTGGCCCATACTTCCCCTTCCACCTCTCGCCCTGCACTGTTGCTGGGGCAGAGGTAATTAACAGGCAGCAAGATAAAATCGATAAAATGGCCGGTATGCAGCTTTGCATGTGTTTGCTTGATCCTGCCCAATAAACATAAAGTAAAAAAAAAAAAAAAGAAACACTCAGACCATAAATTGTTGTCAATGTGGTATTGTGACAGACACAGTCTGAGGCGATTCACGGCTTGTTTGAATTGGATGTGATTTTTATGTTACATTAGTCATTTAGTTGACACTTTTGTCCTTACAATAATTGCATTTAACGTAGGAAAAGCCTATGTACTACTACTTGCCAGAACTCACAAGTGCATTTCCTTTCAATAACAAGTGACTAAGAGCATAATCTAGTGCTGAAGGCAAAGTGCAAGAATGGCAAACTAAAAATACAGTAGGTGCTTAAGAGATAAGATCCTGGTAGTACTTCTTGAAGTGATGAGTTTTGAGCCTGCGGCAATAGATGACCAGTGACTCTGCTGTCAGTGGGCAGTTCATTCCATCACTGCGGGCCAAGACAGAGAAGAGCCGTTTCGATCGACCGCAGGGGCCTCGGAGTGACGAGGCAGCCAGTCGCCCTGAGGTAGCAGAGCGTAGTGGTCGGGAGGGGGTGTAGGGTTTGACCATGGCCTGGAGGTAGGAGGGAGCTGTTCCTTTCATTGCCTTGTAGGCTAGTACAATACCAAAGTTTTAAACTGGATCTGTTACAGGCAGCCAGTGTAGAGAACGGAGAAGGAAAGTTGTGGGAGAGAACTTGGGGTGTTTGAACACCATGTGAACAGCAGCTTTCTGGACAAGTTCCAGGGGTTTAATGGCTGACGTCAGCCCCCCAGCAAGGGAGCTGCAGTCGTCCAGGCAGGAGATAAGGGCCTGGATGAGCACCTGCGCTGTTTTGTCAGTGAGGAAAGGGCAAATCCTCCTGATGCTGTAGAGTAGGTATCTGCAAGAGCGTGTAACGGATGTGATATGTGCGGAGAATGACAGTTGGTCGTCCAGGGTCACACCCAGATTCCTTGCAGTTCGAGTGGGCGTCACCACTGTGTCGTCAATGGTGATGGCCAGGTCCCGCTGAGGACTTTCCTTCCCCGAGAGGAACAGCAGCTCAGTTTTGTCCAGCTTGAGCTTGAGGTGGTGTGTCGCCATCCATCTAAGATGTCACCCGAGCACGCAGCTATGCGTGCCTCCACTTGTGTGATTTCTCATCGATCCAGTCAAATGGTTATATGCAAGTTTCAGCAGAACATGAAACTTTTTTACCGTCTTTCAAATTAAAGTTGCCTACTCCCAAACTTTGCTGGTTTTACGACCCGACATGGTTGCGCCTCAATAACAGACAAGGAACTTTGCTCTCTCTCTTCTTCTCTTGACTCTCTCTTTCACACACACACACACACACACACACTTTAATAGGAAGACGGGGTGGGTGTGACTAGCCTACTAGTGAACTGACAGTACTCAGGTGCTTATTGTATTGCAGTGATCGCATAGCACAGGTTTAGCCCAGGTAAGACTGATGTGTGTGAGGTGACTTTGCGCTAATTATTTAAATTTTTTATCCGATTAATATTTCTTAACCAAAATAAATGGCTTTTCTAAAAATAAGAATTAATAAAGAAACCAAAAAAAGCCCTTTGAAAATCATGACTGCTTAGAGGTCATTGCATAGACATATCTTAATGTAATTTTGATGGAGAGCATGATTGTCTGTGTACTCGTGTCTCAAGGTTGTTGTAACCTATCTGCACAGCAATTGACCTTTGTGTCCTTATAAAGCATATTAGAAAAGATAAGACACTAAATGGCTCCAAAATCTGACACAAAGTGGCATCACCAGGGTATTTGTCCCCCACATGGACATACACCTCAGTCATCAGTATTGTCCCCTGTTGTCCAGAGTCTCTCTCTAATTGATCTTTCTTTGGCCCATCCCAAGGTGCTGCGCTTTTTGGATCCACCAATGACCCAGTGAGAAATGGCTTTAAATGTGTTAGGCAGTAAATACATTAGGGAGGTATTTGCTGATGAGAGCCCAGATCAATATGTCCTTCCTAGTAAGCATTTTCTAGATTTATTGGAGGCCTCATAATGAATACCTGAGGCATGCTTGGCCTTTGAGTCCTTGAACCCTGAAGGCTGCTGGGGACCTGGAGTCAGACTCATCAGTTCAGTGCGTTCCCTGCCAGGCTGCAGGCCGCTGGTTTATTACCCAGTCTTGCCTCCCATTGGCCTGATCAAAAAAGAGCAATTCAAATAGACATGGCCCTTACAGGTGGGCAGCCGTGTAGGCCCTCAGATTTATCACACACTCTGCTCGCATCTGCCTTATTGCTCCAGACATCTCCAAATAAATTGCCTTCAGATAAATCTTGCTCCTCTCGAAACATGTCTATCTGGAGGTTAAGGCTTTTAATTGGGTTTTCCTCCCAGCTGTGATATGTGTGTGTTTTGGGATTTTCTGGCTGTATTTTCCACTGAGTGAATTGTTGGGACCAGTATGGAAATGCCACCTCTAGTGTGTGGTATAATTGGCGACAATTAAGCATGTCTTGCATCATTGGTTGGCACCAAGACAGGGCAGTGTTCTGCATGTGTCACTATTTTACTGATATGTTACTCTCTTTTTTAAAGAAAAATCTGTTATCATAATCAAGCGGGCTAACAATTGAACTGGTTCTCACCTCTTACCTCACAATTCCCAATAGCACAGTGTATAGCATATATCCCTTTGCTTCGATTGAGAATATTTCTCAAGAATTGATCATTTTCTGGCAACATTCATGTGATTAATGATATTACACAGTGAGCAGCTTTAATAGCTTTAAGACTTTAATTATAACAACTATAAGTTTTAATTAGAACAACAGTAGGAAGTGAAGAATTAAGCAATTGACCACGAGAGGCAGTGGGTTACACAGGATTTTACCACAGCTACGGGGCGTTGTTAGGCCCGACGCGATAGCGTCAGTAGCTGTAGTAAAATCCTGTGTGCTATGTGCTTTTCTAACGGTTACATTACATATGCATATATATTCACAAAAAATACACAGAAGTAACATTCAATCATTTATTTACCGATCATTCTTATAATTTTAGTATTTACATAATCTTCCGCGATAGGCTATAGTTCTTTTTATTATTATTATTATTATTTTTTATTAAGTAAATTTAAATTAAATGGTTGCCAGGCAACATAGGCTCTCGCACCTATTTGGATAGGCCTTGTTCACATAAGCCTATATAGGCATAATTCGGGTGGTTCATGTTTATTTGAGCATTTCCATCTATGGTGCAGTTATTAAAACAGTTCTCCAGAACTCTTTTTTGCTGGTAGGGTTGTGGAAGTGTTGGAGTCGGACTGATGAGTGCGTTTTTGTAATAGGATACGAAAATGCGAGGTTGCTGCGAGTTGTTGCTACGTAAAGCATAGTATCCTACTGCTTGATCTTATCAATGGCCTCGTCAATGAGATTAACTGCGCATTAATACTAATTGTTATGCAGTCGCAGCCGTGGGTAACAGAGTATTTTACCACGGCTGCTAGCCAATCAGAATCAAGTATCCAAACTCTCCGTTGTAGAATAGAAATATTTCTACAGATGTGAGAACATAAGAATGTAACTTGACCCGCGGTATTCTAACAGGTGCTTTACGGCATTCCGCAAAAATACAAACAAACTATTTACATATTTACAAACTTGTTTTTTTTATTGTTGCTGTCGGCCTTTTTATTTTTTTATTTTTACAGTGCAACCCTAGTAGCCTACATCAGCCATGTGATGATGATGGGCATGGAAAAAACAATCAAACTATTTACTTATTTACAAACTTGTTTTTTTGTTGCTGTATAACATTAGCTTTTTTCTTTAAAACAACGTAGGTCTGTAAACCTAAAGAATAACGGAAAAATAATATAGCCTACACTTTCTTAATTATAACGTAGGCTATTTACAAACATGTAATACGATTATCTAGGTAAACTAGCCATTTCTGACAATACGATTGGTTGTTGTGGGAGGGATCCCAGCGCGTGAAGGCAGAAAAAAAAGGTCTCTCGTAGTGACTCGTGAGCTGAGCTCGCTTCCTTGTCAACACAATAATTTCCCAAATGACCAGAAAAAGTAGCTAGATTTGTCGCGAGTCGCTTTTCATGAAATATGTCGCCAGGGGGGTCTGGAAAGTCGCTAAATCTAGCGACGAAGTCGCTAAGTTGGCATCACTGAGTGCATCAGTCGTGATCGTTGACAGTAGGCTACCAGCCTGCGCTGCGCTCAGCACAAAGTTGGATGAATGGATGGACTTATTGGAATCCTGGAAAATGTTGATTGCGCTCTAAAATCATGAAAGCATAAATGTAAAAATGCAGCAACAGAAGTAGTCTAGGTGAGATGGTGGTTTAAATGAATGGCAACACGTAGCCTAGAGGAAAGCATAAATTGAGACTGGTGATAATGCTGATAATCTACAGTAGGGCCTACCTCTGGCTGAGTTCATGGTTACAACCATTCATCTCTTACACATGGGCCTATACAATACTTGCACAATACTTTGGACGTTAAATCCATCCATCTATCAATCAAACTAGCGAATTCAATCCAACACATGTGGAATGGCCGGTCATGGCAAAGCACCCGCTAACGTAGGCTACCCCCCTCCCCACGATCCAGGGCTAGGAAACCGTACAAAAAAAGGCAACAGTCTTAAGTGTTAAAGTGTACAGTCAGTTAGTCTGTTTTATAGACAAGGTGCATAGTGTTCATTGTGATCAAGTGTACAACAAAGTAATAACAGTCCCCAGCTCAATACTCAAGGTAATAACAACAGTACTCAGCTCAGTATTCAATATTCTGACAATGCAGTCTGTGCAAGTGTGGGCAAGTCTGTGCAAGAGAACAAGCAACGCTTCAGTGTACAAACAGGAAAAGGCTGTGGCCTTTCCCCTGCAGTGCTGTCCGTCCTGATGATCTGCAGTGAATCTACAAGCGGACAGTCTTGTTCTGAGCTGCTGTGGAGTTTGGCGGGGGACATGTGACGTCTCGTCCCTCATCAGAGCAGAACTCTCTGATCTTGTCAAAGAGATACGTCTGTCTGGCCATGTCCAGTCCGGGTGGGGCTTGCACAAGAAGACCTTCTCTGGGGGGCAGGACATCAGGCTTGCGCAGCAGCTGAAACTCGACTGCCGGTGCATCACGGTGTTCTCTGGCCACAACCATGCCAGGTCTCTCAGCATCAAAACTGCAATAGAATAGAAGGAAGAAAGTACATTAAACTATTGCCCACAGTACTGGCACTACATATAGATAAAATAGTACCAGAAAGTGTTAAATTAAATTAAATAGACTAGCTAATGCATGATAGGATGAACATATTCTCACCTGTTGTGCAAAATCAAAGCTGTAGTGCATAGTGATCTTCTTGCTGGCTGGTATGGAGGGGCCCAGGGAGAGCTGCAAATCCTCACAGGCCTGGAGCTTGTTTTTGCTCATCCTGTAACCAAAACAAAAAACAAAGGTGTCAGACTACCATACCTCTCATTCTGTTTCTCTCTATAATATAGCTACCTAGCTAGATATTAGCTGCCTTGCTGGCTAGTTTAGGAACAAAGGGCTAGCTCACTAGCTAGCCATGTCCCTGTGCTAGGCAGCTGGCTGGATATTAGCTGCCTCGCTAGCTAGTTTAGGAACAAAGGGCTAGCTCACTAGCTATAGCCATGTCCCTGTGCTAGGTAGCTGGCTAGTTTAGGAACGAAGGGACAGCTCAGCTAACTAGCATGTTAGCTAACGTTAGCTAGCCTTTGTTAGTTAGTGCTAGTGCCTTTGTTATGCTAGCTAGACTTAGTCACTTGTTTAGAAAGGAGCTACTGCTAAACGTTAATGTAATGTAAACGGCACAGATAGTATAAACATAGCTTACCCTTATCGAGAACCTTTAGTCTGCTAATGGATTGAATTAGCGGAGAGCCTCTTCTTGAAGAAATCTTGATATCTCATTGATCCGCCGTGCAGATGTAATGTGTCAAGTAAGGAAACCAGACGGCCTAAACAAGGAGGCACATTTAAAGGTAGTTTTTGCCATAGCAGTGAACATAATGAACTGCTTTGTCAGACACCCTATATGGCTAATGAACATGACTCTGGATTAACCTGCACACCGTTTCCTTGGCAACAGTACAGGCGATAAACGGGTCATTTTAGCATAACATTTGATTTCAAAACGTCTTTAGGTCATGTTTTCTCTGTGCTGTTATCTGCTGCCATCTGACCATGCTTTGGAAGGCATACCTATGAAAGACATGGTCTGATCTTGATACATTAAGGTTTCATATACAGTACATGCCCCCCCTCTCGGGCTCTATGCTGTATCAGAGCTCAGGAGGAGATGCTAGACATTGATTTGTGATCAAATACATTGCTTTCTGTTACTTTTTGTGGCGCATTGAGATTTTAGAGGTGAAAGCGAGCTGTTTGAAATAACAAGCACTATAGGTAGCCTATATCCATTTAAAGCACATTGTGTTGCCTTTGTGTATGAAATGCGCTATATTAATAAAGTTTGATTTTATTTGATCCACATATGACAAATTTCCCTAAGGGGACAATAAAGTATATCGTATCGTATATGTAGCCTTTGGGCTTGTACTCGTTGCATACAGATTCCTAGATGATCCCCTCTGCCTCCCACTCTCTGCCACGGTCAATGTTCTTGGTTTCTCATCAGTGAGAATATTGACTTCCGTCTTTGTGTTACTTGAGTTGTACTTATCCTTAAAAACATTGAGATGTGCTCTGAAAATGTCTGTGGCAATGGTTTTCACTAAAGAAGCTCATATATATACACACAAATACACACATACACACACACACACACACATATATATATATATATATATATATATATATATACATATATATTAAAAGAAGGTCAAAGCCTGGGTGGATAGTTCAATTTAATTTAGCATGTGGAAATATTTTTTCTACCTTTTCCATTTGAGTTGTGTCGCTGCCCTTGCCCTCACATCCTTTTTTTGAATGCTTTGATCAGTGAGAATGAAGGTTGACTACTCTGCTGGCTAATAAAAAGCCTTAATACAGCGGGTGTTCAGGGAGCACTGTGGAAGTATAAGTCTTCTTGACCCCTGCTGTCCCTCAGCACCAGCATCAAGCTTTATCAAAGACTAACATCAACCACAAACTTAAATCTTGTGTTAACAAAAGACCCCAATTAACACTGCGAATGGGAGTAGGCATAATAAGTATGCACTTTTTTTTGCGGATGTTACCCCTTGCCACTCTTGAAAGTGCCTCTGCAACCATAATGGGCTCTCTGCTAGATCCGACCCTACTTCTTAATTGGAAAGATGCTGTATGACAGCCAAGAAATTGGAAAAAAAAAAGTTAAGATAAGATTTCCCTTTATCAACCCTCCTAAGACTCTGAGCTTAATAAAGACATTGTTGCATCTCCTCCATTTTAACCTTGCCCACATAAGACATGCACTGACACGAGGCCAGCCATCAAATTACAAAAACAAACCTTTAGATTTAATAGCATACATAAGCTGGAGAGATTTAATTGCCTAAGTAAGTGTCCTAGGCTCACCAATAGCGGCAGAGAGAGGCTTCAGGTGACAGTTTGTCTGAGAAGCAGACATAAATCTTGCTGTGTGCCCTTTTTTCTTTTTTCTTCTTCTTTTCTCTCCCTTGAGAACACGGCCACAGGCAATGCATCTGTTATCACTTACTTTAGATCACCACTGACCATGTCCACTGCAGAGAAAGTGAAACTATCACTCATCCACTTTTGTTCATGTCATCTTCCTAGTTTATCTTAGTTTGGCTTTCATGCTATGACTGTCTGGTGCACTGCCGGTCTCACAGGTAAGCAGCATCAAGCAGCATCATGGTAGAAGTGGTTTGTTTTTGTTATACAGTAACTGAGACGTCACAGTCAAAAGGCTAAAATCCTAAATTTGTGTTAATACATCTTTTCAGCCATCACTTGAGTATGGGGCTGTTCTTGTGGAGATAGATTCCCCCTTCCTTCAGAATAAATGGGATAGCACAACACTTTTGTCCTTGTCTTTGGGTGATATTGCATGTTAAACGGGAGATTGTTCACCTTGGATTCCTGTGTTAACTGCACCGAGTGTAAGCTAAATTCTCTGCTAGCAACTGTGTTTTTGCTGTGTTCCGGTACACCAAACCCCCCAATAGCTACCACAGCCATTGCACTTAGTGGTATGTTTCAATGTCCTGCATCAGAATGGGGACAAGCTGTGTGATGTGCACTTTCTAAAAGGTCTTCATTCAAAGGAACAATTAGAAAATGCACAAAAATAGGACATGTAAGCCTGTAGTCAAACTGGGAGGTGGTGATTCTTATTTTATTTTTCAAAAAAAAAAAAAAACATGATTCAGTGGTTTAGATAATTTAAACCAATGCCAGTCATAGTGTATTTATCATGGTTCCAGCAGCACCAATGAATCTCCTGGGGCGTAGCCTGGGGCCCATTTTGTCTAATTTGGGACCCATTTGGTCTAAGCGGATAGTGATCCCCCCTGTCCAAAAACAAGCCTACCCATAAACCTGTGATGCAATGCGGCAAGAACATCATCTGGAATAGGCTAGTTCGTTTAGTATGTCCATGTTTTATTATAATTTGTAGAGACTGGCGAGATTAGGCTGCTCGATTCAGCATTTGTGTGACAGGATACCAGCGGGCCCTAGACCGGAACCAAGGGAGTAGAAACCAGGCTTTCCTCAGAGGAAAGCCTGGTGACGCAATGCTACCTGGGGTGTGGGGCTGCTCTCACAAATGTCACATATGCCCATGTTAGCTGAGAATTATTTGTACAGCATGTAATTTTGGTTTAGAAAGGCAGGAAAGTACTGGACCTGGAATGACATCAAGCCATTTACTCTTATGAAAATATTCTCATGAAGCCCTCCATAATGTCACTGCAGCACAGTGTATGGTAATAGAACAGATTTGAATGGTTGACGATGGATTGGATCATCCGGAGGAAGGGGGTGAGGGGACTACACATCAACCAATCACAGCCCTAGACAGCTACTGGGTCAGACGTGGACACGGGTTAGGCTGATTTCCGAAATTGGACCCAGGAGTGAACCTTCTCGGACGGCACTGAGTGGGCGCGCTCTGCATATCGCAATACCCCTGCTTGGGCACGATTGCCACGATTGCTCAATGCTCGCTGCCCGCGCGCCTCATGGCTTCCAAATGATTCCGCTGTGTGCATTTGATGACGTGTTGTGGAGTTCCCGCCCCTCCTCCCTCCGGACAATCTAGCATCAGCAGATTTGAATCAAAGGTTTTAGTCTATGGAACCGGAATTGCTCAAAGTTCTCCATTTTACATCACATTTAGAGTGAGAGACAATGGAGTATTTAACCTGCGTGCCATATTTGGCTTTGTTAAAGTGTTAATGTATTTGCATACCTAAGCAATCATTAATTTCAAAATTATTCAGAGTTGGTTTTGGAACCACACCCTTGTAATTTGTCTGATACCAAAATATCGCCCTTTGACAAACAGGATGTCCTCTTGGTCTACTGGTTGTTGCATCTTCTCGGTAAGCAGCAGAATAGGGGTTTAATCCCTATTTGATACAGTGCTTCCATATCCAGGCTGGTCTCCATGTGGAGGAGGTGGTTTGTATCAGTGGTGGTTTGAAACTGAGCTTTCCTGAGACTTAAAGCCCCAAAGTTGCTCTCCGACCACAAGGATGCCATTGTGGTCCAATGGCTGACAGATATTTGAGCTCTCACAAAAGTGTCAGTTCGCCAACATTAATGGGGAAATCAGACAAATTGTAACCATTTTTATTTAAAAATATATGTTTTAAGGAAAAAAAGATCTTTTCAGTTTGCCACATCTTACCCACTATACATATATGAAATTGTACATATTACAATACAAAAGGAATAGGGAAGAGAAAAGCATTCAATTTGCACAAAGAGTTTTTTGGGAAGGGGGGGGGGGGGGGTTCAGATGGTTTGTAGGCAGAGTTGGGGAGCAGGGCTATAGAGTATGACAAGAGGAACCAAAAAAGAGTTGACAGAGCCCAAGTGCAAATGGATGAATATTTCTACAAATTGTGAATTTTCAATCACGTTTAACAAGCTGTATCTTTAACAGTGAGATGTCGTTCGCCAACACTTATAAAAAATAAAAAAAAAGGAACATTAAAAGAAAATCCACCCTTCGGTTACTTGCTGGATCTTTACTCTAGCAATAACGCTTCTCCACTATGCCTGCTGAATGACGGTAAGAAATCCTCAATTCAGCTCTGTCTCGTTTTTGGAACATGCAAGACGTTTTGGAAAGGCAAGAGTAACACAGCGCTTAGCCATAAATGAAACCGAGACATCAAAATAGAGATACATGGCTGTGGAAATTTGAACATTGAATTTTTTTTTCTCATGATTTGAAACCATACCTATCACAAAACCTTATGTTGTGTAAATACAACCTCCTAATGCGTTGAGAATTTCACCTGTTGTCTGTCAACTCTGTAAGTAAGGATCTGCTGCATCACCTTTCTGGAACAAGATTTGCCATGTAGAAAACAGGTGTGATCTGATTGAATTTCACAAATAAACTGCTGTCCATCTTCTTCTTCTGACTAGTTTACATCATGAATGACGGATGTACTGAGATGTGTTGACAGAGTAGATTTCAGATGCTGTGAGTCAGTCTGGGTGCACAGAAGCTCTAGATTGGCATGCTCACCACAGATGGCACTTCATAGTGCCCTCTCGGGGTCACCTTCCTTCGCCTTGCATCCCAATCACTTCAATCAAGCTGATCCCGGCAACCGTACCTCCCTTCCAGGCTCCTCATTCAAAAGCATCTTTAGGCTTTGTAGCCGACTTGAAATACCGCTCCCTCTTCCTATAGAAGCCAGCCAAATGCTGCACAAGCAGGCAGCCAATGGCCTGCCAAAAATACTAAATGCCATACTTTGTTTTTGCCTCTCCTTTTCCATTGATTGAATCATTATTTTTGTGTTAAGGCTCTGTTTTGTGTTTCTAAGATGGGTAGTAGTGATTAGTTTTGCTGTCTTATTACCAAGGTGAGGTTTAGCTCATTGTATTTCAAGCCAAAGATGCTGTCAGTCAGTGTTTGTCATTCTCATCTCCCTCTGTTTATCTTTGCTCCGTAGAATACCATTACCTGACCGAAAGGACACTCATTGGCTTAGATAAGCTGGGACATTACCCCCTGGTTGCCCCTCTCCATCCTACCATCAATTCCCCCCTATCCCCTCTCTCTCTCTCTCTCTCTCTCTCTCTCTCTCTCTCTCTCTCTCTCTCTCTCTCTCTCTCTCTCTGTCTCTCTCTCTCTGTCTCTCTCTGTCTCTCTCTCTCTCTCTCTCTCTCTCTCTCCCTGCCCCCTACCACCAAACTGAGCACAAAGAGCTGCGGAGCCACGGTAGCTTTAGTCTGATGCTAATGCACATCCTCTCCCTGCTGCATACAAATGTGTCTTGACCCAGCCTCCCTCTTTGCTTATCACAGGAGCTGCATTAGCTCTCAGTGGAGATTTTCCATAGTTTAACTTGGCTTGGCTTTTTCCTAGGTTGCTATGGAATTTTCATGGCTCTTTCTTTCTCTCCCTCTCTCTCTCATCATGACTAAGAAATGTATTATTGATGTCTCTCACAAGAACAGGATCCTTATACAGAGAAACATGCTCTTGTTTGGAGTGAAGGATGGGAAGGATTCTACCAGCGCTATTTTTGAGTGATCATGCAAGCTAAATCTTGCTGGATCACTGGTGTGGGTGACAGAATATTAGATTCTTCTTGCCTGGCCTTAATTGGTTCAATCTTGAGCCTGTCAGACCTTATTAGAGTATGCTGCATCGAGACTGTTCCACCACTGGGCCCCAGGGAAGGATTTATTTCCAGTATGAAACACTCTTTGCAGTGGGGTATTAGTTGTTCATTACTCCCTCTGTACTTGCCACCTTTCTATATCCGGGAATCTCTTATTTGGAGTGTGTGTCTGTTTGTCTATGCTGGCCCCTGGCATGTAGTGTTGTGATCAGTAAACAGTGATGACGTTGGTTAAGCTTTTGCATACACTACACAGTCACAGTGTGCATGGTATTTGTGAGTCGAAGCAACCATCTGCAGGTCATCTTTCTCCTTTGATATGCATAATGATGGTGAGTAAGTTTTTGCACGTAAGGGTTTGATAAATTCCCACTTGAAGTCCCAGCTGAGGGGAGACATCCAGACATTTTGGCTAGGCGAGTGCTGCACCATATTGGACATTAACCTTTCCACGAACAGTGCTAAGCTTTTAGATTTAATGGGAGGCAATAGACTTAACCGAATCAAATTAAATCCGGATACAAGAAGACTGTCATTGGCATTATGTACCAGAGTTGACAGACCTTGCCTGCATCGGGAGAGGAAATGGTCATTTTCCGATTAGCAATGTAGTAATGTTCCCATATTAGATTTTGGTTGAAGACCGATTTAGAGTCTGGCAGTCCTCACTTCATATATCATAGTTAATCATAAAACAAAATGTCAATTGAAGAAAAGGTAAAAATAAATGTCATGATATTTATTTCCCCAGTGATTGTGAGTGATCTACAGTGTCTATCGTGCATCAAATTGACTTCCCTTTCAAGAAACAACACTATCTTGGAAATTAATTTCACCATTAATTAATAGTTTAATCTTCACTTTTATAGACATTTTGGCTAAAGATTTCTTCTCTGTGCTGCAGAATATAGTGACTATTAAAGTAGAGACAAATAAACAGTCTACCGTTTTCCTGTTGAGAATGATTGCCCCAGCTTGATCTGAACAACCTTGCATTCATAGAAAAATAAATTTGTGAATATCTCTTCATCTCTTAACTGTCAAGTCCTCCACCAGTCATCTCAGCATTCAAAAGCTCCCATAGATTCTCAAAGCTATCTTGTAGAAATTATGCTTTTTATATAAACTGGAAAAAAGCAAAACAAAAACAACAAACCCTGTATCGTCTGAAATGGTCAAATGGCAAACCATAAGCTGCAGGAATAAATAAGAGTTCATACTTCACACTCTTTATAAGGCAGCTGCTGACACTTGCACTGCCCATATCCGTTGATGATGACGAGTGCCCCTTCCTCATGACTAGGCTCATACTCGTTATAGGGGACCTGTGTGGCCAGGTCCGTCATCGGCTGCCGTGGCTGGGTCCTCATCTGCCGGCGGTTCTGGATGGCCGAGCAGTGGCGTAACCGGCGCAGGGTGGGCGGGCAGCACTTCCGTGAGATGTACACAACGAAGATGATGAGAAAGAAGGAAAACAGCAGGGCCATAGTTCCAATGATGACCTTCTGGGTGAGAACGGTATTGTCTGTCTCGGTGAAGTCATCCGTGACTGCTGCCCCTTCCACCCTTGTGGTGGTCGCCAGGGCAGTGCGTGGTGTTTGAGTAGTGGTGGTCGTGGTGGTCACTGTCGTAAAGCTCCCAAAATCCTCTGCATAGAAGTCCTGTGTAGGGGTCTGCAGCATAATTCCAAACAGGGAGCTGGTGACCTCTGGGGTCATGGTAGCTTCTGTGGTCGTACTAATGGTCTGAACGACTGGTGCTGAAAAATTTTGACAAAGCTGGAATCCATAAACGGCGTCGAGTATCTCCTCTCCCTGGGCGTACTCAGGATTGTGGCACAAAATTGAGTGTTCCCACCTTCCCTTAAAGGTGCTCAGCCAGGTGGCCAGAGAGCAGATCCTTTTGGTACATTCCCACAGGTTGCTGGACAGCCCGATGGTTCCCAGTGACTGCCACATATCCATGACCAGGGGATCCAGGCTGCTCAGTTTGTTGTTATCCAGCAACAGGATCTTTAGGTTTGGCAGCGTTTCAAACACATCAGGTGTCAGCACACGGATCTCATTTCCTGTGAGGTCCAGCTTCTCCAAGGTGGTCCAGGTCCAGTCCATGCCACAAGTCAGATTGCTGATCTTGTTCCACTGCAGATAGAGAAACTGGAGGGCCACCAGGCGGGGAAAATGGGCCAAGTTGATCTTGGTCAGCTGGTTGTGTTCCAAGTGGAGCTCTCGGAGCTTGATGAGCCCCGCAAAACCATTTCGGGCCAGGCTCCGGAGACGGTTGTTGCTCAAGCCCAGGTACTCCAGACTGCGGCAGTCCCAGAAGGCCCGGACAGGGGTGGTACGCAGTGAGTTGGAGCGCAGATGGAGGATCTGGAGCTTCCTCAGCCCGTGGAACAGCTCTGGCTCCAGCGCCGTCATCTGGTTGAAAGACAGGTCCAGGATCTGGAGATTGATGAGGTGGATGAAGGTTGTGTTGGGCAGCTTGGTGATGCGGTTGGAGCTCAGGTTGAGGTCCTTGAGCTTGTACAGCCCCTGGAAGGCGTCCTCCTGAACCGTTGTGATCTGGTTGTGGTCCAAGTGGAGCCAGGTGAGCTGGCTGAAGCCATAGAATTGATCGGGGCTGAGCTCTGTGATGCTGTTGTGGCGCAGCGACAGCCCAAGGGCCCCCTTTTCCACGCCTTCTGGGGGCGCCTGGAGCCCCTGGGTGTCGCAGTAGAACTGCAGGTCCTCACAGCGGCATTTCTGAGGGCAGGTTGTGCACGACACAGGAGTCGGCGGCAGGCACAGCAGCATGCTGATCAGACATAGACACAGTGCCGCTGGTGTTGGTCCCACCAATGGCCACCTTGAATGGAAACCTGGTTGGGTTCAAAGATAAGAAAATTAACCGTGGGGAGGGAAAGCTAATCTCTGCAGAACACTTAATGCTGATGCATGGTAATACGTTTTTTTTCTCCCCTTCTCTTTTGCGTGTGCGCACTCTTTTTTTCTCCCCTCAGTCTCTCTCTCTCTCTCTGTCTCTCTCTCTCTCATCTTTTACCGGCAGTC
This sequence comes from Borostomias antarcticus, assembly GCF_949987555.1. Classification (NCBI taxonomy): domain Eukaryota; kingdom Metazoa; phylum Chordata; class Actinopteri; order Stomiiformes; family Stomiidae; genus Borostomias; species Borostomias antarcticus. The sequence goes on along the minus strand of NC_140247.1, from coordinate 5,532,107 downwards.
CAGAATTGACATGGCAACAACACACCACAGTTGTGTGTATGTAGACAGGAGTGTTGCATGTGTACAGATCAGTTCTTGAACAGCAAGGTCACATGAAAATGTAACGTGTGTGCATTTCAACAGGGATTACTTTTTCACCCTCCCTTGCCATGTATGTTCACCTCATTTTCCTTCCTATTCACTGACATGCTGTAATTGGCCAGAGAGCTGCATGTTCTCGTCCTTCATTTTTCAACAACTCGTTTCCATCCCCGTTCCGAGTCATTGATTTCTTTATATGTACTTTCTCAACATCATTTTAACATGTACTCTTTACAGAGTGTCCGGTATGATTGTAGCTATATTTTCCCCATTGAACAACATATTATCCTTGTAATTTCCTGAGAAATCTTGATTTATCGTATCAATCCCCCAGAAGGGAAGCAAGAAAAGCAAAGACCGCAGTATAAGTATGTGGACAGGGCTGAATTCCATATTAGCCCTCAGACCCTCTCTCTTCGAGTCTTATCCTCTATTCAAATCCAAACCCGCTTGATAAAGGCGCTAACTTACCCATTCTTTTGTGCACATCGGTGGCTGCATTCAACTGTCCTTTTCCTTAGATCCGTGAAGCAGCCAGATGGAACAGAAATCCAAAGGAAAAAAACCCTTTTGAGTGAATTCAAAAGGAATTAGGCGCTTCTGAAATAAAGCAATGTGCAGCCCTCCCAGTTGAAATAAAATCAGACATTCCATGTCCTGGGATGTTGTTGATTCCTATAAATCCCCCTTTTCTCCTGTTTAATCCCAGATTAAGGAGAGGGGTAGATTTTTTCCTCCTCCCAGGAATCCTTAATTTCTGAAGTTGATGATTTGCATCCAAAGCGACCCTGGTGAACGGACCCCCCCCCCCCCCCTCCTCCTCTTTTTTTTTTTCTTGCTCCCTCGTTCCCCTTCCACCGCAAATATGTCAGCTCAATTGGTTAATTGAAGATCAAGCTTCCCCTGTTCATGGCTGGGGGGGTCCTCTAGTCCTAACTTGTTGATGGCAGAGAGAGACCCCTGCTCCGGTCGGCGGCTCAGCCTCAGCACAGCCTCTGGAGCGCAGTGTACGGAGCTCGTCTGTGAGCAGAGACGCAGGGGCAGGGAAAAAAGCGGAGGAGAGAGTTATTCTGTGCTTTTGTTGCAGCCACTCACTGCTACAGAGTGGTGGCAGCCTGGCGTCGATCATCGGTGCTCTTTCTCTCCCTCTCTCTCCCCCTCCTCTCTCTCTCTCTCTCTCTCTCTCTCTCTCTCTCTCTCTCTCTCTCTCTCTCTCTCGCCCGCTCACTCACTCGCTCTCTGCCTTTGCACACAGTGCTCCAGCCTCACTCCCCCCGCCCCCCACATCTTTTTTTTCCTTCCTACTGGCTCGTCACCATCAGAATATTGATATCTCCAACATGTTGCGGCAACTCACTGTTGAAATTAACCAGAGCTGTAAATCTCAGCCTCGCCTTCTTCTTGTCTCTGTGTCTGCGGTGAACATACACACACATGACACATAAACAAAATAAAATTATCAAACAAATGGACATTTTATGAGTCCCTGGACTGTAGGGGGTGGTGGGGGAGTGGGGGGGGGGGGGGGTGAGAAGTGGTGAGAGGGGGCCAGATGGGAGAGCAGAAATATACTTCTAAGTCTTGTCTTTGTCTGTTTGCTATAGAACTGCTAACTTGCTGTCTGGTTGTGATACATAATTCACACATTCTGAGTGCAGTGTTTTAATTTGTGAGCACAGGCATATGATGCATGACCAGCTGCTCTTGACTTCAATCAGAATAGCTTTCAATGCATAATGGACTGGGGCAAATTCTGAACTTGATGATGTGTAGCTGAAGGTGAGGATCCTGGTCATCAAAACGGCATCAATCAATTTGTCAATTAGCTGCTGTCATTTTCAGTGTACGACAGAGGAAAGTGGATTTTTGATTAGCGTTCTTCGAGGCTGCCATTCATGTAGACCAGTCCAGCACCTTGAAGGGTACCACGTCAAGAAATTACGTCTTAGTTCTCTCTCCCTCTCTCTCTCTCTCTCTCTCCCCCTCTCTCCTCGCTCACCTCTCTCACTCACTGAATCATCTCCCTCGTTCTATTAATTGCTGCTCTTGCCTCTCTGCTCTTATCACCCCCCACACCGTTTCTCAGTAGAGCGTCAGTGGGAGAGTGTGGGGTCTGTCTCCCCTTAAAGCCTGATTTAACAATGGGTATTCAGACTGGACAGTAGAAACGAGACAGGTTTTATTAGGCCATGATGCTCCAGCTCTGTCCTCTCCTCCTATGTGACTCCTCAGGGGGAGATTGGAATTGCTCTCTGGTGTTTTTGTTTTAGATATCACCTTTTAGCCCCAATGGAGTTAATGACCTTCTGCATAATATTTGAACTTGATTTGTTGTGATAGCAGTGGGAGGAGCCCAAGGCCCCCTCTGCCCCACCCCTTTGACATTTAATTTATTGCTAGGTAGCACTGATGACCTCCTTACATTGTGGCATGTAGTACGTGTGTATTTCAACTCTTTTTCTTGCATCTGTCTTTGTTGTAGCTTCTTAGGCTATGCCTTGTAGGAACAACTACCTCTTTAAAAAAATTTACTTTTCTGTAGCAGCTGGTTAGTTGCACCATGCTAATTGCCTTTGAATGAAAACTTATACAACGGTTAGTTCTGGTTCTTGATTCTGATTGGCTGGAAGCCGTGTTAAAATACTTTGTAACACACCTGGGACCGCATATCATTCCATTTTCAGTATTAATGCGCCTCCCATTTGATCCAATGCATTGTAGTTGTTGTTGCTTGGCAACCCTTTTGTTAGGGGAACTATTTTGCTCGGCGGAATTGAGGGAATGATGCTTCATTTTTAATAAATGTTAATATTTTACATTGCTGTGTGTTTATTTTACACATACCTGTAGTAACCGTTGTATAAAAGCATTAAACCACTTGAGGCTGTGTGTTATAGTGATTTTATAACAGCTAGGGGGGTTTTAGGCACTCCGCTTCGTGTCGTGCCTAACAACGCCGCCTAGCTGTTATAAAATCACTATAACACACGGCCTCTCGTGGTTTATTGCTTAAATACGCCACAATAGGGCTGCCTGTACCCGATTCAGAATTTTCTCAGTCGAATCCAATTTTGCTGTTCAATACAAAGATTTGACTATTTCTGAACTTTTATTTCTTAGGCTATAAGGCAATCTGAAAATCCATTCCCATGGGTTTCAGTCATGATTTAAACTACATTAACATAGAAAAAATGACAGTCATGGGAACATATTTTGGAGCATTTAAAAATCAATAAAAGACAGCTGCATATGATGCAACATTTGAATTGCGGTCTATTTGGATTACTAACAATGTTGGGCCACTGGATTTGTCCGAATAATGAGATGGGTAGCAGACATGTATTTCTGTTTAAACCAAGCTCTTAGTCATTTCTTTTAATTTAAACATTAAACACGTGTTAATCTCAGTTGTGAGTAGGGATGAGACGGTATGGATTTTTGCATTACGGTACGGTATCTAGTTACACGGTACGGTTTACGGTATTTCACGGTATACGGCATTTCACCTCCCCAACACATAAAAAAACAAGTATTTACTATATATTATATATTAATAGCAAGCTTATATTAAATTACTAAATTAACTGTTGCAAGCAACTTGAAATGTGAAGTTTCAGACGCGCATTATTGTGTAATACCGTAAACGTAATACCGTAAACACAGGGAATGTCACGGTTCTAATACCGTGGACATTTTATACGGTTTCACAGTTCAGGTTTTTATGGTATACAGTCTCATCCCTAGTTGTGAGGATGTCCATTTACATCTCGGTAATCTGACAACTCCACGGAACTTCTTTAACACATCTCACGTTTCTGTGACGGCTCTTCTACTGCTTTACAGCCATGATCTATGCGGTGTCACAATACTGTAACTACATGCAGTATAGGTTCTGTGACAAAAGTCTTCTTGGGTATGACACTACAAGCTTGGCACACCTGTATTTGGGGGGGGGGGGGGTATTTCTCCCATTCTTCTCTGCAGATCCTCTCAAGTTCTATCAGGTTAGATGGGGAGCATTGCTGCACAGCTATTTTGAGATCTTTCCAAAGATTTTCAGATGGGTTCAAGTCTGGGCTCTGACTGGGCTACTCCAGGACATTAACAGACTTGTCCCGAAGCCACTCCTTTGTTGTCTTGGCTGTGTCCTTGGGGTTGTTCTCCTGTTGGAAGGTAAACCTTCACCCCAGTCTGAGGTCCTGGGCGCTTTGGATCCTGATTTCATTAAGGATCTCTCTACTTTGCTCCGTTCTCTTTCCCTAGCAGCCATCACGTTAGCCATCACCCGGCACAAAGAGACTCACTGCCGTGGAAATTATTTTGTAGAAAAAGAAGAATAGTTGGGCATTGGCTAGATAGCTAAGACATTTTGAACCGTGGTATAATTTATTAGCTATCGATATAGTCAATTCAGACCTTGTTTGCTTGCTTGCGCTCTCAACGAACCACAACACAGCAGCAGTCCTTGCAGTTGGTTGCGGGTGCCAGTTTCACTTCACATCAAAGCCACTAGCAGGCTACAATTGTATACTACAACTAACTTTATATTGATATCAATGTAGCACAAATTTATCAATGTAGCACTGTCCAATCTTACGTTAGCAACCGTAACAAGGCACAGGAGGCCTGTCAAGCTTTCAGAACAAGCCCATCAATGTGGCTTGTTCATTGATGTTTTCGGGAAGCTCAGCTCAGTTCAGAAAACATAGGTTACTTTAATTATTAGTTCTAAAATTAGATTCATATTTTGTTTGTCACCCTTTTATTTGTATTAGCCATAGTTATTTGGTTAGACATTTCTTTATCTATGCTGTGAGTAATAAAAATATAGCCTAGTAAGCTAGCTACAGCTGGTTAGCCAAAACAGTGAGCGATAGCTAACATGTTGCTAGCCTACATGTCAAGAGTCTAAGATGTTTGTTTTTTTCGTCATAATCAATGAATAACAAACAAAATATGAATGAAATATTAATCTTTTTTTTATGTTCACCTGTCATAAGCTCCAGATACAGCCCTCTCTATGCTAGCATGCTAACGCTGTAGCTATCTAGCTAGCTAAAGCAGCTAGTGGTGGTAGTAGCCTAGCCAAAAGATGAATAGCCTGAATAAACTCATCCACGGAACTCTTGGACGTGAGACGGGGAGTTCCTCCTAGTACAAGACTGTCAAACCTGCTGCTCTGCTCCTTCGCAGCGACAGGAGCACGACTCCCGGAGCTAACGTTGGCAGAATGAGAATGCATTTTTACCATCTTGCATAGGCTATGCCCCCGCCCTGTTAGATGTGGTGGTGGCGGCGCTTATAGGGCTTAATAAATAACCTTCTTGCTCTATGTTGGTGGTCAAGAGATTTTATTTCATGGTCAAGTGTTGCTTCTCATCTCATGGTATGCTGTTGTGAACAGTGGTTGGCAGGAGCCAGGGCGTGGCCACACATGGGCCACACACACGCGCCTTGCCTCTGGGGCCCACTGTGGCTCCGAGATCCCCTACAGTTTTGCCTGGGGCCGCGAGGTACCCAGTTACCATGTGTGGCCGCGGGGAGGCGCTGTAGGAGTCTTGGCGGTGGAGTGGCTTTGTACCAGCAGAAGGAGGCTTACGGACTCGGCTCCTCTTTTCACCCTCAGGAGGGCTAGCCAGCGGCGGTAGCTGAAAGCAGAGTAGCAGGCAGAAGCGGTATGCAGCATGCACTAACTACAAGCACTACTACCACAGATCTACTGCACTACGCATCACACAACCCTGCACATGTGTACACACACACAACCGAGGGGGGCGGGACTTAGCAAATGGTCAATTCCTGCGTACATGCACAGTCAATCGCAGCCGACGCTCCAAAGAAAGCAGGAAACTTGTGGTGGACCTGTATGTGTAGTCAAAAACCAGTTTACCGCGGGCTTTACTTTTAGCAAAACCTTTGCACACCTGTAGGTCGAGAGGTGCGTCGGAGAAGACCATGGGCCAACTGTAATGAAACTTCCTGCACACTTGCTTTCCTGCAATCAAAAATGATTTATTATGGACAATGTGTTGGTGCTGAGACCATCAGGTGATATGAAAAATTGATGAATATTGTGAAAAAATATCACTTGAAGGTCTCTTGGGGACTTGGGGGTCCTTTATTTTACCAATGTTCCTTACTAAAATGGCATAACTGTGCTTTGAACATAACAAATGCACTGTGGCCTTACAGTAGTTTTGGGCCCTTTTCCTGTGCCAAGGCATTACTCTGGCTGTGAATTACAGGGCACCTGACCCCACGTCATCCTCCTGCTTTATGGAGGTAGACTCCATGTTCTATTGGGACTCTTCCACCTGAGAGGAGTAAACAGCCCTTGTTTGTCTCTGTCGGTATAATACACATTAACTTGTTTCACTTGCGCTAGCTCATCCTGATCTGAATCTAGAAACGCTATTAGAGGGAGGAAAAATAACCAGAGCAAGGACGCTGATTGGGTCTCCAATTAAGCAGCCTGGCTTGGAGCAGAATCAATATCAAAGAGCTTCATGATGATTTGGCCCATAGGAGAAGACACTTTATTTTCATTTAGTTGATATCCTCACAATCCCAGGGACTGCTGCTGGCTGGAAATGTGACATGCCCAAATCTGTCCTCAGGGAGATGGAGACAGAGGGAAAGAGAGAGATGGAGAGAGGGGGAGAAGAAGAGATGGGGACTTACTCTAGCAGCTATCTTAAGATGCCGCAGAGAAACCAACCCCATAATAATGAGCAGCACCTGAGGAGCATCGTTTTAGAAGCTCCCGCAGAAAATGGAATGAAATATAGGCACGAATTAAAGTAGGATTGAATGAAAGGGGGAGAGACCAAAGCAAGTGCACAGCCACAGCACAGCGAGTTTCTGCGGCCAACCGGTACAAAATCAAAGGGAATTAGTACCGTTGGTGCTCCCTATCCTCCCAACTGTGTACCCCCCGGTGGACACGGGGCGAGGGGGAGGAGGGCTGGCCGCTGCCACCGTCATATTTCAATGGCTGTCACTGTGCTGCTGCCAGTAAGATGGTGACAGGGCTGCCTGAGCCCCTCTCCCTCTCCTTCACACCCACACACCCTTTCTCCCTCGCTCAGCTCTCTCACACATCCCTCTCTTTCTATCCCCTCTCTCTCTCTCTCTCTCTCTCTCTCTCTCTCTCTCTCTCCCACACTCCCCTCAAAGATTTACCTTCTCAGTGCACATGAGCAATTTGTGCGGGGCGAGCGAGTGAACTCCTCTCCTCTTCAGCTCTGTCTGACTGGCTGTGAGGCTGAGGAGGAAGAGGGTGACGGCGTTGGCGTGGGGCTGTGCTGCTTAGCTATGTTGCTGGGGGGGGGGGGCTGGAACCCACAGTGTCTCTGCATGACTGCCCCTGTTACGTGGCCCTACTGTAGATAATTAACTGCCTTAACCCTGAGTGCTGGGGAACGCAGCCCTTTGTTTTGCCCTCTGTGCATTTCATGGATGAGTGTGCAGATTCCCGGGGTCTTACCCCTCATCCCCTCTACCCCTGTCGTCCCCCGCTTCCCTCATCTGCTCCTCTATTCCATTCCTTCTTTAGGACTTGGGCCTCAATCAAGCTGTCTGATCTGTAGTTGTTGCACGCGTCCTCTGTCACTCAGCCCTCTGTGTGACTGACAAACAGTCGAGTCATGTTTTTTTTACTGTCTTGATGGGTTTGGATAAAGCTGTTGTGGTCCAGGATTGAGCACCCCCCCCCACCCCCCCCTCAGTGACTTTGACTTGTCTGTTCTGGTGGAAGGAGCATTAACAGGCAGAGCACCGCCCTCTAATTCCTCTCTCCTGTCTCGTGTTGCAGGCCGGCAGGAAGGACAGGAGTGATGCCCTGAACACCGCCATCGACAGGATGACCAAGAAGACCAGAGACCTGCGTCGACAGGTTTGTTTTACTCCTCCACCCCTACCCTCTCCTCTCTGCTCTCCTCCCTGTCCTCCCTCTCTCTTCATCTCTCTCCTCCTCTCTCAATCCATCTTCATCTCCCCCTCCCTCCCTCCATCTCCTGGCTAGGTAAAGGTTGCACGTAACCCCCGCATCGATTTCTATGTACTTAGACATTAATGTGAAAATTATTTTGTTTCACCTCCAGACAGTTTTTATTTTATGTTCCTCTCGAGTCCAGTTATTATACCTGTCCAGCTGTTTCCATGTTACCATGCCTAATGTGTGGAACTGGCTGAGTCTCTGAGCTAGGAGAATGAAGGATTTACTCCCTGTCTGTTCAAGATATTTGCTGCTGCATGTATGCATGATCTTATTTGAGAGTTTGACTTAGACGGTGCATCTCGTATCTCTGCACAGCTGCGCAAGGCTGTGATGGACCACGTCTCGGACTCCTTCCTTGAGACCAACGTTCCTCTGCTGGTCCTGATCGAAGCCGCCAAGAATGGCAACGAGAAGGAGGTGAAGGAGTATGCGCAGGTGTTCCGCGAGCACGCCAACAAGCTCATCGAGGTAGGTTGTTACTACCCTGTTACTACCCTGTTACTACCCTGTTACTACCCTATCACACAGGTAGGTTGTTACTACCCTATCACACAGGTAGGTTGTTACTACCCTATCACACAGGTAGGTTGTTACTACCCTATCACACAGGTAGGTTGTTACCACCCTATCACACAACAGTCAAAAACTCTTGAAAACTTGCGAAACTGAAGACATTTTAAAAAGTAATTTCTCTAGTCTGGTTGAGAGCATGTATCAAAATGTAGGCTATGTTGTCCAGTTCTAAACAGACCAGCATGCACAGCCCTTGAGGTATAGGGTCTGTGTAACTAAGTGTTGCTCTGATTCTTGTTCAGGTTGTGAAAACATAAACCAAAAATTGTATTTGTCACGGTGTTGTGAGATTGTGTGCGAGTGTAAGAGTATTTTCTTACCTTATTTGAAACAAACAAATAAACACACACACACACACACACACACACAGAGCCAACAGTGACTCCAAGTCAAAAGGCTTTGTAACCGACCCTTGCTCACGGAGGAGGCTGCTGTTGCAGTCAGAGAAACACTACATTTGTATGGATGGTCACAGCTGTCAATACAATTTTGAGCCGGCACAGAGGAGCAAAACGTCCCCATTCCCAAGGTTAAGTGATGTCCTCGGTGGGGGGGTGGTCTATTGTCTCAACAGTTTCTTATTGACAGGACAGACATGAGAACATTCTCACACATTGTCTGTTTGCCATGATATTAAGACAAATGCATGTCTTTTTAAAAGGGGTCTTTTGCATCTCTCTTCCTCCCTCCCTCTATCTGGCCATTTTCATTTCCTTAATAGAGGAGCCTCTCATGTGGAATGGCCGGGGCTTTTAAATCTCCAGCGCTGCTGAGAGAGAGGGATGGGGGGGAGTGATAGCGGGAGAGAGAGACAGTGAGGGAGGGGACAAAAGAAGGAGGGAGCGAGAGAGTGGTGGGCTGGCGACAAACTGACAGAAACATTATCTGTCCTCATTAGTGGTCCTCCTGTGTGAGAGCGTCATATGCTGACATTTGGAAGTGACCTCTCCCCATGGTTGGCTGGCCCCTAGTACTGCTGTGTGGCTGGTTCACTGACCGAGCCACAGGGAGGAGGGGGACACGGTTGGTGGAGGGGGGGTCTGACACCCCACAGGCTGGAGGGAGAGAAGAGGATGGAGGGAAAGAGAGATGGAGAGAGAGAGAGAGGGAAGGGTTGTAGAACACACTGTAGCCTACATATGCACCATAAACCCTAGGCTGGATTGAAGAGACTATGGATGGTGTTAGATTGGGGCACCGAAAGAGGTGTAGGTGAAAGAACAATGAACTGGGCTTGGATAATCTGGACACTGAGGACATTAGGGAGGGACTGCATCATGCCGTTCCTGTGTCCATACTCAGATTGTATAGGAAGGATGTTATTAGCCAATTGCACAACGCCAGTACTTCCTGAAATTAGACATGCTTCTCCATTTCCTGTCCTACACTATTGGATGAAGTGATTAATCAGGTGTGCCTGACTGCAGCACAATGATCAGGCACACCTGAATAATCATTTCATCCAATAGTGAGACAGGAAATAGAGAAGCATGTCTAATTTCAGGAAGTACTGGAGTTGTGCATATAGTGAATTCCAGCAGATGAAACACAGCATTATTTACGGTTAGGTGTGAGATTAGCCATCACATGACACATTAGACGCAGGGTGTGATACAGGGGTATAACTAACTACACAGTATGTTGCTTCATTAGACAGTAATTTAGGCTCTGCCTATCATCTGCAAATTTGAAAACAATGTAATCAGTTATTCTTGCTGTATTCCGACATGGTGCTGTGGTTGTTGCAGCCATGGTAACAGCTGCCACCCTCCCAGTGCTTAGCCTCTAGGCCCTGGAGAACACTCTGGTTTAAAAGTGCACACAAGGTTTTAACATGTTGATTTTCCTGACATCTTCAACATTAATGCAAGAAATATGAACACAATAGGCGTGGGGCTATGTGCTCTGCATATGAATCCTCTGATTTTTCTGTTGCTTCCTCACCTCTGGGCTTTTCCTCATTAATAATGGCGCTCAGGTCTTCGTGTGTGCGTCTGTGGGAAATGATTTCCTCCAGCTTAACCCTGATCACACAGGCCACCGTGATTGGCAACTCTAACCAAGCCCCGTCTGGAGGCCCACTCTCCTGTTCATTTTGATTGACTGACGGCCTGTTTATGAGGTAGACTGCTATTTCATGACTAGTCCCCCTCTGTTTAAAATGGGCCACAGCGTTTTGTTTTTCTTCCTCCCAGTTGCGTTTCATTTGGATGAGCTGTGAGGAATTTGTCACGGTGCCCCCGACCGACAATGCATCATAGTTGAATGCATCAGTGGCCATTTAAACCAAGAGAGAGATGTCCAGATTGGATCTTCCCACATCAACGTTCCTGGTGCAGCTTCCCAGCCGTAGGCAGTACTACCCCCTGAAGACACGCAGTACTACCCCCTGAAGACACGCTTTCTGGCTGCTCTGGGTCACTGGGCAGGCATTAGACTGACCTGACTGACACATCACCACACTAAGCACTGCGCTGGGAAGGACACCGATGCTAATGCACTTCCTCAACGCGGTGGAGAGTTGCTGCCACTACTGCTCACCCCCTTCGAGGACAATCGAACCCAGGCTTTAGGTGGCAGCAGAAAATGTCACACCTGTAGAGCACCTTATCTGACAGTCACATAAACCACACACACACACACACAAACACAGGATTATGTGACTGTCACATACAGGTGGTATGTGACACGAGTCACAAAATCCTGTGGTGTGTGGGTGAATTTAAACCCAGTGTCATCATGGCAGGCAGGCTGCTCTATTTGCAATGCAATAGAACAGCCAGAGGGGAAGCAGGATTGAACTTCGGCCAAGTGCTCGCCTCGCCCTGATGGAGAAGCATGAAATCATTTCTTTCCCCGACTGTAAGGAAAAGTGCCAACTCCTTTAGTTCTTTTGTAAAAACTACATTCCCCCAAAATCATTGTACATCCCTGTGATGACTTATGTGAAAGTAGCCGTTACAATGCTGTTCCCCTCCACAGCCTAGGCGCTCTGTACCAGCACACGTCTGCTTCAGAGAGGGGCGACCTCACATTGGACTGATTGTTAATTCACCTTTTCTCTTCAGAATGTTTCTGGAGCGCCTCCGCTATTCCGGGAAGAGCTGCCAACTCTTCAAGTATATGGTCAGAGGGCAAAATGCATTATTTGAAAGGCTTCCCTTCTACTTATTTAGTTTAGTTTGTGTAGCATTGAAATGCATCATCAAGCTAAAATAAAAATAGACTGAGCTAGCGCAGTGTTGCTGCCTCCAGGCAATGTTCTTAAAGGTCCCCAGCAGCTCTGGGTGTGAGTTTAGCAGGCAGAGAGGGAGAAGGAGGGTGATGCTCTGGGTGTGTGGAGCTTAGCAGGCGGAGAGGGAGAAGGAGGTGATGCCCTGTGCAGGCTAGAACGACAGGAGAGGAATATATAGTGCTGTTGCTGCCTTCATTGCCTTATATTATACTACACATCCAGTTTCAACACACTCTTCTGACAAATTGTTCCTTTTTACCCTGATTAGACATGAGAGGGGGGAGTAAGGATTCAATTTGATCTTGTCTGGATGCAATGGTTTGGATCTGGTCTTTTTCCCAGGTTCTGGAGATGTTAGTGCCAGCCAATAACATGTTAATATTAGACAGGAGCTACAATATTCAGTTCAAGTAAACACCCTCCCATTACCCAACAGGCTGTTCTGTGTCAGCTCTTAGGGATAGTCGTCACCAGCCAAAGAGCCTCCGTCGGCATCACAAGAACTCGAAATGCATAAATGCTCCCGTCCTGCGATGGCCATCGATCCAGCAAATCCCCGGGAACTGTATAATCTATGTGTTTAACAAGGTATCCCTTCTACGTGCCCCCAGTCAAGCGCACTGCACAGGCCCACACGGTCATTGTGAGGCAGGTTGGCAGGAAGTCACAGTAGGTGTCCCTCTGGCTGAATATGCTTGACATTTAGCTGCAAGTGAATGTGTGCTGGGTGCGAATGGAGCTGCGATGGAGCTCACCCAGCTCTCTGTCCTTTACCCAGCTCTCTGTCCCCTCTGCACAGCGTCCGTGTCCTTTACACAGCTGTCTGTCTCCTCTGCTCAGCTCTCTGTCCCCTCTACACAGCTCTTTGTCTCCTCTGCACAGCTGTCTGTCTCCTCTACACAGCTCTTTGTCTCCTCTACACAGCTGTGTCCCCTCTCCTCTGCACAGCTGTCTGTCTCCTCTACACAGCTGTCTGTCTCCTCTACACAGCTGTCTGTCTCCTCTACACAGCTGTGTCCCCTCTGCACAGCTGTCTGTCTCCTCTACACAGCTGTCTGTCCCCTCTACACAGCTGTCTGTCCCCTCTACACAACTGTCTGTCTCCTCTACACAGCTGTCTGTCTCCTCTACACAGCTGTCTGTCCCCTCTACACAGCTGTCTCCCCTCTACACAGCTGTCTGTCTCCTCTACACAGCTGTCTGTCTCCTCTACACAGCTGTCTGTCCCCTCTACACAGCTGTCTGTCCCCTCTACACAGCTGTCTGTCCCCTCTACACAGCTGTCTGTCCCCTCTACACAGCTGTCTCCCCTCTACACAGCTGTCTGTCTCCTCTACACAGCTGTCTGTCTCCTCTGCACAGCTGTCTGTCTCCTCTACACAGCTGTCTGTCCCCTCTACACAGCTGTCTGTCTCCTCTACACAGCTGTCTGTCTCCTCTGCACAGCTGTCTGTCTCCTCTACACAGCTGTCTGTCTCCTCTACACAGCTGTCTGTCCCCTCTACACAGCTGTCTGTCCCCTCTACACAACTGTCTGTCTCCTCTACACAGCTGTCTGTCCCCTCTACACAGCTGTCTGTCCCCTCTACACAGCTGTCTGTCTCTACACAGCTGTCTGTCTCCTCTACACAGCTGTCTGTCTCCTCTACACAGCTGTCTGTCCCCTCTTCACAGCTGTCTGTCTCCTCTACACAGCTGTCTGTCCCCTCTACACAGCTGTCTGTCCCCTCTACACAGCTGTCTGTCCCCTCTACACAGCTGTCTGTCTCCTCTACACAGCTGTCTGTCTCCTCTACACAGCTGTCTGTCTCCTCTACACAGCTGTCTGTCTCCTCTACACAGCTGTCTGTCCCCTCTACACAGCTGTCTGTCCCCTCTACACAGCTGTCTGTCTCCTCTACACAGCTGTCTGTCCCCTCTACACAGCTGTCTGTCCCCTCTACACAGCTGTCTGTCTCCTCTACACAGCTGTCTGTCCCCTCTACACAGCTGTCTGTCCCCTCTACACAGCTGTCTGTCCCCTCTGCACAGCTGTCTGTCCCCTCTACACAGCTGTCTGTCTCCTCTACACAGCTGTCTGTCTCCTCTACACAGCTGTCTGTCTCCTCTACACAGCTGTCTGTCTCCTCTACACAGCTGTCTGTCTCCTCTACACAGCTGTCTGTCTCCTCTACACAGCTGTCTGTCTCCTCTACACAGCTGTCTGTCTCCTCTACACAGCTGTCTGTCTCTACACAGCTGTCTGTCTCCTCTACACAGCTGTCTGTCCCCTCTACACAGCTGTCTGTCCCCTCTACACAGCTGTCTGTCTCCTCTACACAGCTGTCTGTCCCCTCTACACAGCTGTCTGTCCCCTCTACACAGCTGTCTGTCCCCTCTGCACAGCTGTCTGTCTCCTCTACACAGCTGTCTGTCTCCTCTACACAGCTGTCTGTCCCCTCTACACAGCTGTCTGTCTCCTCTGCACAGCTGTCTGTCTCCTCTACACAGCTGTCTGTCCCCTCTACACAGCTGTCTCTCTCCTCTGCACAGCTGTCTGTCTCCTCTACACAGCTGTCTGTCTCCTCTACACAGCTGTCTGTCCCCTCTACACAGCTGTCTGTCCCCTCTGCACAGCTGTCTGTCTCCTCTACACAGCTGTCTGTCCCCTCTACACAGCTGTCTGTCCCCTCTGCACAGCTGTCTGTCTCCTCTACACAGCTGTCTGTCCCCTCTGCACAGCTGTCTGTCCCCTCTACACAGCTGTCTGTCTCCTCTGCACAGCTGTCTGTCTCCTCTACACAGCTGTCTGTCCCCTCTACACAGCTGTCTCTCTCCTCTGCACAGCTGTCTGTCTCCTCTACACAGCTGTCTGTCTCCTCTACACAGCTGTCTGTCCCCTCTACACAGCTGTCTGTCCCCTCTGCACAGCTGTCTGTCTCCTCTACACAGCTGTCTGTCCCCTCTACACAGCTGTCTGTCCCCTCTGCACAGCTGTCTGTCTCCTCTACACAGCTGTCTGTCCCCTCTACACAGCTGTCTGTCGCCTCTGCACAGTGCCTTTGTTCCTGCCAATAGGGACTCTGTAAGTGTAGCGACCAAACCACCAGTGGTGTGGCGTGGCGTGGCATCGCAGATGAGTGTTCATGATATCTGTTAGGAGATGGAGCAGGAGAACTTGATTAGCTGCTTGGGCTCACTTCATTGTGGGAGACATGTGAAACGCTGACAGCTTAGAATGAGGCTTGACATGTGTTAATGAAGCTTTGCGAGACCCATGCTGTACCTGTACCCATATCGATGCTTTTCCACACTCAGTATTGATGAGTCATTTGCACTCAAAATTGCTGTCATTTACACTTTAAATAGATTTTGTAATTTCAGGGCATCAATATTTAGGTCTTCATCAGACAACCTGTGATTTTGAGACTAATAACTCACCATGTTTGGTGTACAGCTGCTATGGATGGCCTTCCCTGAGCAAAATGTGTTTAATCTAGTGGAGTGATTGAATTTATAGTGATGGAATATATAAACACAAATGCTTGTGAAATAAAATTAATACAATTCCAAACCTGTTAGGACGTGGTCCATTAAATGGTCCTGTAATTTACTTTCATAAAAGCTGTGCTTGTTTCAATTGTAAGTGACATGTCAGGAACCAACTTTCAATTGATTTCCTTTGATAGAATGAATTGATTTCCTTTGCAATAACCACTGATGCACCTGGGCCATTACCCAACCACATGTTAATTTAAACAGATGCATTTTTATAGATTTTTCACTGAATCAGTTGTTCAGACAGTAGTTTTGGTTGTGTTTTTTTTCTTTCTGAGTGTTTTGATCTACAACACGGCAAAGGGAATGGCATGAGTTCGCTCCAGAGTAGGATTCCAGCAGGTGGTCAAAGCCAACTTCACAGCATCACAGTCAAGCTATGCGTGTGTTCTTCCCTTGCTCCCTAATCCCTCCCATTCTGACCATCCTCCAAATCTCCTAGGGATCCATATCTGTCCTCAAGGACTGTGTTTAGTTTGATCGTCATGGCAGGGATCTGTCTGACCTGCATGATCATGGAGGGGGGATGAGTGTCAGAGGCCCTCTGTCTGTTAACACAACCCTGCCCCCTCTCTCTGAGGTCACCGTGGCTCGACGCTCTCCTCTCCTAGTATGTTTGCATGGCTGCCGGTCTATACAATTATGTTTACATCAATCCCCTGCTAGCACACTGGCCTAAGTGCTTGTCATCAGAGCCTGGGTATGTATACTTCCAGGGTTTTAATGTCTCAACAGCAGTCTCCTAAGAGACAGACATGCTTGTTGAGTGAGGAAGGGTTGGAAGGGATCCTTCAGAGACTCATTCCGTCTGCCACTCCTGCAGCTAGTGGTGCGTTCACCACCGCGCCTCTAGTCTCCGGGCCGTTAAACTTCTCACTTAATACTCTTTTATGTATGGGTAGGTTATTTACCCAGGCAGAAACTCCTATTGGAATACACCCAAAAGCCCAATTGTTCTTGAAATACCATCAAGATATCAGGTCCGTATAAGCAGAATTAATAAGTACACACAGTACTTCTGGTGCTGCATGTCAACATCTCCTCAGCTCAACAAATGGCAATGTTTAAAATTCTCTGATCTAAATTTGGTGGCCATGAGTATTTCCATAATGGATCTTCCCCCTTCCTGGCAAATGCAAAAATGTTTAGAAATTGCAGTGTTGGGGAGCTTGATTTGTTGGTCAATACAAAATTTACTCTCAAACTATAAATGTTGGCAGCAGGGAACAGCACTTGCCTAGCTCAGCACTCTGTGCTTTCAGTGGCCTGCCAGGGTTTTGAGAGTGTCAGGAATATGCCTGACTCTGGAAGGGTAATGGCGCCATGGCTGTCTGGTGATTTAATCACAGAGAAGAACCCTGTCAGACAACGCCGCCGAATAAATTCTGGGAAATTAACTATTCTTGTAAAAAACAAACAAAAAAAACAAGAAGAATTAAAAGACATGACTTGTATTCTTCTAGCAGCCCAGCTTTTGTTACCCACCTCCTCCCTCGCTCCCTCCCTCCCCCTCCCTTGTATTCATGCCATATAATTTTAGCAGCTGTATGAATTAATCCCTTCTAGGAGGGCTCTGTGTTCTGCCAACCTTGATAGCTGCTACATCTCTGATGGATGGGGAAACATTTCTGTTGGACTGCCATACTGTACTTGTCTGAGAGGTAGACTGTATTTATGTGTTTGGGCTCTCTGTCTCTTCCTCCCTCTCTCTCTCTCTCTCTCTCTCTCTCTCTCTCTCTCTCTCTCTCTCTCTCTCCCTCTCCCTCCTTTTGACTCTGATCTGTGGTGAACCTTTTATTGCAAGTCATAATCATCAGCAGGTAGATGTCGTCCATGTTGTACTGAATGTTCTCTGTCTCATGCTCCCCATTCCTCCTCCTCCCTGCTCCCTCTCTTCTTATTTATTTATCTCTTCCTCTATTCCTGTAATTCTCTCTCTCTCTCTCTCTCTCTCTCTCTCTCTCTCTCTCTCTCTCTCTCTCTCTCTCTCTCTCTCTCTCTCTCTCTCTCTCTCTCTCTCTCTCTCTCTCTCTCTCTCTCTCTCTCTCTCTCTCTCTCTCAAAGTGTGCCTGTATCTGACTCCCCTGCTGTTTGACTAGTCCCTGAGTGATGTTGCTGCTGTGTGTTTTCTGTTTAGGTGGCCAACCTGGCGTGCTCCATCTCCAACAACGAGGAGGGAGTGAAGTTAGTCCGTATGGCAGCCTCCCAGCTGGAGACCCTCTGCCCCCAGGTACCAGCTTCCCGGCCCAACCCCCACTCCCCCGCCTGTCCATCCAGCCGCCACCCCCACTCCCTGCATTTTGCCATTCAGCTAGTTTCCCTGCCAATCCTCCAGTCCCTAGCCTATGGTTACCTTGCATGCCCTGCCAACGCCCCGCCTCGCATCACTACTGCCCTCACTGCTCTTCAGCCCTTGGCCCCACGAAGGCCAGATATGTTCTCGCATCAGCTATTAGCGCCCCTGATGCAATAAATCAATACGTCTGGGGTCACACCAGTTAGTCGGTGATTCTAGACTTGGAATGACTGGGCTCAAACAGTGTGTTGCGGATACAGCCACCCCAGCGCATGCAGCCCGAGTAGAACAGATCACCCCTCTGCCCTTAGCCCTGCCCCCCGTCCCTTGAGCTATGCCAGCCCTCTCCAGCATGCTGCTGCCTCCACCCCCCCCCACAATAAAAACCACAGGCCATTCATTTAATGTCATTCACTCCTTCAAAGTGTTCCCCTCTTGCCCCACTAACCGCTCGCAGCGATGAATTGGCTCCACACTGTAGTCCAAACATTAGGGGGAGGGGGGGGGGGGGGGGGGGGTCGCACACTCAACCAATGCTAATGTTGTGGCCGAGGGCTCTACTCTAATGGGGCTGTAATGGGTGTGTAATTGTGTGATTGCAGGTCATTAACGCAGCGCTGGCCCTGGCAGCCAAGCCCAACAGTAAGGTGGCCCAGGACAACATGGACCTCTTCAAGGAGCAGTGGGAGAAGCAGGTCCGCGTCCTCACCGACGCCGTCGACGACATCACGTCCATCGACGACTTCCTCTGTGTCTCCGGTAAGAACGGGTGGCGTTTGCCCCTCATGTCCATATAAGGAGTGGTGGCGGTGGAAGTAGGGCAGGCCTGCACGGCTCCGTCCGATTGGCCAGGCTAGCCGTGGAGACAAAGGGGAGGTAAAAAGCAGCAGCCGGAGTCTTAATTGGACTAGACTGACTGCGCTGTTAGACGTTGCTTAAATACTTTCGTTTGAAAGCCTTTAAGAGGTTTTAAGAGCGGGGGAAGTGGAGGTCTAGTGAGCAGCAGTATTAGTCTTCCCTGATGAGAGCTGTGTGTAGGAGGCCTGAATGGGCTGCGCTAAGCCAGACAAAAGCACTGAGGCATCAGCACTACCTGCCCCGAAATCGACATGCTGTCACGTATGTAAAGATGCACAAACGGCTTGTCTGGCGTGGCCTTAAAGAGTTCTCATTAAACATTGCGCCGAATGACTCCCCTCACCTCCAACCAAGGACAGTCTGCAGTTTACACAGAGGCCATTTGCATTTTTACAGGCTTCCCATTAATAAGCCGTCTGAGCGCTTTGTCTTCAATCTTCTCCGCCCAGCACTTCTGCTTCCTATCCGCCGCCTTAAGCCGGCGACGATGCAAAACCTGCCGTGAAGGATGAGGATTTCCAGCTGTAACTCACGGTTCCCGTCAGTCCCATCGCGCGTCACACACCTGCCCCCCCCCCCCCCCCCCCCCCCCAGGCGTCTAGGTCACCGAGCAAAAATACCTCAAAGGCTTTACTCCGAGAGGAAGCAGAAAGACAGCCATGTTTTTTTCTCTCTTTTTGCTGGCCTGGCACACTGTTAATTTCCCTTAGACAGTGTTTGGTAGGTTAGCTTGCTCCCTGGGGTTTACCCAGCTACCCTGCCCCGTCTGCTCCCTGGGGTTTACCCAGCTACCCTGCCCCGTCTGCTCTCTGGTAGGTTAGCTTGCTCCCTGGGGTTTACCCAGCTACCCTGCCCCGTCTGCTCTCTGGGCCGCAGGCCTGGGCTCAAGTCAAGTACTGTGTGATAAATCGTATTTAGTTTTTTTTTCCTAAAGCCACCTTTTATGAACCCAGTTTGATTAATGGATGATTAATGGATGGTTGTGTGTTTCCCCCCCCACGTCCAGAGAACCACATCCTGGAGGATGTGAACAAGTGTGTGATCGCCCTGCAGGAGAAGGACGTGGACGGGCTGGACCGCACCGCCGGCGCCATCCGGGGACGCGCGGCCAGGGTCGTGCACGTGGTCACCTCGGAGATGGACAACTACGAGCCGGGCGTCTACACTGAGAAAGTCCTGGAGGCCACCAAGCTCCTCACCAACACAGGTACGCCTCAACACCTTGGAACCACAGCTACAGGTAGAAACTCCTCACCACAACAATACATGTCCTGCAGTAAGATCCACACTCAGGACATCTCTCTTTGTTGGAGATCCTTTTCTGAGTGTCCTCATGTGAGCGTCTCAAGCATGCGAGTTAAAGGGAGGGACATGTTTGTGACTGCAAATGTTTCCCACAAACTACTTTAGAGCCTAATTTCCCTAAAGCCTATATTTCCACCGTACGGTTCCTCCCACTGCTGTTTTCTCACTCCTTCATCTCTCCACCCCTCGCTCCGCCAGCGAGGCCCAGCTGAATGCGAGCCGTGGATGAGAGAGGGGGGTATTCATGTACCCAGCAGAGGAACCGTTACGTCATACGTGGCCGCAGGGACAGCTTTGTGAAACGCTCTCTGGGAGAGAGAGAGAGAGAGAGCTGCTGCTGTGTATCATGCACCTGTTTTTCCCCTCTCAGATTGGCTGCTGGGGCCGGTGTCTCTCCCCCCTCCATCTTCTCTGCTCGCCGCGCGGCCCTCAGCGTTAACACCTTAATGATACATGGAGGAATAAGCCCTAAGTTGGCCGACAACGGCACAAAACATATTCGCACCATAAAAGCTTCTTGTAATCACAGCACTGCCCCTCATTAAGTATTCAGCGCCCAATCTGTTTCGTTTGTCAGCTGTAAGGCGAACAGCCTTCGTTTAGGTTTAGTGGTTGTGTTTTTTTTTTACGGGAGCAAAATTAGGGCCTTTTTGCCTGAAAGGGCTCATTGATATAAATTGCGGTTGTGCTGCCTCATGGGGATGTGTGCTTGTGGCTTCTGTGGAAGAGCCGTCACCCTGGGGGGAAAGTACTGTAGCAAATGTGTATTTGGGATGGGATCTGGAGCGAATGCAACACGGCTTCAGTAAGCTCTCTGCACACTGCTGTTGCTCCTGGTACCTCCTCGGTGTGTTCACAGAGGGATGTGCGTGCGTGCGTGTGTGTGTTTGCATGTTGGTGTTAGTGTTTGAGTGCGCCAGAATGTGTCATGTGGTAGGCCATGTGATGAAACATGCAAGGATGAGAGAAAATGGACTCTGCCTCTCACTCGCCCGTGCGACACTAACACTCCGCTGTCTCCCGTCTGCTGTTGTCACTGCCTATTTCAGTCCCCTGCCCTCCTACGCTGCAGTTGAGGTCTGTTTATCTCGTCTCCTTGAGAAGGAAACAGGGATTTGTGTGTCCTATATAGCCGCCAGCGGTAGTCGGTTGCCTAGTTGCCGGGTCGCGGTGCAATATTGTCGAATAACAGAGGCTCCTCTGCAATGATGTTTGACAGTCTTCACCGCAACCGGTGGCTGATTCTGCTTGGCCTTTGTAACCGATGTGGGATCATTTTTCTTTCAATCTCCCTCTCTATCTCCCCATTTCCTTTCCTCCATCTCTCTCCCTCCATCCTCTCCCCATCTCTCCCTCCATCCTCACCCCCTCCCTCTCTATCTCCCCATCTCTTCCTCCATCTCTCCCTCCCTACCTCTCTCTCCTTCCATCCCTCTCCAGTCATGCCTCGGTTCACAGAGCAGGTGGAGGCTGCGGTCGAGGCCCTGAGCGCCAACCCCACCCTGCCCGTGGACGAGAACGAGTTCATCGACGCGTCCCGCCTCGTCTACGATGGCGTGCGGGACATCCGCAAGGCTGTCCTCATGATCAGGGTGAGTCCGCTCCACACAGAACTATTTATTGTCCACTTGACTGTCTAACTCGCAGAACTTCCCCCCCCCACAACGTACCTCTGTAAATCAGCCAATCAAGCCTGTGTTGGAAGCATGTGATTTGGCCACAGCGGGAGTGTAAGACCGGCGTGTTTGAAACTTAAATCTCAGCGCTGTCTCCCCCTGTCTTGAATCAAATCTGGGAAGAGAGAGAGAGAGAGAGAGAGAGAAAGAAAGAGAAAGCCCCCGTCTGCCCCCCTCTCCCTCCCCTGCCTCTCCTAGGCGCTGGACTGTGGCCAAGCTGTCAGGAGGAAATAATGCTTCACTCTCATGCATGTACTTGCTATGCATGGCAAGGTTTACCTTTAGGAAGACGTACCTTTTGATCACATTAAACAATGTCTCCTTGAGGTCCACACATACTGTAACCCATGTTTAGAGGATAAGACGTATTGGCTAGCTTCAGCCATCACATTTGTTAGGTCTAATGCAACAAATTGCTTTGACAGATTCTAGGCCTATCCGAAAAAAACGCACGTTGAATTATGCTAAGTATTGTGTGTATGCAACGTACACTTAGTAAGTCAGTAGCCTATACATATGCACCATATGCTTTTATTACTGTGTGTGTGTGTGTGTGTGTGTGTGTGTGTGTGTGTTGCTGGGCTGGCTGGCGATCCATCCATCCATGTGTGTTGCCCCAGAAGCCAGTGATGAACGTGTCTCAGGCAAGCGCCGACCTAATTGAGCAGATTTCCTATATGGTGCAGCAGTATCCCTGGTTATCTGTGGGCTAATGGTCTCTGCCTGAGCAAGCCTAGTACTGGAACAGATGGTAGCTCACTAGCATTGAAGCGTTGGCTAATTGACTGACAATGAGCAGACAACATGCGCATCCTTGTCTGAAGAGGAACAGATAGCTCTTAAATGCACAAAGACAAAAGGCAACTGGGTTCGCTGAAGTAAATCTAAATCTAATTGCTAAAGGAAATCTAATTTCCACCGTGTCAAGATATAACCTAAGTAGGTTATTAGATTAAACCACTTTTCAAGTCTACTGGTCCTCCGACACAGTGCCTAGTGCATTGTGCCTCCATATCATATCTGAGGCCATCGCATTGTCAGCGTTGACAGTACGTTGTGCATAGAGAATGACTCTTCCAAATCATGCTGAGTCTCTCACACTTTAATGTTAATAACACTTGCTCTTGAGTTACACAAACACCAAATGAAAGGGCAACCATTATGCACTATTTGCATTATAATAAGTAATTGATTTAAGATGGGGTTTTTAATTGGCATTCTTTAGTTGGAGTGAGAGTGGGAGCACTATATTCAATTTCCCCTCTGCCCCACTCCGCTCTTGTTATCCAGATTGATTAAGCCGTTAACACAGGGGCCCGCGGGGCCGGCCAGGCCCTGCTTGTACCTGGTGCGGTGTGTGCGTGTGTGCGTGCACTTGTCTGTGTGTGTCCGCGTTAAGTTTGCCCTGAATTGATGAGAAAGCCCAGCTGCTTATGAATCCATCTCTGGTCTGATGACCCATCGACTGAGAGCAGGAGATCAATGCTGAATCTCTGTTAGCATAATCAAACACACACACACACACACACACACACACACACACACACACACTCCCCTGGTGGTTGTAGAGAGACTTCCAGATCAGAGCTGAGGAGTAACCACCTGGTGTTTCAGATGGATTATAGAGGAGGAAAGAGGCGGTGCACCTCAGTCATCCACGACTCATCACTCACTGTTGTCAAGACGTTCAGTTCAGAACAACTGCAAACCCCCACGGGTCCATATGCACACTGTACACAGGTAGAAAGACCTCCGGCTCCTGGATGGCCAGCATGTTTGTGTAGTAAAGGTGGGTGTAGTAAAGGGCAACAGAAACTTTGGCTGATCTACTTTGCCCATCTGAAAGCCCAGGCTGCTCTCTCCACTGTCCCTCCCTGGCACTGTTTCCATGTCATGTCAACCAACATGACATGGAACCAACGTGCCCTGCTAAGTCCACCTCCGATGCATACGCATACACATACTGTACTCCGGGGGCAAGAACATTGCTTTCAGCTTGTTTTGCATTCAGAGCAGGAACAGCAAGAAATGGACAGGGCCCGAGGTCGCACATGCAGGTTTTTATTTATTTATTTTTCTAGTGTGCGCGCACATGAAAGCCGACAAATCACAGCAGCAAACGGCAGCTCCAGAGGGCATGACTCTATACACACACATCACACACACACACACACACACACACACACACATATTCCTCACACACACACTCAGAGCAGGCCACACACACGGTTACCCTTCATTTGGAGCAGACAAGTGTGGGGTTGGGGCTACTTAAGATGGACAGCGTCTTTAACCTTTGTAAGTGGAGCGCCGGCAGCCTTGTGGGCCGTGTCCCGAGATGTGTGACAGGCGGGACGGGCCTCCCTCCCACCCCGCTGGGACGCCACTGGCCCAGACGCCTACCAGGCATCCTTCTTGACTGGCTGCTCAAAGTCACGGAGCAGCTACCCACAGCCTGGAGAGACCGCCAAGCAGCTGGCCACAGTCTGGAGAGACTATGCGTGCGGCAGCTCTGCCTCAACTCCGACTGTACTCTGCAGCCTCTCGCTAGATTCGCAAGCCTAGTATTACGAAGATAGAATGTCACATAGGAGGTTTGTTTCAGTGTCAGTAGACTGATTCTAACTGCTGGGAAAGTCATTCTAATGTTATTAAGAAGCGTAGGGAGATTGTAGCCTGCAGTGTTATTGGTTGACTCACTATTCTGACCATGACTTTAATGGAGGGGTACTTCTAAGATAAGACTCGGGGCCTGGATTCTGACAGCCAGGAAGGGCCTATCCTCCGGAGAGTCCCACAGGATTCCCAGGATACTGGCCCCCTCTCATCCGTGACCCTCCCCCTGTCGCCATCATCCGTGGCAGGGGGGGGTTATCAGGGGCTCAGCAGCAGACGTCCCCGTGCCGCCCCACAACCTCTCCGCATCCAGAGAGATGCCGACGAGCCACTATTGTACTCCGCCTCACACTCCCGACGGCGAACAAGCAACTCTGTATTCCACGGAGAAGCACGGGGGTCAGGCCGACACCTTCGGCTATTTTTAGATGCGATGCTTCCAAATCCATCAACGATGGTCGGGCTAGAGACAGCTGGATAAGCAGAAGTAGAGGCACGGGCCTGATAATGCGCCTTTATCTCCCAGTCCACATCTCCCGTTCTCTCCCACATCACAACCGAATGCATTTTCCTGTCAGTCAGCTGTGTATTTCCCTTCAAGCATGCCCTGCTAACTCCACCTCCGGTGCATACTGTACTCCGGAGGCAAGAAATTGCTTGCGGCTTGTTTTGCATTCAGAGCAGGAGCAGCTGGAAATGGACAGGGCTCGAGGTCGCATATGTGCTGTTTTTTTTGAGTGCGCGTGACTTCAAATTTCACACGGCCGCAGTTGTGCGAGTGCATGACGCGTAGTCCCGCCTGCAGCGCCACCACCAGCGCGTGGCGCCCACTGGCCATGAACGCGCTAGACTCACCAGACTGACAAAGCGCAGGCCGGTAGAGCGCGCATCTAGCACCCCTACGAATACAGTCACGAACACGATTAGGCTACAACGGAACACCTGCTGTCCTGTATCCATTGAGCCAATAGGTGTTACAAAGAAGAAGCGGCCCGTGAGAGAGAGGAGAATCAGACGAGGAGATGAGGGGCTCGAGGAGGTTGAGGGAGAGAGAGGAGAATCAGACGAGGAGATGAGGGGCTCGAGGAGGTTGAGGGAGAAACAACTAGAGATCCTGGCAACTCAACAACGAGAAGAATTATAAAAACGACCACTTTCAACCACAGTGGCGAACAACAGTACCCATGGTTGAGTATGAGTGGAATGCTATGCTCTGCTGTCGGTAAAGCCCGAACCAATACTCTGTAAATATTTCGCTACGCACGGTAAAGTAAAGCCTCGCCACTCCGGTGCGACAAGATTGTGCCGGTGCACCCTACTGGAAAAGTTGGTCGCACCAGTACTACTGCTGGAAAAGTTAAGTGTCGAGCCCCGGTGGATGAAGACGACGAGATGCTCATAGACTTTCACAAGAAGCCCTGCTCATTCCTCTGATACCAGCGACAGATGGGCCTCTGATTGAAACGTTTTACTCCCAATATGCTTCATACTAGCTCGCAGCTCCATTTTCCCTCTCAAAATGCACAGGCAGCACATTACACTTGATTTACAAATTCATTTAGAGTTTACAGTTTCCCATACCGGGCTGGGGTGGTGGTGGGGGGGGGGGGGGGGGGGGGGGACATTCATCTGACGCTGTCATAGCTGGCAGCGCCGAGGCATTTGTCATAGATCATAAGCAGCTTGGTTATTTAACGGTGCTCAAACGGCGCTCTCACACTAACACAGTTTTTTTGTATGTTTGATTCCTCCCTCCTCCCCTTCCACCTCCCCCTGTTTTTTCTCCCCGTTTTCCCTCCTCCCTCTTCCTCCCTCATCCTTCCGCCCATCCTCCCTCTCTTCCTCCCTCTCCTCCTTCCACCCATCCTCCCTCCTCCTTCCACCCATCCTCCCTCTCTTCCTCCCTCTCCTCCTTCCACCCATCCTCCCTCCTCCTTCCACCCATCCTCCCTCTCTTCCTCCCTCTCCTCCTTCCACCCATCCTCCCTCTCTTCCTCCCTCCTCCTTCCACCCATCCTCCTCTCTTCCTCCCTCCTCCTTCCACCCATCCTCCCTCTCTTCCTCCCTCTCCTCCTTCCACCCATCCTCCCTCCTCCTTCCACCCATCCTCCCTCTCTTCCTCCCTCTCCTCCTTCCACCCATCCTCCCTCTCTTCCTCCCTCCTCCTTCCACCCATCCTCCTCTCTTCCTCCCTCCTTCCACCCATCCTCCCTCTCTTCCTCCCTCTCCTCCTTCCACCCATCCTCCCTCCTCCTTCCACCCATCCTCCCTCTCTTCCTCCCTCTCCTCCTTCCACCCATCCTCCCTCTCTTCCTCCCTCTCCTTCTTCCACCAATCCTCCCTCCTCCTTCCACCCATCCTCCCTCTCTTCCTCCCTCCTCCTTCCACCCATCCTCCCTCTCTTCCTCCCTCCTCCTTCCACCCATCCTCCCTCTCTTCCTCCCTCTCCTCCTTCCACCCCTCCTGCCTCTCTTCCTCTCTTCCTCCCTATCTTCCTCCCTCTCCCCCTCCCTCTCTTCTTCCCTCTCCTCCTCCCTCTCCTCCTCCTGTCCCTCCTCTCCTCTCCTGCAGACCCCAGAGGAGCTGGATGACTCTGACTTCGAGACGGAGGACTTTGATGTCCGCAGCAGGACCAGCGTGCAGACGGAGGATGACCAGCTTATCGCCGGGCAGAGTGCCAGGGTGAGCAGCCCCCCCCCCGCCCGGCCACTCCTCCCTGGGCCTCCCCAGACAGACACACAGATACCGCCTGCTCGCCTTGTCAGCCAAGATCCCGCTGCTCTGGCTCCACTTAACAAGCCCTTGTCTAGGGGGGAGATGAATTTAAAAATGGTGTGAATGTCTGGAAAAGGTGCACTCCAAATGCTGGGATTTAAATCTGGGATTTCTATTGTATGACATACAGGGGATTAGAGAACTTGAATAGTGCTCAGATTACTACTTGGTAGTATTAAGCTGGTTAACATTTTCTTATAAGCATGCTTTTAAGCCTGCCTTGGAGTGTGAATGTTATTAATTCAACTCCAGTAAATTAATTGTGTTATTCTGGCATATGGGGACACTGATCTGTTGCCTCCTAATATAGCCTAATCCTCCACCATGGGCAGTGGTGCTGTGAAGCAGGATAAATCATGCATTGGTTGGGTTTGAAATGGTACCTTTTAAGAATACTGAAAGTGCAGGGAAATATGAGTAGTACACCATTAAATAACTCTGCCACTGCACATTAGGAGTCAGCGGTGGCTCCTGTCAACAGAACACTTAATGTTGGCCCCAACCCCCCAGCTACACAGCCTTGCCTTTCTCTACCTGCACCCGCCGTCTCTCTCTCTCTCTCTCTCTTTCTCATGCTCTGCATCACTCTCTCTCTCTCTCAAACTGCATCTTTCTGTCTCACTAACCTTTTCTCCCTCTGTTGCCGTGGTAATACACGTAGCCTATGCTACGAGCTACCTGTTCTTCTCCAGGGTATGTGGACGAGTCTGATCGCTCTGGGGTCCATAGGCAGAGCCTCCTAATCGTATACTGCTCTGAGCAGCACAACTCCTGCTCCTCTTTAAGAGATTTCACCTCTAATGGCCGCCATCTCCCCGGGGTTTTTATCCCATTGTCTTGAGTGCTTGGGTTTTACAGGGGGCAAGCTAATGAAACGGCTCCAGTTAACTTTAAAGCCCCCCCTGCTCCTGGTTGCCATATAGCTACGCTGAGTTCTGTCCTTATAGGAGGAAAAATCACTCAATCCTGGCCTAAAGAATGAAGCCAGATTTTAATCGTATTTTAAGCCTGTAGTGGATCAACCTCGATGTGAGTTTCAATAGAATCGCCCCCTCTCCATCCTCTAACTCTATGAACAGCTTTATTTACTCCCGACTCTGTCCCAGAGTCTGTATTTACCCGTTATGGCATGTAGGCTCTTGCTTCCGCGCTGGCGTTCCCACCCAGCGCAACGTGCTTTCCACAAGCCCTTTAACCTCATTCACTCTGAGCCCCAAAGCCTGTTAGGAGGCTGCCCTTTATCCAGCCAGCTGCCGCCAGGATGAATACGCCAGCGTGATAAACAGGTTAGCACAGGATATTAAGTCTCGTTAAATAAATACCCCTTATATTGATCTCTCATAATGGCCCAAGGCGGCGAGGGGGAAACAAATGTGGCGTTTTTTTTCCACCGCACGTTTTAAGCGACCTCATCCCCGCGCCGGTACCAGAGGGCAATGTGCTGTAATGTGTTGCTCAGCACTATAGACGAGGTTGTGAACTCGGCCATCGCAGTAGGAGATGAAACCCCTAATGAATTCACAGCCTCCACTTAAGGAGGGCCAGTCAGAGAGCGGCGTGCTCCACAGGGGTGGCCGGCTGATAACAGTCATCATTGGCGAGGAATGGCGCCGGGCCACTCCCCCAACCATGAGCCATCTCCTCTCCCCGACCGTGAGCCATCTCCTCTCCCCGACCGTGAGCCATCTCCTCTCCCCGACCGTGAGCCATCTCCTCTCCCCGACCGTGAGCCATCTCCTCTCCCCGACCGTGAGCCATCTCCTCTCCCCGACCGTGAGCCATCTCCTCTCCCCGACCGTGAGCCAGCTCCTCTCCCCGACCGTGAGCCAGCTCCTCTCCCCGACCAGCGGGACGAAGATGCCGCACCTAGGGAGGTTATTGGTTAATCGGCCAACTGAAATGTAAACGCTTAGCTGTACTTATCACTTTTATTGGTTGATTGGTTTTAATGGTTTTGTGTAAATTACTACTGTTGGTTTTGTGTGGTTTGGAGTCGCATCTTTCATATTTTAGCATATTGATTTTTCTTAATAGAGGTTTATTGAGGTTAGGGTTGGGTTAATCCAAAATGGACTGAAGTGTGCATCATAGCCGCTCCCACCTCAGAGTCTTAAATAATCAGAATGTAGTGAACTAGCTGAACATGGTACCGCACCACTGTATTCTACTGCACTGCTGTCATCTGTCATGTGCACACACACACACACACACACACACACACACACACACTCCTCCATAGGCTATCATGGCATAGTTGGCTCAGAGCAGAGAGGGCTGAAGATGACAGCAGAACAGCGCCCAGCAGCTCCTTCATGCTTAATCTATCACAATATCACTTGTATGACGTCACTTCTCCCCCTGCCTCCCTCCCCCCGCCTCGTCATCATCACCCACCCTCCTCCTCTTCTTCAACCCCACCTCCTCTCCTCCTCTCCTCCTCCTCCTCCTCTTCTTCACCTCCTCCTCTTCACCTCCTCCTCTTCATCTCCTCCTCCTCTCCTCCTCCTCCTCTTCTTCATCTCCTCCTCCTCTTCACCTCCTCCTCACCCCCACCTCCTCTTTATCTCCTCCTCTCCTCCTCCTCCTCCTCTTCATCTCCTCCTTTTCACCTCCTCCTCTTCACCTCCTCCTCCTTCTCCTCTTCACCCTCTCCTCCTCCTCTTCACGCCCACCTCCGCCTCCTCTTCTTCATCTCCTCCTCTTCTTCACCCCTTCCTCCTCCTCTTCCTCACCCCTCCTCTTCTTCACCCCTCATCCTCCTCGACAGGCCATCATGGCCCAGCTTCCGCAGGAGCAGAAGGCTAAGATCGCCGAGCAGGTGGCCAGCTTCCAGGAGGAGAAGAGCAAGCTGGACGCCGAGGTGTCCAAGTGGGACGACAGTGGCAACGACATCATCGTGCTGGCCAAGCAGATGTGCATGATCATGATGGAGATGACTGACTTCACCAGGTGAGAGCTCTCTCACACACACACACACACACACGGCAGCTTGATTCACACTGTGTGGGAAAAGGGTGTGTGTGTGTGGGCGTGCCTGCAGTGCACGTGTGTGTGTTCATTTGTCCCAGTAGTAATGAATGAGTCCCTGATAAATGTCAACCTTTGCAAGTGACCAAATTAGTCTTTGGGTTGCTAATTTTAGTCAGCAGTGAGCTCATACAGCAACATGCACACAAGTAGATTATTTCACTCCACTGATCAGCATTGGAGTAAAAACGGTAAAGAGTCCTCTAAACAGTAATGTATCTGGAGCGCTGCCTGTGTCAGACACAGCTGGGCTAATAAGCCCACTTTTGTTTCCCAACGTTTGCCCACATCTGCAATATCTCAGGCAGCCAGTTTATCACCGGCGTTCACGCGTCAATGCTCTTCATCCTCCCCCAGCAGTACTCAAGGTGGGATCTGTTTAGGTGATGCTTTTCCTGTTTCTGCAGATACATAAGTGGGATGACATTCACCCGCCCCTTCCTCGTGTGTGTGTGTGTGTGTGTGTTCGTGTGTGTGTGTGATAGAAAGTGAGAGAGACAATTTTATATAAGCAAGCTCTCTGAATAGACCTGCCACAAGGATGACCGGATTCACCCCCTCCCCCCAATAGAATGTCAATTTATACAAGATCTCTCTCTCGCTCTCTCTGTCTCTCTCTCTCTCTGTGTCCCTTGCCTCTCTCTCTCTCTGCCTCTCTCTCTCTCTCTCTGTCTCTCTCTCTCTCTCTGTCCCTTGCCTCTCTCTGTCTCTCTCTCTCTCTGTGTCCCTTGCCTCTCTCCGTAGCAGCGCTCCCCTCCAGTGTCCGGCATGTGTAAGAGGCTGTTAGAGAGAATGGCAGGAGTCATTAACAGAAGGAAAGGTCATCCCCCAGTTCCTCGCTGGCTGTCAAACGACACCCAATACTCCCCTGTTTCACTCTGACAGAATCCCGGCGCACTGGCACGTCACCCGAGAATCCTAGCCATCTGCTCTGTGTGTGTTTGTGTGTGTGTGCGTGTGTGTGTGTGCGTGCGCGCGCGTGCGCACGCACGCCTATTTTCTTGTGTTATGACATCTTGTGGTCAGAGGTCTGACTCAACGCTGGTAATGGCAGTGAAAGGCTTCCTCTCCATCTTTTTCAAAATGAGCCCGCTCTCACTCAGGCTGTTTGGGTGTTATGGCCGCTGAGGCAGCCAGTGATCCAGCTTTGAGCGTCCTGCTCGTTTCAGATTGGATCCATGTTCCCCTGAAGGATCAAGAGAAAATAATTGCAGAGCACCTTTCCCTAGACCTATTGTGCTGCATGTTAATGCCATGCAAATTAATCTGACTGCAATCTCAAATCCTGCGCCGTAAAATAGACATGCATGTATTTTCATTAAAATGCCGTGTATATATATTTTAAGGGTCTTCTTGAAGCTGGAGATGACATTTTACTTACTATAAAGGCTCTGGTTCTCTCTTTCCAGACTTTTAGAGTGTAAAGTAGGCTCAAGGGATTCAAACACTTTATCTTTTATATGGACAAAAAACCAATAGCGTTATGGATATTGTAACACTGCATTTAAGCAATGAATTTTGTCAAAATGTATCTGAACTCATGAATACACAATTTCTTTCCAGAGCAATGGGGGGTTTTAAATTGCGTGTGTGTGTGCTTTCATTTGTGTGTGTGTGTGCGTGCACACGGTGTGTGTGTGTGTGGGTGAGAGAGTGTGTGTGTGTGTGTGTGTGTGTGCTTTCATGCGTTGTGTGTGCGCGTGCACACCGGGTGTGTGTGTGAGTGAGAGAGCGTGCGTGCGCGTGTGTGCTTTCATGTGTTGTGTGTGTGCGCGTGAGAAAGTGCGCGTGTGGGAGCGAGCGCGTGCGTATGTGTTTGTGATGGCTGTGACACCATCACCTGCAGTAGCACCCAGAAGGTTGCAGGCCAGCTAATTCACCCCCACGCCCAGATTATCGCCCCCTCAACCTTGAGTGGGCACACAGCTCTCCCAAGGATAATGGATCCCTGAGAGATTGATCTGGGCCTTTTTTCCCCTGAAATGTTCTCTGCGGACACCCCTGCCGCCACCCACTCCGAGCATGTCCGTCTCGTCTGTGGCGCTCATGAATAAGTCATGTGTGGCCAGGGTGCCTGTGACCCTCGGGAGCCACCTGCCTGTGTGTGTGGCGCTCACGCCCGCTCCGCCGTGCCTCCTCGCCATCTGGAGTTCGCTGGTCGTCAGCAGACCTGCCGGTCCCGACCCCCAGCCCCTAGGATCTAGTCTCCATCCCCTAGATCCAGTCCTAGTCCCCAGCCCCTCAGTGTCCTCCCTGGTTCCCAGACCCTGGTCCCCCAGTACTAGCCCCTAGTCACAAGCCCTTAGCCCCTATTCCCCAACCCCTAGTCTCCAGTCCTAGTCCCCAGTCCCTAGACCCCAGTCCCTAGTCCTCAGTCTCCACTCCTATCCCAATCCCTTTGTCCCAGCCCACAGTCCCCAGCTCCCAGTCCTAGTCCCCAGCCTCCAGTTGTAGTCCCCAGGCCACAGTCCTAGTCCCCAGCCCTTAGTTCTAATCAAATCACATCAAGCTTTATCTGTATAGCACTGTATTTCATACACAGAGGCTCCTGCCCCCAGCCTTGCTATGCTAATCTAATGTAATGACCAGCCAGGTGCCCCCCTCCTCCTGTACCCAGAACAGACCAGTCACCTTGACTCCCAGCACAGGAGCCACCTCAGCTGCAGGTGAATATGGAGAGCAGAGTGAGAGGACAGAAGGGCTGAGAGAGAGCCTGTCACAGCCAGAGGGCTGTTCACTCTTGGCTCAGAGCATTGGCTCGGCTGTTATCTGGCCATGAAAATAAGAACACGTGCGATATTTATTTTAGCATGGTGTTTGCAAGAGGGCTTCCACCAGGACCCCCGCCTCGCTCCGCACCACTCTCCAAAGCAGCCGAGAGAGAGGGAGAGAGAGAGAGATGGAGAACGAGAGAGATTGGAGGGGAGGGCAGGACAGGACAGTGGAAGGGGGAGAGAGGGAGAACACAAACTTCCATCTGTTGTGGGTTGGACAGTTGGGTTTTAAGCCTGAAGAGAGCAGCTTTGAATCCAGGTTGTGCCACTTGCCAACTGTGTCTCGGAGTCCCTTGTGGGGACACGGAAATGGCAAATGGCTGGTGAGCCTAGAGCGGGGGGTGGGGAGGCACTGGGACTGGCAGGGTAGATGTTGGTTGGACTGGGGAGGGGTGTGGTGGCAGGGGTAGGGAGCAGGTGGGGGGGGGGGGGGGTGTACCACAGCGGGCCAGAGCAATTGACTGAACCAGACTTGACACCGGCTTCCATCATCCCTTGCCCGCCCCCCCCCTCCCAAAACCCCCTCTCTGTCTCTCTCCAACCCGGAAGCTGGCCAGACGGTAACGGAATGGGTTGGTATCCGTTGTAGTGTCGGACCATCTGGACTGGCCTAGTCATCAAGCATGAAGCCCTAACTCCCTCCTGTCCCAGGCTTTTAATAAAGCCTGTTGGGTGGACAGTATTCGAGGAGTGAGGGGCTGTGCATCAGTGGCTCTTAGGGAGGGAGACAGCATGGCTAGGGCCGCCGCTCTGTTGGGATGGCCTCCAAATTGAAGGCCATGGCCCTGAGTGGAAGTGAATTATCAAACCTCTGGGTGGCTGGGTGTGCGTGCGTGCCTGTGACCCCGTTTATGGAGATTTTGTGTGGGTATACGTGCATGAGTGAGAGAGTTCAGTGTGTGTGAGAGAGCCTGTGTATGTAGACAGTGTGTGCGTGTGAGCCTCGGTATGTTGCGTGCGTGTGAGAGAGCACCCATGTATGTTCACGGTGTGTCTGTGCACATGTTTGTTTTTCTATCAGTCAATCAAAGCTTTATTTGTATAGCGCAGCTCTTTCTATGCGAGTGTGTGTGTGCGTGTGCGTATGCGCGTGTGTGTGTGTGTATATATATACACACCTGTCTGCTCTGATCCAAGCCATGGTCAGATCACACACCACTGACCATCCATGTCAGACATCTCTTAAAAACATCCAGCCTCTGCCGGGCTGAGATTCAGCGTGTTGAATATTGAATGAGGGAGGAGTGTACGATGAGCGCTGAGTGATGTTGCCCGTGTCTTCCCAGGGGGAAAGGGCCGCTGAAGAACACGTCTGATGTCATCAGCGCCGCCAAGAAAATCGCCGAGGCCGGATCAAGAATGGATAAACTCGGCCGTACCATCGCAGACCAAGTAAGTCCCTCCCCCCTGCCCACCCTCGTCCCCCCCATCTCACCTCTCATCCCTCCATCCCCTCTCCTAGACATATGCTCCTTGATGGTGGAAAACAAACCCATTTAATAATCCATGGCCTCATATTTCACTTAAAAGACTCCAATTCTTCTGTATGGCTCCCAAGGGACACAGTATATGTTCACCTCCAACTTATTCATGCCCAACCTTCCACTTCAAATAAAGGATCCCTTTCCACTCCTGGTACTGCCTCGCCCTTTCACTTTCACATCGCTTTTGAGATTCTGTCTTGGATTCACCTGAGCGATTTCTTTTATCAAACTCTCTCTCTTTCTCTCTCTCACACACACACATGCACAATGTATTATAGTTCTCAGTCCACTAATTCAGCTTTTTGTTGTTGATGCAATGTCACATTATTGGTCGTAGCCGTCAAGAATTCACGTTGCGTGATACTGTACAATTTAGTTTGCTTTCTTATTCCTTCTCTTACACCGTGTCCTAACTGCTTGCGACGCGAGCAACAGAACGCAACATCGTATGCTTGCTGTTCTAACTGAAACCGTCAAAGTTCCTGTTCTGTTACGTCATTTGTCTATATTCCCAACTGAAGACAGTTAAAGAACGCCTGTCAACGCGAGCGACAGGAGGGAAATGGGAACAGGGCGAGCGTCAAAAGGGCAGTTAAAACGTCTCGCCACTTCGCGCTGCATCGCTCGCGTCCAGTTAGGACATAACAATAGAAAACAAAGCAACGGAACGTATTTTGTCGCTGACGCTCGCTCTTGTCGCGTGTAGTTAGGACACGGTCCAAGTCATACAGTAGGCGGATTAACAACATGAATCATGGTGTTTTCTGTAACACACGTCCTGCTAATTGCATCACTGATGTGCCGAGTTAATTTGAAGTATTCATCCATAGCAACCAAACAGACTCGTACCCTCCTCCCGTCAGGCACACTTGTTCTGCCTTTCTTTATTTCCTTTTCTCATGTTTCTCTAAGCTTTAATTAGGGAATGCCAAGTAAAGTAGCTTTCTCCTGTTTGCTACCCCTGACCATAGCGTTAATGAGCCGCAGGCTTGCTGGAGACATCTGCAGAGAGTCTTCAGAGGGGCTGATAATCTGCCTTAATGAGCAGTTGGCCTCCAACAGACCACCTTTTTGATATTTAATTTCAACGGCCCTTAGATCTTCCTTGTACCACAGCTGTGTCTACCAGGTAAAAAGCCTTACCTACACTGCTTGCATCGGAATAGCAAAGAAGCTGCCCTAAAAAAAAAAAAGAATTTTCATGCATTTTGCCTTACCATGGCTTTTGAAGTTGATTGTTCATTTTAATGAATACAGTGGTATCCCCCTAAGAAAACATACAAGATTGTGTGTGTTTGTGGGGGTGGTTGCGTGCGTTCGTGTGTCAGTATGCACACATAAAGCCCATGTATGCAGGCATGCATGCCTTGGGGTGCATGTGTGTACACTGCGCATGGTTTTTATTTCTGTCAATCTCATGTGCATGTGTGTGAGTATATGTGTACACTATTAAGGGATTTGGGGGGCTTGAAGCACTCAAAGTATAAATAAGTGAAGTGCTTTGGCTGATGGAGGAGTGGGGGTTTGGCCCGTCAGCTGTCCCCCTTAGCCTGCGCTGTCCTAGACCTGAACCCTGCCAGGTTGAGTGTGAGAGAGAGGAGGAGTGTGTTGAGTGAGAGAGAGGAGGAGTGTGTTGAGTGAGAGAGAGGAGGAGTGTGTTGAGTGTGAGAGAGGAGGAGTGGGTTGAGTGTGAGAGAGGAGTGGGTTGAGTGAGAGAGAGGAGGAGTGGGTTGAGTGTGAGAGAGGAGTGGGTTGAGTGTGAGAGAGGAGTGGGTTGAGTGTGAGAGAGAGGAGGAGTGGGTTGAGTGAGAGAAAGGAGGAGTGGGTTGAGTGTGAGAGAGAGGAGAGGGTTGAGTGTGAGAGAGGAGGACTGGGGGTTGAGTGTGAGAGAGAGGAGAGGGTTGAGTGTGAGAGAGGAGGAGGAGGTTGAGTGTGAGAGAGGAGGAGGAGGAGGTTGAGTGTGACGGAGAGAAGGAGGGGGTTGTGCGTGAGAGAGGGAAGCAGAGAGGAGGTGTTGAGTGAGAGGAGAGAGGAGGGGTGAGAAGGAAGGAGAGAGGAGGGGGTTGAGTTTGAGAGAGAGGGAAGGAGTGTGATTGAGTGTGAGAGGAGGAGTGGGGGTTGAGTGTGAGAGGAGGAGTGGTGTTTAGTGTGAGAGAGGAGGAGTGGGGTTGAGTGTGAGAGAGGAGTGGGGTTGAGTGAGAGAGGAGGAGTGGGGTTGAGTGTGAGTGAAGAGAGGAGGAGTGGGGGTTGAGTGTGAGAGGAGTGGTTGAGTGAGAGAGAGAGGAGGAGTGGTTGAGTGAGAGAGAGGAGGAGTGGGGGTTGAGTGAGAGGGAGGAGGAGTGGGGGTTGAGTGAGAGAGAGGAGGAGTGGGGGTTGAGAGAGAGAGAGGAGGAGTGGGGGTTGAGTGAGAGAGGAGGAGTGGTTGAGTGAGAGAGGAGGAGTGGTTGAGTGAGAGAGGAGGAGTGGTTGAGTGAGAGAGGAGGAGTGGGGGTTGTGAGAGAGAGGAGTGGGGGTTGAGTGAGAGAGAGGAGGAGTGGGGGTTGAGTGTGAGAGAGGAGGAGTGGGGGTTGAGTGTGAGAGGAGGAGTGGGGGTTGAGTGAGAGAGAGAGGAGTGGGGGTTGAGTGAGAGAGAGGAGGAGTGGGGGTTGAGTGTGAGAGAGGAGGAGTGGGGGTTGAGTGTGAGAGAGGAGGAGTGGGGGTTGAGTGAGAGAGAGGAGGAGTGGGGGTTGAGTGAGAGAGAGGAGGAGTGGGGGTTGAGTGAGAGGAGGAGTGGGGGTTGAGTGAGAGAGAGGAGGAGTGGGGGTTGAGAGAGAGAGAGGAGGAGTGGGGGTTGTGTGAGAGAGGAGGAGTGGGGGTTGAGTGAGAGAGAGGAGGAGTGGGGGTTGAGTGAGAGAGAGGGGGAGTGGGGGTTGAGTGAGAGAGAGGAGGAGTGGGGGTTGAGTGAGAGAGAGGGGGAGTGGGGGTTGAGTGAGAGAGAGGAGGAGTGGGGGTTGAGTGAGAGAGAGGAGGAGTGGGGGTTGAGAGAGAGAGAGGAGGAGTGGGGGTTGAGAGAGGAGGAGTGGGGGTTGAGTGAGAGAGAGGAGGGGTGGGGGTTGAGAGAGAGAGAGGGGGAGTGGGGGTTGAGTGAGAGAGAGGAGGAGTGGGGGTTGAGTGAGAGAGAGGAGGAGTGGGGGTTGAGAGAGAGAGAGAGGAGGAGTGGGGGTTGAGAGAGGAGGAGTGGGGGTTGAGTGAGAGAGAGGAGGAGTGGGGGTTGAGTGAGAGAGAGAGGAGGAGTGGGGGTTGAGTGTGAGAGAGGAGGAGTGGGGGTTGAGAGAGAGAGAGGAGGAGTGGGGGTTGAGAGAGAGAGAGGAGGAGTGGGGGTTGAGAGAGAGAGGAGGAGTGGGGGTTGAGTGTGAGAGAGGAGGAGTGGGGGTTGAGTGAGAGAGGAGGAGTGGGGGTTGAGTGAGAGAGAGGAGGAGTGGGGGTTGAGTGAGAGAGAGGAGGAGTGGGGGTTGAGTGAGAGAGAGGAGGAGTGGGGGTTGAGTGAGAGAGAGGAGGAGTGGGGGTTGATAGAGAGAGAGGAGGAGTGGGGGTTGAGTGTGAGAGGAGGAGTGGGGGTTGAGTGAGAGAGGAGGAGTGGGGGTTGAGTGAGAGAGGAGGAGTGGGGGTTGAGTGAGAGAGGAGGAGTGGGGGTTGAGTGTGAGAGAGGAGGAGTGGGGGTTGAGTGAGAGAGGAGGAGTGGGGGTTGAGTGAGAGAGAGGAGGAGTGGGGGTTGAGAGAGAGAGGAGGAGTGGGGGTTGAGTGAGAGAGAGGAGGAGTGGGGGTTGAGTGAGAGAGAGGAGGAGTGGGGGTTGAGAGAGAGAGGAGGAGTGGGGGTTGAGTGAGAGAGAGGGGGAGTGGGGGTTGAGAGAGAGAGAGGAGGAGTGGGGGTTGAGTGAGAGAGAGGAGGAGTGGGGGTTGAGTGAGAGAGAGGAGGAGTGGGGGTTGAGTGAGAGAGAGGAGGAGTGGGGGTTGAGTGAGAGAGAGGAGGAGTGGGGGTTGAGTGAGAGAGAGGAGGAGTGGGGGTTGAGTGAGAGAGAGGAGGAGTGGGGGTTGAGTGAGAGAGAGGAGGAGTGGGGGTTGAGTGAGAGAGAGGAGGAGTGGGGGTTGAGTGTGAGAGAGGAGGAGTGGGGGTTGAGTGAGAGAGGAGGAGTGGGGGTTGAGTGAGAGAGAGGAGGAGTGGGGGTTGAGTGTGAGAGAGGAGGAGTGGGGGTTGAGTGAGAGAGAGGAGGAGTGGGGGTTGAGTGTGAGAGAGGAGGAGTGGGGGTTGAGTGAGAGAGAGGAGGAGTGGGGGTTGAGTGAGAGAGAGGAGGAGTGGGGGTTGAGTGAGAGAGAGGAGGAGTGGGGGTTGAGAGAGAGAGAGAGGAGGAGTGAGGGTTGAGTGAGAGAGGAGGAGTGGGGGTTGAGTGAGAGAGAGGAGGAGTGGGGGTTGTGTGAGAGGAGGAGTGGGGGTTGAGAGAGAGAGGAGGAGTGGGGGTTGAGTGAGAGAGAGGAGGAGTGGGGGTTGAGAGAGAGAGGAGGAGTGGGGGTTGAGAGAGAGAGGAGGAGTGGGGGTTGTGAGAGAGAGGAGGAGTGGGGGTTGAGTGAGAGAGAGGAGGAGTGGGGGTTGAGAGAGAGAGGAGGAGTGGGGGTTGAGAGAGAGAGGAGGAGTGGGGGTTGAGTGTGAGATGGAAAAGGAAAGCCTCCTGAGAGCTGAATCCATTTCGAGTGATTCTCCTTTAATTAGCAGGCTAATTACCAGGTGACAGGTTTTTTAACGTATTTACGGTACGAGTGGTTTATATATAGACACCCACCTGTACTTCACCTGCTAGTGGAGCAGAAGAAACAAACAAACCAGGAGTTTGGATGGCATGCATACATTAACGGTAACCCACAGTCACCATCATACACACACACACACTAGGGCTGGGATAAATTATTTTTTTGGTAATCGACTAATCTAACGATTATTTTCTCTATCTTATCTACAATCTACACCATCCATGAATTATGTTTTTAACTTTTAACCATTAAATGCAATATAAATTATCCCTTTCTACAACGGAGAGTTTGGATACTTGATTCTGATTGGCTAGCAGCCGTGGTAAAATACTCTGTAACCCACGGCTGCGACCGCATAACAATTAGTATTAATGCGCCGTCAATCTCATTGACGAGGCCATTGATAAAATCAAGCGGCTATGCTTTGCGTAGCAACCACTCGCAGCAACCTCACCTTTTTCGTATCCTATTACAAAAACGCACTCATCAGTTCGACTCCAACACTGCCACACCCCTACCAGCAAAAACGAGTGCTCTGGAGAGCTGTTTTAATAACTGCACCATGGCTGGAAATATTAAAATAAATGTGAACCACCCGAATTATGCCTTATGGTTTATGCAAACAAGGCCAACCCAAATAGGCAAGATAGCCTATGTTCCCTGGCAACCATTTAATTCATAACTATAGCCTATCGCGGAAGATTTTGTAAATACTAAAATTATAAGAATGATCAGTAAATAAATGATTGAATGTTACTACGGAGTGTTTTTTGTGAATATATATATGTAGTAACCGCTGTAGAAAAGCAATTGACCACTCAAGGCAGTGGGTTACAGAGGATTTTACCACAGCTACAGGGGTTTTAGAACAACGCCCCGTAGCTGTAGTAAAGTCCCCTGTAACCCACTGCCTCTCGTGGTCAATTGCTTGATTTTACCATTTTCAGTCATGATATTTTATATTCATCGTGATATTTATTGAAGCCTAATCATTTATTGTGCACTGAGATAACCTGTGCTACAATCTGCTTTTGTTTACTTGGACTAAAAATAGGGAAAGAAAAATGTATTAAATACCTAAGGTATGCGAGTATTCCTTCTATAATTCACTGTGCTGCACTGTACTCTCCTACAATTACTTATCATAGAGTCTACCTACATATTTTCAGTTTATGTAGCCTACATATTTAGTTGTACATAAACGACCACAAATCATCACTATGAATTCTGTGAAGTGTCGCCCTGTAAATATTGCATAGTGATGGCTCGTCATTGTATGAGAATTCCATATTACTGTACCAACGTTACTGTACATAGGAGTTGGTGGAATGGGCGTTAACACAGCCCCCCTCCAGGACTCCAAGTCGCAGTGCTATCGTCAACATTAGCAACCCAGTATAAAACCGACACAACGCCGCTAGATTTGAAAACTGGAATTGTTTAGAGGATACTTTGAGCTACAAAGTAAGCTAAATTGTTATCAAACGATCAAACGATTATCAAACCAAATGTTGTCTGATTGTATACATTTACAGTTTTTGTGACGTTGTCGCCTCAGAGTGGGTGTTAACGTAGCCCCTTCGTCGCGTTCTCTAGGAGGCACCACAAGACGTTTGTTTTGCAAGCTTTATCATAGGCTACACTTCACTAACATAGCCTACATGGCTGTCTCCCGGCATTCAAACCAGATTTGACTTTCAAGAAGTGTAACTAGTCTGTATGATATCTGGCTAAATAAAATGAATAATACACCAGGCCAGACCCTAATAATACACAACTAAAAGGCCTATGTATGAATGCGTTACGATACGTTAGCTAGTTAGCTACCCGTCTATGCTGCTGTACGTTACACTCTGCAGCTGGCTTGGAATGGACTCTCAGCTGCAGAGCTACTGAGACATTTAACAACATAGCCTACTACCTGCAGCCTGTAGTACAGGACATAAACTAAGCTAGTAATGTTTGAAAGATAAAGAGGCATATAACTAAACTCACCCGAAGAAGAAATAGCCCCCGTATGTTTCCTGTTCAAGTGCTCCCGCATTGTGGTGGTGCTGATATCCAACTGGTTTTTACATAGTTTGCATCGCACCGTCTCTTGTTTTCACTGAAGTACTCCCACACTTTTGATACCTTGGTCGCACATTTTTCTCCACGTATTCACCCTCATTTTCTGTCTGTTCGGCATTAACGTTAGTCGTTTTGTCACCACCAGCGCTCATCATTAACGTTAGGTAGCCTACCTATTTCGCACCAGGATCTTGCTCTGGTTGACAACCAAATTGCTCCTTTCTTCTTCTCGGTCTTAAATTAACAGTTGCGGCAGAATCGAAGCGATACTGCCTCCAGTATTTACTGTGGCGGCCCGTGTGTTTACAGGTAGTACTAGCTAACTAGGTAGCTAATGTGTTGATCGCCAGTGAAAAAAGGACTTGAGAACAGACGAAATGAGGGTGAAGTGGAGAAAAAGGCAGGACCTAGACTTTAGAATGTGTGGGAGTACTTCACCAAGACGAGCCCAAAAGGACGGTGCAATGCAAACTATACAAAAACGAGTGAGCATTGTGTAGCATCAGTTGGCATTGTGTAGTTTTGAACTTGTCACATTAGAACCGACTTCATCGACGCACAAATTTCACGTCGATGAATTTGCATAATCGACGTTGACGAATCGTCCCAGCCCTAACACACACACACACACACACACACACACAGATAGAGAGAGAACAGTCGGACTGGGCTATACTGGGACCTCTCATTAACCAGAGCGTATTAATCAGCTCAGAGTGGGAGAGGAGGATGGCCGAGCCCCGAGGCCGGGAGGGGGCGGACGGGCTGGCTGGCTGGCTGACTGGCTGGCGTCTTCACTTGCAAGACAGATGGTCCCAGACCCGCTGAGCGGTGCCTTCCACCTCGTTCTCCCACGCTGGGGCGCGGCGTTGGGGGTCGCTGAAGCCGCCGTATCCGGTGTTCCTACACCAAGGCGGCGCCGGTGGAAGAGGTGTGGTTTCACTGGGGGGGGCTGCGGCGTCAGCCAAATGTGCGTGTACAGTCTTAATTCGTTAAGTTTTAAAGAAATTAGTGTAGTGCGGGGATGAGCTGCAGGATTTAGGTCAGTGCCTTCCAAAGATCTGCACTGCAGTTTATTAACAATTTATGGCCCTCCTCTGCAAGGCACCTTATGAGAATTCCATGTGAGCCGGGGTGGTAAACAAATAATGCTGTGTAATTGAGATTTATAATGTAAATGTGTGAGCCACCGT
Organism: Borostomias antarcticus; assembly: GCF_949987555.1. Lineage (NCBI taxonomy): Eukaryota > Metazoa > Chordata > Actinopteri > Stomiiformes > Stomiidae > Borostomias > Borostomias antarcticus. The sequence goes on along the minus strand of NC_140247.1, from coordinate 5,489,826 downwards.
GTGGCCCATAAATTCCCACTGCCTGCCTGCCCTCTCACGCATGGACACACACACACACACACACACACACACACACCCACACACACACACACACACACACACACACACACACAAGCATGTCCACACGTACAATACACACACACGTGCACACATGCTCAATATGCAAGCCTTATTTTGTTTTTGTGAGTATGTGAATGTGTGTTTTTGTGTGTGTGCGCATGCATGTGGACATGCCTGTGCTGTGTGTGTGTGTGCGTGTGTTTGCATTTGGACATGCCTGTGTGTGTGTGTGTGTGTGTGCATGTAGACATGCCTGTGTGCTTGTATGTTGACATGGCTATGTGTTTTGTTTGTGGACCTGCCTGCGTGTGTGTTTGTGTGCCTGCATGTGGATATGCCTCTGTGTGTGCATGCATGTGGATGTGTGCATGCCTGTGTGTGTGCGCGCGCGCACGCGCATGTGTTTATCCTCATGATGTATACCGACATACATAGTGTACTTTTCCAATTTGCATTCAATCAGTGTAGATTTATGTTGATCTGCGGGGCTCCGGGGCTCCCAGCTCTGACTCTGGGGCTGCTCTCCGTCTAATCCCAGCTCTGCCCCCAGACGCTTTATGGCGGACAGGGTTGTAAATTTCCTACTGCGGTGGAGGAGGAGCACAATCACACACAGAACAACCACAGAGAGAGAGAGAGAGAGAGAGAGAGAGATTCTCAGCTCAGCAGTTCAGGGGTCAGCACCGGCCCCAGTCTCCAGCCCCACTCCCATCAGCTAATCAGTCAGCCAGCCAGCCAATCAGTCAGCCAGCCAGCCAGCTAATCAGTCAGCCAGCCAGCCAGCTAATCAGTCAGCCAGCTAATCAGTCAGCCAGCCAGCCAATCAGTCAGCCAGCTAATTAGTCAGCCAATCAGTCAGCCAGCAAGCCAGCCAATCAGCCAGCCAGCCAGCCAATCAGCCAGCCAGCCAGCCAATCAGTCAGTCAGCCCTTTAGGGCTTATTTATTCACCGGCACTTCCTTGTTGTTTGTAAAACATGCAGTTATGCTAATTCCATAGCAAATAAAAGAGATTGTTTTTAGTTTTGAAGCAGGTCAGCAGGGGGGAGGTGGAGTTTTGAAGCAGGTCAGCAGGGGGGAGGTGGAGTTTTGAAGCAGGTCAGCAGGGGGGAGGTGGAGCTGGCAGAGAGCAGTCCAGAGCCCTGGCACCTTGCCGAGAGGAGAGGGAAGTATGGGGAGGAGAGGAGAGAAGGGGAGGGAGAGGAGGGAAGAGAAGGGGAGGGAGAGGAAAGAAGGGGAGCGGAGTGGGTCATGGGAAGGCTGTAATACTGAGGGAGCCAGTATAATTGCTGTCCATTGTGTTTGTTTACAGTGGACTGTGTGTTCATGGAGCGTTATGGCCTTCCTACTGGGCCACCGTTTTTATAGCACAACATGGTCAAAGATGCATGAACAAGTATTTGGACTGCACTTATATAGTATCTGACAAGCCTGTGGTGCAGTTAAATAATGAAAAATAAGGTCTGCATGCAGTTTTTTTTCTTTCAATCTAGCATGCCCTTGAAACACAGGTGTACTTTTGATCCTGAGGGGCGTTTTGTAGCCGTCAGCCGAGCTGTTAAGCTGTGGGCGTATAGGCCCGGGGGAAAACACGGCCAGTGAAGTCAAACTTACTACAGAATTATAAATGTTTTATTGGCTAGTTTCCCTCAACTCTGAAATTTTCAAGTAAGTTCCCCACTATTTTCCACTCAAGTGCTCAAGAGCCTCAACATATGGTTGATGTGTTAAATAGGCAAAGCAGGTCTTAGAATCATGGCCGCTCCCCAGCGTGACGCGAGTCCTGTCATACGCAGACGCTTGGCGTCTGTCCGTTTCCTTGTCATACTCGCATCCTCCTGCGTCGCCATGATTCAATTAGCCCACACAAATCTGGAGCATCGTTCTAGCCATCGGCCCAGAAAGAGAGGGCTTTCATCGGTCTGTTTCACATGGGACTTGACGGATCATCACATGCCCTGACGTCGTTATATTTAGCCAGCCTCAGAAACATGAGGGGGTGAGACAGATGGAATCTCATTCAAATCTCATTCATTAACTACCACGCACACAGAAAGAACCAGCAGGCTTGTTAGAGTTGATTAGAAGTCTCTCCATCAGGGGGATCTCTTCTGAGCCTCTCTGGTGTGGTTCTGTTCTTCCATGCTCACAGGACTCACAACCTAAAGATGGCTCGGTCTCTTGCTCACTATTGCAGAGCTATCGCAGAGCAAGCCGCCCGCCCAGGGTTGTTTCCGATATCTCGTCTAAACTTTGACTGCGTCCCTCAGTCACGCTGCTCTTCCCAACAGCAAGCGCATCATAACCCCCCTCCACCCCCACCCTCATCCCTCTGCAGTTCAGAGGTGTGATGGCAGATAACGCTGCCTGGCTGTTTGTGTGCCCAGGAGTGGTGCGTTCTGGTCAGACCCTGTTCATCATCTCTCTCTCTCGCTCTCTCTCTCGCTCTCTCTCTCGCTCTCTCTCTCTCTCTCTCTCTCTCTCTCTCTCTCTCGCTCTCTCTCGCTCTCTCTCTCTCTCTCTCTCGCTCTCTCGCTCTCTCTCTCTCTCACACACACACACACACACACACACACAGAGAGAGAACTGCCTGGCGACATGTCCCCAGCAGATGTATTTTATGTCAGGGCTGTAAAGTCACAGTATGAAACTTGCTGACTGGCCTCTGCATTTGGAGGGTGTAGTCTCTCTCTCTCTCTCTCCCTCTCTCCCTCTCTCTCTCTCCCTCTCTCCCTCCCTCTCTCTGTCCCTATCTCTCTCCCCCTCTCTCTGAAAACAGCAGCCCCCACTAGAAGGCCTCCATATGGCCAGAATTAACATGATTGGGGCAGTTATACGAGCATACTTTGAGCAATGTTGAGGGAACTGGTGAGGGTGTTAGTAAATGAAGATGGGATGAATTATGTATTATTTATTTATTTTTTATTTAAGTGTTTGTATGTTTGAATGTAAAATTCAAACATAAAAATCACCATTTGATACACCATACCAGATTGTAGCTTCAGGCTAATTCCCATCTTGGCAGGTCAAGGCAGAGAAGCAGCACAATAACAGTCAATACAGAGTAAAAGCAACCTTCCATGTTCTACAAGAAAGGAACTCACATGACACAAAATAAAAAACTACACACAGTAGTAAAGTACATCACAAATGTATGCTTGTCAAAAAATAAAAAAAGCAAGTCAGTAAAGACCGTAAGATAGAATCAGAGAGTAAAGTGCTGATGGAGCTACAGCTCCTCACATTGTCAGGTAAGGTGTTCTACTGATCTGTGGCTTTTACAGAGAAAGCTGATTGCCCAAATACAGTGCAGCGAAATGGTATGGTGCAATCTCATATATAGGATATTCTAATCTGGAGGATCTAATAGAATTTGCTGAGCGAATATATATGTTACGGTCAATGTGAGAAAACGGGGAATGTGAGCTTTTGCCGGTTATTGCGCACGTTCCCCGACCTCGCGGGGAATGTAGGAGAAACATGTGCGTTTCTCACATCTCCCGGGTAATGTGCACATTCCCCGACCTTGCGGGAGATGTGAGAAATTGGTTAGTATTTCTCACATCTCCCGCAAGGTCGGGGATTGTGCACATTAATCGTGAAATGCTTACAATTCCCGACCTTGCGATAAATCTAGCAAAGTCCAACCGTATGCAAAACCTCTGCGCAGCCGGGTGGTGGGAGAGGGCTTGTGCGCTTAGAACGAGAGGTGCTTGACATTTTGCCCATGGTTTTCGAATACATAGCATCAATTGCATTAATGGAAACCTTAAATTGGGTCTAATTATACATGTGTTGAAAGTTAAGATAATTAGCCTACAAGCCGCGAGGCTACGCAACACAAGCAAAACAATCTCACTGTTTCACTCGTACAACTAATAGGTTAGTAAAGGACATGTACAAGTTGTTTGTCATCAAAAAATGTAATCTCCATCTTTATTAATTTCTGTGTAAATCTGATCAAACCAAAAAGTGTTTCATTCGTCCCGGTCCTCCCCTACAGTTAATAACAGTCTGTGGTCTACCTTGAACAGTAATATAGCCTATGCTGCACACAGTGTAAGTAGTATTAGGAGGATAGGCCTACACTGGTTATCAAGTTAACAAACGCAAAAGGAACATTGCAACAACAGGAAGGTGGGAACCTCCAAAGGAACCCTACACGTTAGCTAGCCGAAAGACAGACGAAAAGACGAAAAATCTCTCACAGGTGTGCGCCAGTAACGTTAGCCCAACTACCGTTAAGCCCTCTCCCACCACCCGGCTGCGCAGAAGTTTTGCATACGATTGCGCTTTCCTAGATTTACCGCAAGGTCGGGAATTGTAAGCATTTCCCGGTTAATGTGCACAATCTCCGACCGTATGGGAGATGTGAGAAATACTAACCAATTTCTCACATATCCCGCAAGGTCGGGGAATGTGCACATTACCCGGGAGATGTGAGAAACGCACATGTTTCTCCTACATTCCCCGCGAGGTCGGGGAATGTGCGCAATAACCGGGAAAAGCTTTCCCCGTTTTCTCACATTGACCGTAACATATACACGGTCAAGTAGTGGGGGAGGGATCAAACCATTTAAAATGTTATTGTTACCAGGGACAAATCTAGAAATATAAAATTATCAAAGCTCAGTAAATTGTATTTCTCAAGTACCTACAGTGATGGAAATGAATTGGCTTTGTGTCCAGCTTGTAGAATTTTTAGAGAGGGTTCAAGGTCTTATGGCTTTTTCACCAGCCTTGAACCCTATTAGCTAAATATGAAGACACCGATGCCAGTGAATAGCCAGTTGTGCGCTGTGCGTATGCGTGCTGGAGCAAGTGGGGAAGCTATTTAGTTTCTAAAGACGTTTCTAAAGATCATATTACAGAGGCATGTGAAAAACCACAACAAGCCCTCACTCTATGCAAGCACAACTAGCGATTCATAAAGACAGATTGAGGAAAACAACCGCTTCACGGCAGAAAATAGTTTTTTTAGAAGCTGCATTCTCAGTGCCCCGTCCGCCGCCATTATATGGATATACTTACTCACGCTGGATTTTACATTTCTTCTACAGGCCCCCGAATTACACCAAAGTTATCTCGGTGAATCAAACGTCTTATAATATGCCGTAAATAAGGTCCAGGTTGTCAAAAACGAGCATTTTCCTTTAAGACATCATGGTTGACCGTATCAAAAGCTTTACGAGATCTAAAAATACAGTACCAAATACTCCTTTATCGAGCCTTGTAGTTTCGGGGTAATGGTTTTCTCTAAAGGCAAACTGCATACGATGTAGACAAAAATTTCTTGTTATAAGAAATATTGTAATTTATGTTATTACAGTCTCATATACTACCAGTCTCTTATACTACCAGTCTCTTATACTACCAGTCTCTTATACTACCAGTCTCTTACAGCCTAATTCCACCGCAAGAAAAAGTACTAACTCGCCTCTAATTTCTTTTTTTGGTTTTCCACCATGCCAAAGGTGAGTAGAGGCGAGGTGAAGCGCTACTTTTTACGGACCTGCTCCTTTGAGGTTCCAAGCGAGCTGTAGCAGCTGGCTGTGGTGACGTGTAAACGCTGCAGACTGCTGATTAGTCAGAGAGAATCACTCACTGACTACTAGCCTGCTTCAGTGAAGCTCAAGGTGCGAAGCCTCCCGAAATAGAACTCCTCATGAAAGCATAAATTTGCAGACCTTAGAGCTCAATCTGTCCATGGGGGAAAAAATATCCAGCCAATATCTTAATTAATATAAGATTAATTGATCTAGGAAAGCAGTTTTGTGTTTGTGTGTATGTATGATATTTATTTCGCTTGGTGATTGTTCTAGTGTAGCATGGAGGAACAGAAACCGGAAACCCCTCTATATGACATCACACCGCGTTGCTATGTTGACCAGCTACCTTTGGGGGTGGGGGGGAGGGGTACTATTTGTAGTGGAAAAAAAGCGAAGTGAGTAGAGTTGAATCAAGTAGACCCGTAACAGGGTTTCCGTTAGCCGGTAAATACCGGTTTTTGTCCGGAAAAATCTGTTGAAGTCCGATATATTAAAATCTCTCCGGTCGTAATGTCCGGACAAAATAATTCCCCCATATTGTATTAGGCATACAATAGGCTAAAATTAAATTTCCATATATTATGATTCCTTTTGAAGGCCTATTAATTTTGTTCTGTTGATGTGTAGGCTATTGGCTAGTAGGCCTCGTATACTACCAGTCTCTTATACTACCATTACCCGTCTCTTATACTACCAGTCTCATATACTTCCATTACCCATCTCTTATACTACAAGTCTCATATAGTACCGCGCTCTTATACTACCAGTCTCATATACTACGTCTCATATACTACCACTTTCTTATACTACCACTTTCTTATACTACCAGTCTCTTATACTACCAGTCTATTATACTACCAGTCTCATATACTACCATTCTCATATACTGTACTACCAGTCTCATATACTCCCACTGTCTTATACTACCACTCTCTTATACTACCAGTCTTTTATGGCCAATTCATTTTGGAGTTGCAAGGCACTTTTCTTCCTCTTCTGTCTTGTAGATGCATAAATGGTGATTCATTTTTATGGGGATGGCTGTTGCCATGGTCACCGTTGGTTAAAGTTATGTTCAATGCTACTCCTGTAGCTTGGACAAATACATTCTATAATAGGCTGTATCAGATTTTAGGCTAATACGGGTGCTTTAATGGTCAATTTTCAGTAATGGAGTATTACGATTTGGTTCAATGGCTCCAAACTTCACAGGTAGCCAGCCCTTTTTTCTTTTCTTTTTTTGACTTTAAAAGGCAGTGGGCTCTGCATCCCATGCATCAGTCACCTAAGCTGTGTTTGCCCCACTCAAAGGAAGAGAGAGAGAGAGACACTCAAACACTCTCCTTTCCCCACTCAGATCTGAGATAAACAAGAGTATCAATTTTCTCTTTTGATAACCAGTGGTCAGAACGCAGCAAAACAAAAAGGTGGTCCATTACATTAGCAACCCCCCCCCCCCCCTCTTTGTTCGGCCGCAGGTCAGTAAATATCAGCCTGTGTTATAATTACATTTCCTGCGTATGAGGTGTCCTGAAAGGTCAGGGATGGGAGGCCTGGTCGCAGCTTCCCCCTCCCCTGCTCTACTCTGCTCCTCTGTGTAAAATGGAATTTAGAGGAGAAACATGGCATTTCTGATGATGTGACCTGACCTTCCTCATGATTGTGTATATCATTGTCATTAGGGATGCACCAATGCATTGTCCGGTGTTCACCTGGTTGACTGCCATCGGCAAACAAAATGACATTCACAGATGGCAGTGGCCGAAGTTTATGTTGCACCAATTATGGCTCTTTTTTGTGTGCAAAACGTTAGCCCAACCAGCTGCAGATTCGGAGAAGATTTGTGACGTAAGAGGACAACGCGCAGGGCTATGTGCCATACTCAGGCGTAGTTTCTCTTTAAATTAAAGGGAAATAAAAATGCCCTTATGCATCTTCATAATCTAGTATATCTGTAGGCCTAAACTATTTTTGGATCATTAGATTGCTTCATATATAGTTGGTCCTCTTTTTATTTATGTTACCTATAGTTATTTGGTGTATTTTCTTTATCTAGCCTATGCTGTAAGCAGTAAGTAGGCCGTCCATCTCAGTCGGCTAGATGGAGATGCAGTATCTGCAGAACATTCCATTCCAGCTACACTGTGGATATGTCCTTTTGCTTTGCACTAAAATGTATAGCCTAATCTTAAAATGTGATGCCCAGTGGTCCCCCATCTCTCCTGAAAGACCCAAAAAGCCAAAATGTCTAGATCACTAACATTTTTAGCATCAGTCAATGGAGTTTAACATAGTGAAAAGTAGCATCGCGGCTAGCGGACATGTTCTGACTGGGAGTGAGAGATGATGAAATTTTGAAAGCTACATAAGTAATGTAACCACAGTTTAGTCTGTCTTCTGATGTTAGTAACTATGTAGGGCATACTTTGTAGGCTAACATTAGCTAGGCTATGTGTTGTGGACTAAATGGCACTGTTCACCTTTTTACCATTTAGGGCCTACATTTTAGGCTATGCGTTTTCAGCAATGCTTTTGAGCTGTTCAGCATTTATACATTTTCTGCAGGAAATGTATTTTTTTCTAGTAATGTTTATTTTTTTTGTAAATAAATACTATTTATTTACCCAAGTTATGTGCACTAATTTTATTTCAGCTCAGTGTAGAGAAATGTACCAATAAATGCCTTACTGCATGCTATGACGACACTGTTGACAACATGTATCTGTGACATGTCCGCCCTGCGACAACACTAAAGGTTTCGGGGGGCTTCCACCTCCCCTGAAAAAAATCCTAGGGGAAACACTGATGCCAGAAATAGTTCACACCTAGATAATGGTACCTATTATGGAAATGTCAAAAACTGGCATTTTGGAACTAAACACTTAATTTCTTTGTTTCCCTGGCACAAAATGGGGCATACAAATACAAAACATCTGGCATCGGCCGGATTATTATTTCAAACATCGGCATTGGTCCAGAATTTGTCATCTTAAACATTGCAGCAATGTGTAATCATAATTTTCTTTCATCAGTCAGTAATTGTTTTTTTCTCACTTCCTGACCATTTATCTTTCCACTTTCTATTTATCCATCTTCATTGTTGCAGTTACTTTTTTTGTTTGTTTTGTTGTTGTAAAAAAAAAAAAAAAAAATGTTCCCAGCATATGTTTGTTCACAGCGTAGTCTCTACCTTCTCCATAGTAACAGCTTGCCTGGAAACTGCAGATCCGCCCACTCTGAAAGCAGTTTGTGTTCAGACCTTATAAATATGGAAATGATACAAATCAAGTCAGTCATGTCAGCCAATTTAATTTAAGAGACTTAATGATTAGAATTAACCCCCCTACATTCTTATCTCAGTAGCAGTTGAACAGGCAAGGTGAACCCAGTCCCAGTTAATAACCAGTCATGCAGGTCCGTGACATGTACTCATGCATGGGCTATATCACCATGTCTGGGGGCCCACTCTTTACAGGGCCTGTGCCCAGCCAGAAGTGCTACATCTCAGGGAAAGAGACAAACCGATGATGGATCCTAATAATGGAAGTCTCCATAAGAGGGTCCGGAGGTCGGTCGCCTTTTCTCTTTTTCTACATGAAGTTGTGTCATCTCATTTTAAGGGGGTCGGGGGGGAGGTGAAAGGGCTCAGTGTTTTTCCTGACATGACTAGGTTCCAGTCACACCCAGATTAATACATCCATAACAGATTCTCCTTTGATGATGACCTTTGAAACGAACCCTTGAAACTGATGAAATATGCAGGCGCGCTTCATCAGACCTGGTGTGCCTGACAGGTTTGTAGTACAGTGGAGTCACTTTAGACCGTCACTGCAGCCAAAGACTGGTGACTTGAGGTTGGCCAGACAGTGCTTCCATTGGTTCATGGGGGGGAAGGGTACAAAACCTCTGTGGGGGTGGGGGGTTCCTTGTCTGATTCCTGTGCAGCTTGTGTACTCACATGTCAGGGTGGGAGCAGAGCAGGCAGTATTTCCTGTGAGTGCTGGGTGAAGCCAGCAGCTGAGCTGAGCATGAGCACAAGTGATGCTTTCACAGCCTGATCTCAGCCGTCTGAGGCCTTCCTCCAGCCCGGCTCATTAGCATGCCTGATGCATACAGCCTCAGCCCAGCTTCTGCAGATTCACTCACTCTCGCTCCCCCTACCTCCCTCCCTCTCTCTCCCCGTACCTCCCTCCCTCTCTCTCTCCCTACCTCCCTCCCTCTCTCTCTCCCTACCTCCCTCCCTCTCGCTCCCCCTACCTCCCTCCCTCTCTCTCTCCCTACCTCCCTCCCTCTCTCTCTCCCTACCTCCCTCCCTCTCTCTCCCCCTACCTCCCTCCCTCTCTCTCTCCCTACCTCCCTCCCTCTCTCTCTCGCCCTCCCTCTCTCTCTCTCTACCTCCCTCTCTTGCTCTCCCTACCTCCCTCTATCTCTCACTCTCCCTACCTCTCACTCTCCCTACCTCCCTCTATCTGTCTCGCTCTCCCTACCTCTCTCTATCCCTCTCGCTCTCCCTACCTCCCTCTCTCTCCCTCCCCTTATCTCCCTCTCTCTCTCACTCCCCCTACCTCTCTCTCACTCCCCCTATCTCCCCCTCTCCCTCCCTCCCTCCCTCTATCTCCCTCACCCTCTGCTCCCCCTTTCTCAGCCCAGCTCCGTGCTACATCTGAACACTCGCTCTCTCCCCCTCCCCCTCATCTCCCTCCTTCCCCTCTGTGCCCGCCCTTCCTCCCTCTCATCTCCCCTCCTGCCGTCTACTCTCTCCCTCCTGCGCTCATCTCCCCCAACTCCCGTACGGTCTCTCCCCTCTCCTCATCGCCCCCCCCCCCCCCCCCCTTCTCTGGCTCTCTGCTCTTACTCCCCCACTCTGCTCTCTCGCCCACTCTTCTCTTTCCATCTCCTCTCTTCTTCTCTGAGTGGCCTGGCCCATCTTTCATTTCCCTTGGTCGTCCCAGTCCTCTCCTCTCCCCCCTCTTCTCCCCTCCTCTCAGAAACTCATCTCCTCCCCTCTCTGCCGCCCTTGAAGCAACAGGAGAGGAAGCCAGTGGTTGATGTAATTCAGTGGATTTTTAGTACTCATGTGGTGAGTCCTAATTTAGCACTATGTATAAGAGACACAGAGAGCTGGTTTTGTCAGTGTTTGAATAGGTCAGAATGTAGTTGTGTGTTTTTGTTGACAGAGTCTGTGTGTGATGCATCTGTTTACAGTGGGTTTGAAAGAGAAGGAAAGAGAGTGGGGGAGAGAGGAAGAGATAGACAGAGCCGGGGGTGGGGGTGGGGGGGGTATGGGGAGGAGGGAAGGTGGAGAGAGAGAGAGAGAGTCTGCATTACATAGTAGCGTGATTTCTCCACAGTCCTGCATGTTTGCTGTGTATGATTAAGCACAGCAGGGCAGGCGCATGTGTGTGTGTGTGTGTGCATGCGTGTGTGCGTGCGTGTGTGCGTGCGTGTGTGTGTGTGTGTGTGTGTGTGTGTGTGTGCGTGCGTGTGTGCGTGTGTGTGTGTGCGCGCGCGCGCCATGTTTGTCGGAGCGCTTCATAAACCCACCAGGGAACGCTGATGCGCTCTGCGGGATTAGAGGCATCATAATTCCCAGCCTGTCCCAAAAAAACACTGCTAAAGCTACTGTTCCCTTTGGGGACTTCAGAAAGGAACAGGCGCCTTACAGTAGTTGTGCAAAACAAATATAATTGCTCTGTCATGGTTACAGAATTTTTTTAGATGAGTATCACACATCACCTTACTGCAACTCCTTTGTCACACTCTCACTCACACACACACACACATCAGTAAGGATGTGCTGGGTTTCAGCAGACAGCCCATTCCTGCTATTACATATAATTGGCTTCCCCCTCTCACATTTGCACTTACTTAAAATTAACGGCCACCAAATGAACCAAACCTCTAACAACCTAAAGCCTGCAAATACCAGCCTCGTCATAAAAAAAGGTTTAAACACGCACACACACATATGCTGACACACACATGCGCACACACACACACACACACACCATTGCACTGGTGGTATCAATGTGAGAGCCCCTGAGTTATGAGTAGTGCTATTTATGATTTAAAGATGCCCAGCTCCGTGCTGCTCTGAGGTCTGCCATGGTGGGGGTCTGTCTGTCTGTCAGGTCAGCCCATCAGGGTGTTATTACAGTCTTAATGTGGCTCTCTAGCTGCGCCACGTCAGACTGTTTACAACCCTCTGCTCAGAAGATTACAGCTCTTGTCTCCACACTGGCAGGGGGCTTGTTTAGCAAACCAGGAGAGGAGGTGGAGGAGCCGTTCCTTACTACTACAGTACACCGGCCCTAATGCCGTGTTCCATTTGGCCTGTGAAGTCGTGATTTACGAGATACCACTCGCCCCTCTCAACTCTCTTTCTCAGCTTGTGAACTCGTACCACCTGATCCTACCCCCAGTTCCCTCTGGAAGTCGTGAGCAAGATGGCAGATCCCTGTGTAACTTAGTGAAACTTGAGTAATACTGTATTATTAGCATTTCTGTCTTATTTGTGTCTCCTGAAATCAGTTGTACACACAGTACTCCCCAACTGTTATCTGAGGACTGTTATCTGAGGACATGTTCTCTACCTCTTGTATGCGCAAAATACTGCGCCGTGCACTGATCTCTACTGGTCCACTTTCAAAACTACTCGTCAGGTGACTGGATGAACAATCTGTCTGTCACCGTCTGTCACAGGTAGATCAAATTCTTACCTGGAGAAGAGCGAAAACATCTTTTCCACAGAGAAAAACCTACAGTGCCATTCTTTGCTCTCCAGTTCAGACATAACTGATGCTATAGCAGCATCTATGCTAATCTCTAGGAGCCACCATTGTTGCATTGTAGAACAAACAGTTTCTCACTGTCGTCACGCCTAAACCACGCCCCGGTGTAGCTGCTAGTATTTCCTCATAGAACACTGATTAGTCGATTGTTTTCTGATCAGACACAAATGGGTGAGTTTTTTCTACTAAGCACTTAAAATGGGGTGTTAAACTTGTTTTGAATACAATCATATCTTGCTGCCTCTCTGAATTAATTATGTATGTGCGGAAACCTCCTTAAGTGTTTTCAGCCCTGAGCAGTTTAAATATTCGCTTGTAGTCTTTGCTTATTGTTTAAACCAGTGGAAATCTGAACAAGCCTGGCTCCAGCAGAACTCAGCTTTATTCAATTACAGTATGCTAAAAAAAGAATTATTCATGTTCTCATCCTGAGATGCACTTCTGGCGAGTAGTATTACACTGACCGTCTACGTTAAATGCAATTATTGTAAGTTGCTTTTGATAAAAGCATCTGCTAAACGACTGTAATGTAATGATTTCTGAATTGGTAAGTGCTTCTTTATATGAAGAGGATTTTGTCTCGGACAGCACTACAAATGCACAAAGCAAGTGATCGACAGCTGCGGTTGTTGAACTGGCCGATATTTGCATTACTGTTCTGTGTGAATCCAGCATTGCTGAACCCTGCTGAACATTATGGTAAATGGTAAATTGACTGTACAGTAGGACCCCACTTATCCGAACACAACGGGACCGAAGGTCGTTCGTATCTCTGAAATGTCCGGATGACTGAAACATATGTTAAAATGCACCAAACTATCACTAAGTGGTATACTTTTTTAATATAGACTGATAATAGACCGATAAATACCCTTAATTACTTGAGAAAATGCATCAAAATTGCAATCAAATAGCCAACTAAACTCATACAGCTTATCCTATAATAGGCCTACAGTAGCCTAGAATAAAATAAACGAATTTCCACTTGAGTGCATGCTTTGATCAAATACAGTACTTTATTCTCAAATGAGGCCTACGCTGCATCGATAGGCTACTGTATTCGCAGAACAAAATGGTATAGCCTAAAAACAACCCAACATTAGAACAATTAGAGCAAATTATAATCAATAAATAAATAAATGAAATGACAGACAAGTTGTCGTGTCTTAGGCTATTGCAGCCTAAAGGAAAGTCTCTAAAACAACCGATGTAGGCTAACAGCTATAGGCTGTAGGCTATTATTTAACAAATACAGTAGGCCTAGTAGGCTAATCTACATGCTTACAACACGTCTGTGTTCCTGAAGTCCATTAACTGGGAACGAAAAATGACTCGATGCTCCTCTGCTTCAGGTTGCTGACGTGCTTTCTGGCTACCAAGGAATGCAGCTCTCGCGCAGCAGACTCGTTTGCGTTTTGCGCTCGTCATTAAAGTAACAAAGAAATTAAACGTGACAGTAGGCTACAGCCTACAGGCAACATGTATGTCTACATACAGTTCTGTTTTTGTTCACAGTAGGATACAGTACATGTTTATTATGACAGATTTAAATGCAAGTAGGCCTACAGTACTGTAATGAAAATTCCACCAGTAACCAGATAGCAGGCTCAAAAAAAAATTTTTTTAAGCCTGTCCGGTAGACCGGGAGTTTCGGATCTCTGAAGTTCGGATGAGTGGGGTCCTACTGTACTTATATACTGCAGCGCTTTTATCCAAAGGGCTTTACAGTGGCCTCTCATTCACCCATTCACACACCAATGGTGGCAACTGCCATGCAAGGTGCTAGCCTGCTCATTGGGAGCAATTTGGGGTTGAGAGTCTTGCCCAAGGACACTTCAACATGTGGACAAGAGGAGACGGGATTCGAAAACGCCAACCCTACGATCATTGGATGACCTCCTCTACCTCCGGAGGCACAGCCGCCCCATTATCAATCAGCGGCCACTTGCTGCTGAACGCTGGTTCCACAGTGGGCGTCTCTCTCACTTCTCAGAAGGCTAGTGACTCGACAGGACCAAACACATCAGGGGTTCAGGACGTTTGAATATTTAGGAAGAGATTGAATACTCAGATCTGAACAGGGGTCCGGAATGACACAATTCTAATGGTATTCTAATGCGGTTTGTTTGTCGTGTGTACAGTGATGATACTGTCGTGTAATTTGTCCCTTACACGGGGGGCTGGAAAGAGGCGTCGAGATTCGAGTTCCCAATTCTTTACTTTAATTAGAAACCAAACAGATTTCGAACTGGGAAAACACAAGAAACACAAGGAACAAAATTACAGTCACATCAGGGATCAATTGGGGGGAAACAATCAAGGGGGGAACACGAATAGCAACCAACGCACCAATTCCTCATTTCAAACGCCTCCCCCGAAATCCAGGTGAGAAAGACCTGAGGACCCTGCTCGGTGTGTTCCTGCCCCTAAGCCCCCTTCTCGGCAACAGCCAATCCCAGCGCTCTTAAACGACAGAGCTCCCCTGAAGGCGCAGTAAACCGCACAGATACACTTAGCTGTGCCCAACGTGGGACTCAAACTTACAACCCTGAGAAAGTCTCATGTTCGACCGACCGAGCTCACCAGGGTAGCCAATATTCATGGAATGCATGCATGGTGCAATGGCAACGTATATGTTGACTATGCAGTCTCTGGGTTTGAAATGTGGTTTGGAATACTAAACAGCATCCATAATGGAATTTTGTATGAGTATGTGAATCCGGTTATCAAAACGAGCAATTTTGAAATCCAAGAGCCCAGTGATTGGGGCTAACCTCCATATGTACTAACCTTGCCCTTTCCCTGCCTCCCCAGTGCCCAGACTCAGCCTGTAAGCAGGACCTGCTGGCCTACCTGCAGCGTATCGCCCTCTACTGTCACCAGCTCAACATCTGCAGCAAGGTGAAGGCAGAGGTTCAGAACCTGGGAGGAGAGCTGGTGGTCTCAGGGGTAAGTCTGTCACAAATACACACACAGACACAAAAACTGATACAGGCATACAAACACTTGACACACACACACACACACACACTCAAGGCTGGCTTAGGCCTCAGGCGCTATCCAATGTCCTCAGCTCACCCAAGCTCACAATAAGCAGAGGGACGTGAGCAGCTGAGCGAGTGAGAACAAGAGAACAAGGGTGTTTTGTCTTGTGAAATGCTCAAAACGTCACGAAAAACATGTTTTTAAACAAAGCTCTATCATGACGAAACATTTAAAAGGAGGAAGCCAATTCAATGGTGCCCTTGTATTGGCTTCCTCCTTTTAAATGTCTCGTCATGATAGATATTTGTTTAAAAACATGATGTTTGTGATGTTTTGAGCATTTCACATGACAAACATCCTTGTTTAGCATTGTCCCTTAATATTTATCCACTATGTGAGATCTGGTTCATCCCTCTAGTGACTCCTCTTCACAAATAAGAAACAGTTTCATTTAAAAATGTCATCCAATTAAAAGTTTATCTCCTATTGAGCATTAATTAGTTGTTGTGATTGTTGTGTTGTTGTTTTACATAATCTCCCAATTACTTAATGAGTCATTCCGTACAAAGGCTAATGTGCTGCTAATGTTTGATGCCAGGTAAACAGGCACTCATTCCCCCTTCCTGGAAAGGACTAGCGTTGCTTGAAAGCTTTGCTCAGTGGCTTACGAACATCCTGCTAGAAGATGTTCACGCTGAGTTCCTCTTGGAACTTTCCACAGACGAATAACGAGCCTCCGCGTCCTGTAGTCTTGAAGTAAAGCATGATGGTCTGACACCATCAGCAGTCCGCCACATGGATCTCTCCGAGGTTATTAAACTGTAGAGATTAAATTAGGGGCGACCTTTTCCATAATTCACACCTGCCCTTTCTCGTAGCTTTTGCTTGTACTTCAGACACATTTGGTGGCGGTCATTAATTCCCTCCTCCAAACACTGTGTCCTTCACCAGAGAATCAGACTTCTTAAAGCAGAGCAGAGGGACACACCACACACTGACCTGAATTCAACATGATGGAACATTTACATGATGCTCTACCTGGTCTTACCGCTGTGTCCTTGGCCAACCCTAGTCTAACTGCTGTATCTCTTGTGCCTCTGTCAGGTGGACAGCGCCATGTCCCTGATCCAGGCAGCCAAGAACCTGATGAACACGGTGGTGTCCACCGTCAAGGCCTCCTACGTGGCCTCCACCAAGTACCAGAAGTCCCTGGGCATGCAGTCCCTCAACATGCCCGCCATCTCCTGGAGGATGAAGGCCCCTGAGAAGAAGCCCCTGGTGAAAAGGGAGAAGCAGGATGACGGACAGACCAACAAAGTCAAGAGGTCCTCCCACAAGAAGCACATCAACCCTGTGCAGGCCCTGAGCGAGTTCAAAGCCATGGATAGCATCTAGAGGGGGAGCTGTCAGTGTTGGAGGGCCGGATGAGGAGATGTGTAACTAACTCGTAAGATATGTAGATCAAGCTTTTCACTGTCAAAAGCAACAGAAAGGGTTAAGAATAAGAAAAACTAGGTTGTTTGAAAGCATTCCTCCCACTGTTCCTCGACACACACTCTGATGTGCAGTTGCTTTGTGTGGCTCACTAAGGTGTTCACACCGAGACCCGGCTAAAAAATCTCATTTTAATCAAACGAATACATTCTGACATGCCCCATCTATAGTCTAACGTCTGATTTTCCCGGGGAAAACAGCCAATTAGAGGAAAGCAACTGTATAAAGGGCATTTCTCTTTTTTTCTTTTTTTTCTTTTTAGGTCTGTCATGATAATGTTTATACAAGGAATGCAATGCTTTCTGATAACCTTTTGATTTTGCTTAGATTTACTGTTTTATATTCTAACATATTTTATAATTGTGAGGGAGAGTCTATGGAATTACACTTGGTGTCATATATGATAATTGCCAATACAGGTACCGTGTAGTTGTGCAGATATTGACTATGCAAACTCTCCACTGCCTTACTTTCCCTCAATAACTGTATCTGTTCATTTGGATGTGAGGCACAATCTCTGGAGAGGTTTGGGCTACTACTATGAAAAACCAAAGTCAATATTTTCCTGTCTTTTGCATATATCTATTTGATATTGATAAACAGTATAGTTTATTATACCACTTTGTACTAATGACACAGCAATTATTCTGAAACACAAGAGTACAGTACAACTAGTATTTTTGTAGTACCCCATGATATTTGGAAACTGTAAATGTTATTGTTCTTAAAACACACACCAGGTTTTAAAGAATACAGATTAACTGGATGCAGCGAACCAAAGCTAATAAAGTGGAGTGTTCCCTACCTTGTTTTTTAATACATAAAACTGCCCTGGGTGCTCCATCCCACATCCACACACAGTCATACAGTCACCCACTCACAGTCAGGCTCTCTAAATGATCCCATCTCTCTCCTTATCTGTGAGGGTGAGGAGTGCCTGCTGGACTAAACGGCCCTGAGTACTGGCCCCGCCCCGGCTGCAACGCTACAGTACCACACGGCCCGCTGCGTTGACTGGCAGTCAGATCCACCTCCCCCAAACAATGCAGGCATCCAAATTGTTAGATCAATATTCTTCTATTACTCTGCAGCTCAGGGGCCAAGAGCAAGAGAAGATATCTCACCAGCTTTAACCAGAACATGAATTACACCTGGCCTCAGACACAACACATCACGATCGTACTTTATGCCCAATCATGCCATCTGCAAAGCACTGCCAGGGTTTTGCTTTTGGTCATTAAAGTCGTTTTGATGAATCCCAGATGTCTGAGCTCTAAGATGGTCACCGAGAGAGAGTGGCCTTTAGATGAAACCGTGGAAGGGAATGTGTGGTCTGAGCTGTTTTCCAGTCACATGGATCTCGACAGGTGCGGCGTCGTCTCAAGCACTGCCACTTTGGACCGCAGGCTGAAATGTTTTTGCTCGATTGACATCTAAACAGCAAAGCAGTTTGTTTTTTTTTGTTTTCTGTAGAAGGTTATGGAGTGTTGGGAGTGTTTTTGAAGTGAGCTTGAAATATTTTTCCTGATTTATGTCCCCTTTGTTGTGAGGATAGGAGTTTGCATCTGAAGTGTTAACTGCTGTTCATTGCTGTGTATGTTCTTTAACTCTGTTAGTCTATTGGGAGCTGAATTTGTGCTGCACACTATTTTACATATAAAATGTAGCTACTTTATTTCATGATAAATAAATGATTTGGATCCAGAATTGCCTTCTGTCATTTCTTGTACCGTCACCATTGAGGATGTCAGTGTGACTCCGCTAGACCCTGCTCATGTATCCACAGCCTTTATGTTGATGTGATTGAGTCTTCCCACCGCACCAAATAGTAACTGAATTACGAGGTCTGAATTTAACAAACAAGGCCCAGGCTCTCAATTTCATCTTCACTTTTTTCTTTGTAAATCCAATAAGAAAATTAAGTGTGCTATTTTATCTGGCAGCTCTGCTGTAGGAGACTGCATAGGAGGAATGCGATGTCCCTGTTCTGCCTACCTTCCTCCCAGGCAGGCAGCACCATTGATGAAAGGGTTATGTGTGTTCTTTATAGAGCTGGGAACCCATACAACTACCACGCCATAAAATTAACCAGTTACTTCCCTAGGAAGGGATAACACTTAATTTGTCGTTTCCACCTGAATGCAGTATACCACTGTGACAGTCTCTCTCTCTCGCTACTTTCTCGGTTGTACTGTCTCACTCTGCGCTCTCTCTCCAGAGATATTACTGGTATTCTCCTGCTGACCGCTGTGACAGTCTCTACTTAAAGGCCTGCACTGCTCTCACCCACTACATTTTTCTTCTTTCTCTCACTCTAACTCCCTTACATTCTGTTCCTCCCTTTCTCCAGACATACAGTATTACTGGTATTCCCCTGCTGACTTGCTTCTGCTCCTCTATTGGGGGTGGGGGGGGTGCAGAGTGGATATGATCTCTCAGTCCAGAGAGTACTGCTAGGACGGATCCTGTTTGACTGTAAGCCAGAGTAAAGGTAAGAGCTTTTTCTCTGATGAAATAGAGGATTTGTCTTTGTCCACGCCAGTGGATATCAACAGACATCAGAGGGCTTCAGGATTCCTCCAGATGCATGACGCATCACTGACTACCTGCCACAGCACAGTTGAACCTCACACCCCCCCCCCCCCCGCCCCCCGCCTCTATTTTACCCTCGTTCATGTCTCCTTGTGTCACTCAACCCACTGCGTTGGCATGACATGATTGAATGGAGTGTGATCAATCAAAGTGGCGGTGTATGACAGTTTAATCAATAGGGGAAGTTCTCTCGAAGGTTCCCATTATTTTTGTGCATGTCGGCGGGCAGTGGGGGGAAGTGGGGGGGGGCAGGCAAAGAGAGAAAGAGAGGGAGGTCTCTGAAGTATTAGTCTTCAACCAGGTGTGAAAGGATTTACAATAAAAGCAGGTTGCTGGAGTGACAGGCTGTCTGGCATGGTGGCCGACACCCCAGACTGATGTTTGGTTGAGTAGGGTGTAGTAGAGTATAAATATGCTAAATATGATGACAGGTTGAAAGGATCACTGAGTCTGACCTCATAGGCATCAGAGCATCATACCAATATGTTTCCTCCGGAAGAAGAGAAGGGGGAAAAAAAGATGGAGAGAGTGAAAGGGCGTGTGCGGCCGTGCCCAATAGGGCTATTGTAGAACAATGTGCATAGCATTACACAGGATCTAAAGTCACCACGGCTTCGACTGCGTCGGTGTTGAGGCGCAAGGGTTTGTCATTTTTGGGGAGTTTTAATATTCATCATCTCCTGAAAAAACGCCAACGAGGCAGTCTTATTTGCACCACTGAGCTAGTTTTAAGGGGGTTATTGATGGGGGGTGAAATGATATTTTTAAGATGTACAAATATCAAATCCAAAGAGCTTTCACATCCCAAGGTCTATTTATCCCTGTCCCTTCAGATTATTTATTCACAATAACAGCCAGTATTCACACAGTGGAATTTCATAGTTCTTCTGTCAGGTTTTTTTAGTATTCATTTGGCAACACCAAGCGTTGCTTCACAAACTGCCTGCTTCAAAGGGAATTATCACCCGGTGTTACTGCCTGTCAGATACCATAGACTCATAAGCTCTACTCCTGAATACCATAGCATTAAAAATGACATTTACCTGCACAGGGCAGCTGTGTGTGTGGAGCTGTGTTGAACATCTAGCCTCCCCCAGATCAACAGAAGCAGGCGTGCAGAGAAGATCTTCTGGAGGGATCATATTAACAACCTGAAGGCCATCAGGAGAAGTGGAGCAAGTTGTAAGTTACAGAATTGTATATTGTGCTGGCGGTGTCAGGTTTATAGTAGCCTGGTAAACCATATATCATGTTTAATGGAAGTATTTTCCCCAGGGGAACTTTACTTGGCTTTTTTCGTAGAACTGTAATTAGTGATGTGGTATTGAGCTTTCAATCTTCCCTACGTTTATCTCGTAAACCTAAACTTTTCCCCCCTGGTCTCTGCTGGTCTGGAGGGGCTGTCGAACAGAGCATTTTATTGTGACTGCTGACTCTCATGGCCAATCCTTTACTGCTGAGAGTCTGTCACTGGCTAGGCGAGGCGTGTTAACCAAAGGCTTCTATTGGCATTGGCTAGGGAGGCAGGGAATACAGCGCTTTAGCTCCACACACTGCTCTCAGAAAGACAGCCACCCAGCCAGCCAACCAGCCAGGTAGTACATCACTACAGCGCCACATAAAGCAGCAGCTGCCCGCCTAGCCTGGCTTCGCCAGACCTGAAACTGAATGCAAGCTCACGGGATCAGGCTGATGAAGCCAGGCTACAGACCGCCAACCTTGCCAGCCAGCCCCGCACAGCACTACAGCTACCACACACTGCTCTCAGCCATCCATCCATCCATCCATCCATCCATCCATCCATCCATCCATCCATCCATCCATCCATCCATCCATCCATCCATCCATCCATCCATCCATCCATCCATCCAGCCAGCCAGCCAGCCAGCCATCCAGCCAGCCAGCCAGCCAGCCAGCCAGCCAGCCAGCCATCCATCCATCCATCCATCCATCCATCCATCCAGCCAGCCAGCCAGCCAGCCAGCCATCCAGCCAGCCAGCCAGCCAGCCAGCCAGCCATCCATCCATCCAGCCAGCCAGCCAGCCAGCCAGCCAGCCAGCCAGCCATCCATCCAGCCAGCCATCCAGCCAGCCAGCCAGCCAGCCAGCCAGCCCCGCACAGCACTACAGCTACCACACACAGCTCTCAGACAGCCATCCATCCATCCATCCAGCCAGCCAGCCAGCCAGCCATCCATCCATCCATCCATCCATCCATCCAGCCAGCCAGCCAGCCAGCCAGCCAGCCAGCCAGCCATCCAGCCAGCCAGCCAGCCAGCCAGCCATCCATCCATCCATCCATCCATCCATCCATCCATCCATCCATCCATCCATCCATCCAGCCAGCCAGCCAGCCAGCCAGCCAGCCATCCATCCATCCAGCCAGCCAGCCAGCCAGCCAGCCAGCCAGCCAGCCAGCCATCCATCCAGCCAGCCAGCCAGCCAGCCAGCCAGCCAGCCAGCCAGCCAGCCAGCCATCCATCCAGCCAGCCAGCCAGCCAGCCATCCAGCCAACCAGCCATCCATCCAGCCAGCCAGCCAGCCAGCCATCCAGCCAGCCAGCCAGCCAGCCAGCCATCCATCCATCCATCCAGCCAGCCAGCCAGCCAGCCAGCCAGCCAGCCATCCATCCAGCCAGCCATCCAGCCAGCCAGCCAGCCAGCCAGCCAGCCCCGCACAGCACTACAGCTACCACACACAGCTCTCAGACAGCCATCCATCCATCCATCCAGCCAGCCAGCCAGCCAGCCAGCCAGCCATCCATCCATCCATCCAGCCAGCCAGCCAGCCAGCCAGCCAGCCAGCCAGCCAGCCAGCCAGCCATCCAGCCAGCCAGCCATCCATCCATCCATCCATCCATCCATCCATCCATCCATCCATCCATCCATCCATCCAGCCAGCCAGCCAGCCAGCCAGCCATCCATCCATCCAGCCAGCCAGCCAGCCAGCCAGCCAGCCAGCCAGCCAGCCATCCATCCAGCCAGCCAGCCAGCCAGCCAGCCAGCCAGCCAGCCAGCCAGCCAGCCATCCAGCCAACCAGCCATCCATCCAGCCAGCCAGCCAGCCAGCCAGCCAGCCAGCCAGCCAACCCTCTCAGCATTGATTCCAACTCAGACCTCTTATTAAACTCCATGTGAAATGAAATGAGGAGTTTTAACGAAGTGGTCTTTTTGTGATTATGGAGATTTAATATTAATATTCAGTGAAAATGAACCCTGCGGTGGAAAATCATGGTCTTAAGGTCTTTTAATAGAACGTCTTGCGTAGCAACCATTGTTCTTTTCCACATGAGTGTGTGTGAAAGGCCCAGCAAACAATCCAAGACCATGCCCAAAAATTCTCCTACACACTATTGTCCTGCTGAAGATAATTTCCTATCTCCACTTGATGCCGAGGCTTCTAAGACCAGCTACATAAAATCGATTACCCCCCCCCCCCAGAATGTACTAGTTAGGGCTCTTGCCGCTGGGGGGGGTGCTGAAAAACATTTCTGAGTGTGAATGCCACTGTTGTATCTCAAATAAATAGCCGAGGTTGAACATGTCTGTACTTGTCCCGGACGATTTGTGTGATGTAATTAGATCTAAAATGCTTTTTAGAATGCTCTCGAATTGACTTCCTCCCACGTGTGATTTGCAACTATCAAGTTCCTCTATGGCATGCCGTTGTCTTCGGTCAAGGGCCGGGGCATATTTGCAAGCCCCTATCCAGTTTGCTGGAGCAGGATGTGTTGGCTCAGTGTCTCAGCCGTCTGTTTGTGAACATCATCTGTATAACCAGCACACCTACTCTATTAGTCCTGCCTGCTAAGGGGGAACCGATTTTAATGCATACTAAGTATTCTTTACACACTTCGTTAAAAGTCCGTCAGAGCCACTTGCACGTGTTTAACATGAAATACACTTTGACAGCTATTTAAAGAGCCGGACATGTTAAAACATTCAGGCAAACACCTTTTAGGTAAGGCTAATCCTATGGTGTAATACAGCTCTACTGACTACCAATCATCTCATGTATTCCTGGTACCCACTTTAGCTGGTAGTGTATTTTAATGTCTGACATCTCAGGGCTGCAATTCAAGTGTGATTTATATCTTCCCAAAGTCATCAGTTATCATCACATCCAAGGATCTGGCTTCTCGCTCTCAGGACTAGCTGACTGATACCTGTAAGGAAAAGATTTTACACCACAATCCAGATTTAAAAAATTAAAAAATAAATCTGAAAAGTGTTAGAGGATGGAGTAGAGAGGGGCACAAGGGGCCCACAATGGTACCCATACTGATATCTCATCCTTGAAAAAGTGTCCTTCACCTAAGGGTGGTGTGATTTGTGCCGTTTCCCTTTTCAGAGACAGATTATGGAGAGTGTTTATCCTGTTTTTACAATTAGATCTGACTGCCAGCTGCAGGATTAATCACGTGGCCAGATGTATTGTTCTGGTGCGGTCAGAGGCTGGAGGAATGTGTTTTGCATGCCTCTGGCTGCCAGTGTTAGCAGGCTGACCAGCGCACACACACACACACACCTGGAGGCTCCACATGCCAGGGAGCCGTCATTATTCATTTGACTCGAGTATGGCCGAGGTAAACTGACACGGAGGACATTGCACAGACAACACCAGGAGATGGATCTGAGAACAAGCTTTGGAAGAGCGTTTTTAAAGTGTATTAAGTATAGATGTGCATGGTTGGAATGAATGGAGAGATGCTGAGATGTTTATCATCACACACTTGAATGTGCTTCAATACGATGAGAATATTATCCATTATCCTTGTTATTTTAACCTCAAAGGCTAAAGCACGGAACAACATTCAGGCAGTCCCATCTGGGCAGCAAAGTGAAAGTGTTTTGGTACAGTAGATATAGAGTGAGTTTCAGGGAAGCACTGAACGCAACACAATACAGTCATTTAACTGATAAACTATGGCTTGCATGGTTCAGGGTTGCAGCATATCTGTGTGTGTGTGTATGTGCGTGTGTGTGTGCATTTCTCCCCTCTCTTCATAGCATAATGTCAATGGAAATGCACTACAATCACTTAATGTACTCCACATCCCCACTCTACATATGGGCTTTAAACGTCTTAATCGAAGACCTGCTCATTTTTATTGGTGTTCTTTATAGGTAAAGACTGGTGATGATTTTCAAATGCACTCAGTGATTTGCTGCTAATTAGGGCGAGAGAGAGTCAGCTGGAGAGTCAAAGACGTGTGTGTGTGTGTGTTTGTTCAGGGGGGCAAGACAAAGGGCAGTGGTGAAGCATCTCTCCCCTCAAAGGGGGGTGCATATGGGGATAGCTCTGAGGGAGATCAGAGAGGGGCGGGGTAGCAGGCAGCAGACCTGAGTTAAATACTATTTGAAATCCTTTCAATTACTTATCTGTGCTTGATTGTCCATGTCTGTCACAATGGAACCAATAGGGTATTCACAATAATACAAACCCCACCCACATGGTACTCCAGGCAGACTCAAGCAAACGCTATACCTAAAGGATTTCACAGGTAGGTTTGGCAGGCAGGTAGCATCTCAGAGAGTCACTGATATGGTTTTCCTGGCGAGGGACAGAGGGCTCACAGAGGGCGGCGACCCTTCCCATACAGCGCTCCCTCTCTCTCTGTCAAGGCAATCGGCGAGGGTTGGCGGAAACCATTGGGTCTCCCCATGGACATTAAAGGTCCATACCGGTCTAAATATGATTGATCTCCTAAAACTAGTCACCCAACGTATATCACATTACCTCAATCCATTTTCCGAAGTAAAGCTCACGTTAAAAGATATTTGCATTTTCGTGTTTTACTTACATTTCAAAAGTTGAACGTGATGGCTTCAAAACCTATTTTTAAATTATTCCCTCGTTGCGCGGACAAACTCGCCACAGTTAGTTTCAAATAATTTTCTGTAGTTATTATTTTCATTTTAACCCTCTTTGGACAGCCTACGCCAATGGTCTGTCTTCTTCCTGTTTACATGTTAGCCGTTGCTGGGAACGCTGGATAGAGAATCTAGCATAGGTGGATTAGAGAATACAGTGCAGGAGTTCAACGGATTCAAACGAAAATAATATAAAATAGAAACTTTGCAACCACCACTGGGTGGTGATGTACTGTTCCTTTGTTCCTTTTGCCTCATGCACAACGCTTTCTTTAAACCCGCGAACAACAAGACTATAGCCATCTAGCTGAGAAACCGACGGAGAGCCTGTTTGTTTCTTTTTGTCTCCAGAGAGCATAAAGCGTTCGCGAAACATCGCGTTTGAGTCCTGGCGGTTTGTCCCAGCAACACAACGCAGAACTATATCACACTGGCTACACCTGAACACCAAGTAACACAGGTAACACCGACAACCGTGACAAACCTAGAGGTCGGAGCTCCTCGAGCACCATTGCTAGTTGAGGAATGCACTGAGAGCTAAGTGAATCACTGAAACAAGGCCTCATTGCTCTAATCCCTACAAAACAGTTTATATTTAGATAATTGGAATCCAGTATCATTATTACATCCGGCTTATAAATTGCTTGCTTCATATGCTGAAACATTATATCAGCAACTCATTCTGAGTTTATGAAGAACAGACATATAAGTAATAATATTCATTTAATCCTACTGTATATATATATATATATATATATTACATTATGCTGATATTCTAATTCTAATGAAGAAGCAGATATCCTTTTTTTTTGGTTTATTTTTTTTAGTTTTACTTTTTAACACTTTGCTATGGGAACAACTAATTCATACTGTAAGAGAAGCTTTAATTCATTTTTGCTTTGGGGAAAATTTCAGAAAAATGGTTCAAACCCTATTAAAATATTAATAGCAGTGTCTCTTTAATTAATTATACTTCACCTTGTTTTGATATTAAATGGAGTATCAGACACGGTTACCCAATATCCCCATTATTATTTATAATTACTGCCAAACTTATTAACCTATATACACTACTTTGCACAAATATTGAAGGTATAACCATAGGAGAAAATAACTGGATAATTAGTCAACTAGCTGATGGCACCTGTCTCTTTTTAAAGAGTAAAGATCAAGTGCCGGTCATATTGGAGGCTTTAAGTAATTTCTCTAAGGCCTCAGGTCTTACCAGACTAACCAGAGTAAATGTGAAACATAAATCTGAAAAGACATCAATAATTGGTATAGATGTAAAATAATCAGTAAGATATATTGGTACTTTAATAAATAAGTCAGCGCTGATAGAATATTTACCTTCTTACCCAAGATACAGTAGAAAAAGCCAAAAATATATTGAACTGTTGGAAGCAAAGAGACCATGCAATTGTTCTCTGTAAAGTGCATTGTATTGCCTCTGTGTATGAAATGCGCTATACAAATAAAGCTTTGATTGATTGATTGATTGATACAAACAAAACTGAGTATGTTAAAATAAAGACATGCATTAGAAGCTCTGAGGGGGACTTTAATGCATTCACATTTTCAGATTTTCAAGATCAATTGGAGTAAACAATGTTTGTCTAAAATAATAATTGTCAATGGTTTTATATTCCTAATTTGTTGTTTGCTGCTTATTTTCATAAACAAACTAAGCTTGGAGGATTGTCTTCCAACATTATTGCTCTCCACATTCATGCATAATATGGTACAATCAACATGTATTTTCTAGAAACAAGTCCAGAGATACATACTGTAAAAGAATGAATTGATAAGGGTGTAATCTTTGTCATAGATATACGTACAGATAACCTCTACAGATACTGTATGAAGACTTAGGGGTTAGATTCAGATCAGTTATTTTCCCAAATCACTTACTTTATGGAAACGTACTTTTCCAGAAATCATACCAGAGAAGGTTTGGTCAGACCCTAATATACAGTATTCTTCATTCAAAATAAGAAGATAATAGATCCCTAATAGATCCCTAGCGATAAAGTATCACGTAAATCTAAAGAATATTTCTGTTACATTACATCCACAATGCTGTATTCTGTAAAACAGAAATGCACTTTCTCTCAAGAGTTCTCGGTTGAAGTTGCTCTAGTGATTTATTTAAGCTTTAAAAGATTGACACCAAAATTGTAATACAGGCTCATCCATCTTTGAATGCCTCATCCAGTCCTCTTAATTCATCCTTGGGTCAACTAGCTACCTTACTACAGTACGTCACTTGCAGAGCTGGCTAGAGTGGAGCTGTGGATGGATTGGAAGGATTTTGAACTAGCTCGCATGTAGCAAAATTATTTCTTTAAAGCTACATGAGATAACTCGGCACTTTGGCGGCCCCTCTGGTCGTGATAAAATCGGCACTGTGTTTTAAGAACCATACTTCCCACAATCCCCTACTCACTCGCTATAATGATGGGGGAAAAAATGATAACAAACGCATGTGGCGCAGACTGGATTGGAAGATTGTAGCTACTTTCTGGAAGGATGGCTTCGATGCAGGTAAATACCGGTCTTCTTTCTTTTATGTGCATGTAGATTTTGTTTCGAGGGGCAAAGTGTTTGTTGTTTTCCTGATATTGTGACACTCAAAACGTGTCACTTCTGTTTCCACCACAAGATCTCCCGCCAGTGTACTAGCCAGTACACCGAAATTCTAAAATAATAAATTCACAGGGTCTCATGCAGTCTCATGTCACAACAATGATTTTTGGGGTCTTGCTAAGGCCAATTCATAAACTAATAGCAAGTAAAGATCAATATTGAACTATAAAAAAGTTATCTCATTGAGCTTTCACTAAGAGGACAGAATGTCCATCTTGTTAACCACAGAAAGTGATGGGAGTGTTCATGTAAAATTGCATTCACTTCTTTAATAGAGAAAAATGCTTAGAACCAGAATCCTTATTTGGGCACAGTTTGGACTACAGTGAGACACCAGACTTTATTAGGGCTCTTGTAATTGCCAATATTCTTCTTCTTCTTCATTTTCTTCTTCATTTTCTTCTTTACATTACATTACAGTCATTTACATGACGCTTTAATCCAAAGCGACTTACAATAATTGCTTTTCACGTAGGAAGTCAGTGTACTACTACTCACGAGAACTCACAAGTGCATATCTTTTCTAAGCAAGTGACTAAGAACATAATCTAGTTCTGAAGGCAAAGTAGAAGAATAGCAAACTAAAAATACAATAGGTGCTTAAAGGAGAATGCTCGTTTTTGACAATCTGGACCTTATTTACGGCATATTATAAGACGTTTAACTCACCGAGATAACTTTGGTGTAATTTGGAGGCCTGTAGAAGAAATTTAAAATCCAGCGCGAGCCAAGTATATCCATGTAATGGCAGCGGACGGGGCACTGAGAATGCAGCTTCTAAAAAATCTATTTTCTGCCGCGAAACGGTTGTTTTCATCAATCTGTCTTTATGAATCGCTAGTTGTGCTTACATACTGTAGAGCGTCGGCCTGTTGTGGTTTTTCACATGCCTCTGTAATATGATCTTTAGAAACGTCTTTAGAAACGAAATAGCTTCCTCACTTGCTCCAGCACGCATGCGCACAGCGTGCTGGAGTAACGCTTGCGCGCTTTAAATACCCATTTATTTTAAGGATGTGTGACGAGGCCTTAAGAAACTAGAGGGGCTTGCACTCAGAGAGTGCAGACCTCCGCCCCCGTCCCCCAACTGCTCTCCCCCTTCCAGGCCCCCCCCTACCTTTCCTCCCACCTCCCACCACCACCTCTCATGTGCTGTGCTCTCCTACTGGCTTTTTGAATTGGTTACTGTAGCACCACCTGTAGTTTCCTCTTTCTGCTTGACATCTTTCCTCTCCAATTTCCAAAACGTTGCTAGTTTTGTGAAGACTTCCCATTGACATTCATTAACAGCCAAGCAGAGCAGTAGTGGAGGGAGGAGTGGGCTGGTTCAGAGTCTGCAGACAGTAGTGTACAAGATGTACATTTGAGATGGGAGTTATACAGCCAATGACATGTTAAATCTATAGTCTATAGGCGAGATATAGTTATAGTATAGTAGATTGGAATGGTGGTGGTGTTGTCTTTTCTCCTCCCGAACCTCAGTTAGGATCTAACTCCATTATGATTTGTCTCCTCTTCTTCCTCATTCTCCCTCTCCTCTCTCTTGCTTCTCAAAATGCCGTTTCTGCACACTTCCCCATAGGGAAGTTGTAGGCTATAGTCTAAGAAGTATACGGCTATCTCAAAATGAAAGCGAAATTATTCTTTGACCAAATACCTGGTTACCCCATCAATTGAAAACATTAGGAAAATACCCATTTATTTTAAGGATGTGTGACGAGGACTTTACAAACTAGAGGGGCTTGCACACTAATCATTAGCCATAGTTTTCCAGTAGTTTTGCTTCTCATTTGTCTTGCTCTCCTTCTTCATCCTCAAAATGCCCGGCTCCAACTCTAAGCTGCGCAGCAGCTACTGTGTAATTATTCTATTGATTCTCTCTTGTATAAGGAATTGTCTGTCTATTCCCAGTAGTCTGAATTGTCTGTCTATTCCCAGTAGTCTGGTGTCAATGTTTTTGGATAGAAGTGCTTGCAGAAGCCTACCCGCCCATCTAACTACAAGTTTATCATGACAATAAAATTGCAAATGTATCCTCACTTTTTACACTTACACTGCTTTATTGAAACATTTATCATTGGTGGGGGACAACATACTGTACTATGCACTTGCTTATCTTGAAAATGAACCGTCGTTGATGGGGGCAGTTTGGGTCAGGGAGCCTTAAAGTGTTGCATATGTAAGACTTGGAAAAAACATTATTCCTGTTGCTCTTATTATTACAGTAGGATCCCTGGGGAACAGCGGGATCTGAACAGATAAAACTAAACAAATAATTAGATAAACCCTAAACTCAGCCAACATTAGTCTGGTCAGTCCTTTGGGACAAGGTCCCAGGCTGCAAGTCAGAACAGGCCGTGGTGCGAACAGTCTCTATCAGCGTTCGCCGTTGCTTGGATACAGATCCAAACAGAAAAACTAAGGTTATTAGTTAGCAACACAATCTCCTACAGAACCTAGAAGTTAAACATGTAAAACGTGATGACACATTGGCCCTAATGTCTAAGCAACCCCCGCCCCCTCCCAAAAAAAGAGGTATATGCATACATATTTACGTGGAGGGGGGGGGGGGGGCAATCTAAACAGCCAGGCCATCATGGGTAAAGGAAAATTAAACATTTGTTTACGACTATCAGTAGGCCTGACCCATCATATCAAGTCCGATCCAGACAAACAAGCACACACACACCTAGCGGCACCAAGGTACTGTAGGCTACACACATACACACACACACGCACGCACCCAGCGCCTAGGCACTCAGAAACACACACACTCACACACACGTGCGCGCACACGTAGCCAACTCAGAGCTAAGCTAACATTCTCAGATATAGACGATTACAGGAGGGGACTTAGAAATTACACTCCACGGTAGCTACCCACTTTCATCTTATGATAGATCAACCCAGGTGGTGAATAGAAATAAAGATAAGCCTACACTGTTCATGCGGGCTGACAGCATCGATGGCGTTCTTATATTTATATGTCACTAGTAATACTACCTACGTGGAGTTAGGACATGTCCATCTGAATTGAATTGAATTGAAAGCTTTATTGTTATTATACAAGTATAACTCACAGCCACACACACACACACACACATCTCAGTTGCAGGAATTACTTTTTACTTAATGTAGGCCATGGCTTTGGCAGCGTCCACAAACTCCTTCTCATCGTCGTTGTGGGAAATGCGGAATCTGGCAGGAAAGAGTATTCCATGGCGGTGTCCGAAATGCCTGCTACCTGCTATATATAGCAGGCGAGAAGTAGCATGCTACTTAGTACCTACTACTCCACAAAAACGATATAGCAGGCGAGAAAATGTAGCATGCTACTCGAGTCAGGTGACGGGAATGCGTGGGTTACGTTGTTACGCTCCACTGGCTGGCTAACTTAGTTTCCATGGCTACAGGGCTACTAGTTATCTACAAGACATCGTGAGTTCTCTAAATCTAATTTTTAGCTCACATATAAACACAAAACTGCATTTGTAGCTCTGTGCCGTTATAACTAAGATATCTGACAGAAAAAAATAATTTTTCCATGGACAAATTTAGCCAATACTTACATTTAAAAACTCCTGCCCTGCCTGACAGTCACCGGCATCGGCCATGACAGCTTTCCTGAAAATTTCACTGAACAGTGACGTGATTTCCGGAATAGCATGTTCTGGACTATGCTACGTTTTTCGCCATTTTTTCCGCCAATATAGCAGGCGAGGTAGCAGGCACAGTTTTGCAGTAGCATGCTACTTCTCGCCTGCTATATAGCAGGTAGCAGGCATTTCTGACATGGCCCTTTTCTCCCTCGAAGCACCTCCCTGACATCCGTGAAGGCCGATCTTGCCTTAGCAACGTTAGCCGTGTAGTCCGGGAATATGGCGATTGGATTGTCGCTTGTAGCTGAGTTGACCAACGCGGTCCCGAGCTTTCCTCAGGATATCCATGGCATCTCCATCGTTGTGTAATTTCTCGATAATTACACGCGGCTTGTCACCCAGTCTTCTCTGTGTCAGGCTGCGGTGTGCACTCGACCTGTACCTCCTTGTCCATACGCAGTACATCCTTAAGCAGCCTAGAGACTGCCGCGGGAGAGCTCGATCCTGGCTGCTCAGCGACCCCCACGATCCGAATGTTACCTCTCCTCATCCTTCCCTCCATGTCCTCACACTTTGCTTTTAACTCTTCCACCTGTTTTTTGAGGTCTGTTGTCGTGGTTTGGACCGACACTACCTCATCCAACCATGTAGACAATCGTTCCTCAACGGTTCTCACGTTAGCTTTCACGCAGTCAATTTCTGTGTGAATTGCAGTCGTATTATTAGCTATTTCACTGCCTTCAGTTCTTTCTGTAACGCTTCAAAATTAGCTGCTAAGGCAACCTTCAGCTCTTCTCTTATTATAGTGGATACTATATGTCTTCCCTCAAAGAGGAGAGGATATCAGCTTTGACTGAAGCTAAGTCCATGGTCGAGTCCCTCTCAAGCATAGGTGCGGGTTGATCGGGGTCGTCTGAACTCTTCATCGAGGACGTGTTGGGCCTCACAGTGCGCGTAGCATCAAATTTGTATTTCCGCAGCTTGGACGCCATCTACGTCGAATTTACTGGTCTTTAAAACTCACTTTGAGTCATGAACTATATATTTAACACATTTCCGAAATATAGGTGTCATATAAATATGAAATTATGAAGGAATCTGTAGTAGCTCCAAAAAACACGACTCACCCATGTGCTGCTCACTAGCGCCCCCCAAAGTGTTGCATATGATCAATTGTTCATTGATTAGTTAATTTCCACCCCCGAAGCTGGGTAGCCATACGCAAAGGGTCATGTTTGTTAATTCTGCCTGTCCCAAGAGAAGCATCCTAATAACAATTCTAGGAACGCAGCACATTTTAACCTTCCCGGTCCCTCCCTCCTCCTCTTTAACTTCACTGAAAAAAAATCTCTATCTGCTCAGCAACTTGTTCTACTGTAACAGTTAAATTGTTTACTCTGTATTCTTCCCCTACTAAGTAGTCTCTCTCCGGTGCCTGTAAAGGCGGCCATCTTGCTGTGTAGGTCTAAATTAACTGCCTCATAGTCGTTATTCACCAGGGATTTTATTAAAAGGAGTGCAGGTGTCCAATGCAGCTCTCAGGTGGTGTACTGTAGTTTACAAGTTGTGTATATTTCAATTTTTAATGAGCAGAGTGCCGGACAGAATTAATACAATTCAGGACAGGATTGCCCTTCAGAGGAAGGATGTGTGCAGGAAAGGCCAACACTTCTTTGTATTTGGTATCCCTGATGAAGGTGATTTAGACCTGTACATTACAATGACAAGTGGCATTGTTATTCAGATGTCAGCTCCAATATTCTGGCTGTCATCTGCATTTTAATGTATGTAGCCTATCCCCTGTGATGGCTGCAGCACAGATGCGGGGGTGGAGGATTGAATGGACACACATGGACACGGGCATAAAAGCAGACGAACTATGCGGAGCAGGAAATATGCTGAGTTAATCATCCTTTCCTTGTAATGAGCTGTTGTGTAGTCTGACTTAATTAAAAGTGATGTTAAATAATTTCTCAATGGCGATGGTGTCGTGAACCCGACCCTGCATCACTGCCACAACTGGGTTTCTCATCGAGGCCTGAATTTCAACCAGGCATATCAGAGAGAGGCTGAGTTAGTAAGTTCAAGCATTACCTGGCCGTAACAAAGGCCTCAGACAGGACATCTTGGCTGTATTGATTTTAGCCCTTCATTAGTACCATCCTTCCCCAGAACTGGAGTGATGGTCACAGGAGTGTTTGATGGAAGGTGCTAGGTGGCGTCAAGGTGAATCCTTACTTTGGAACACGGCCTTGGGGTGTCAGGTACCTCCAGTGTCATGGTGGCTTGGTGCGCCTGGAAGGGTTGATAATGTGCCGGACGGTTCAATATGGGACTGGAGGAAAGGAGAACCCTTTAACTCGCGGGGCAGGAGGAAAACAAACTCACAAACTCACAGGGCTGAGTGAACATAAACTCACAGGGCTGATGAACACCATGTCAGTGCTAACATACAGGAGCTATTACGCACACACAAACACACGCACACACAAACACACGCACGCACGCACACACACACACACACACACACACACACACACACACACACACACACACACACACACACACACACACACACACAGTGTTTCTTAAGAATATAGAGTGTTACAGAATAATGGAGTGGAGGGCTGTTGGAATATTTGATTTAGCCTTGTAAGCCCCAATCTCTTTTTACATCAGCTTCTCCTCACCTGGCAGTGCAAATGTTTACGGTCAGAAATCAGCCAATAGAGTTTTGGTAAACATAATCATTATGTGCAAGGTGGTGAGTCAGCTTGTGATCTGAGTAAATATTTATTTTAATGGATACTGCTGCAGTGAGTCAGAACATGGATGAAATGAAACATTTAATGCTTGAAAATAATGTCCCATAATGTTCATGAAATGTCAAATTTGAGAGGGAACAGTTTAAGATGTGTTTTAAAACTGTGATTAATTAACCAAACTGCATTGTCCCCAGAAATGTAGATGTTTAACTATTTTAAATGTAATTATTGTAATTCAACATTTCTTATCTTGTCATAGCCTCCCTCTCTACCCCAGTCCTGCCTCTCCCTATCCCAGTCCGCCTCATGCCCCACACAGCCCTCTGAAATGCTGACAATGCACTCTGTGTCAGCCTGCTTTTATAATAGCATATATCACCCCTTTAACGCTTCGGTGAAACACTCAAACATCTGTGTGCGGGTAATTTTTGTTGGCCTATGGATTCTGTCCAGACAGGCACCTAGTGCAGAGTAATATGTGTGTAACAAAATGAAGTGCACATACCTAGTGGCAGTAGTGATTTTTGGACTAGTAATCAGAGAGCTTGTGATTGCCGCTGCGTCGAGGCCCCCTGCTGTTGCAGTTTTGTGCCCTAGGCAAAGCATAGACCTAGGAGTGCTTCGATATCTTATCTCCTGCTTTGAATAAAAGCTTGAATGTAAATACTGCATAGTGAGTGGCCCCATGGATATGATATCACAGTAAACACAATACACTTTATGTAAAGGCCTTTTCCAGCAGACCCCCTGAATACTAAGAAGCTAGGAGAGGACAAATAAAAGCCCTATTTTCACAAATGAAGTAGAATGATGTACTGTAGAGGTTTGATATTGGAGGTCTGTTGTATTGTTGAATGTCTTCAATGCTCATTGCTTGTCAAGACTGATTGTGGTGGGTTTTTACTGTTGTTTGTGAAACAAGGTCTCTACAGTACATTGTGGTCAGTCAGTCACGGCCATGCAGTTGGCCACTTGAATTGAGCCAGTGCTCTCTGACAGAACCCCCTGGCTCGCCCACCCCACCCATTCTAATTGGTGCGGTTCTGGGCCACCAGCCCTGGGCCACTGGGGCTGACTGGCTAATTGACCTGCAAGAAATCATGGGTCCACTCTCTGCCCGGCATGGTCAAGGGGTTTTAGTCTCCAAGACTGACATTGGATCAGTTTTATAAATAGAGACATGCGAGGTTCTCTTGTCCTAGGTATTGTTCCCCTTGTCAACTCTCTTCCTGTCTCACAAAAAGAGAGATAGAGAGAGAGGTTAAAAGTGGGAAAAAAGTGATACACAGTTGCTACGAGTCGGTTGCTAGCTACCTCGCTGTGAGCCTTTTGAATTCTGTTAGTTGACATGACAACTGTGCCCTGGAATAATAACACATCTGTTCAGACAAGTATTGGTTCTCTACAGCTCCTTGTTAAAATGTCTCAACATGTCTTTTCATCATCAAAAACAACCTGTACATTTGAAGCATCAGCAATCCCACAACTCTCTATAGACCAAGGATAGCAAATTACTTCTTTTCAGTTTTCTGGTGGCCCACATCTCTATCCGAAAGCCTAAGCAGGACCACAAAATAACAATGTTTTGTCAAAACCATTTAGGCGAACTGTAGTAATATGTTGTCTTTTGCTACAAGATGTAAATGTTACAGATCTGACCTCTATACCAGAGGATGTACCGTAGCACCAGTCTTCCTGGTAGAGCTTTCTTCAAGAGGATGTACTGCTGCTCTAACTACTCTCTAGAGATTACCTAAACACTCTTGACACTCTGTATGGTATCTTTACAAGCAGTTTGTAAATGAGGCCCGTTGTGGATAAAGTCAAAATTTCCATATCCACTTTCATTTAGTTTTTTGATGCCTGTGGATAATAAGCAAACTCCAGTTAATGAGAGTGTTAAACCAGGAGTTGACTACATGTAAGGCTGCTTAAAAATACAGCCGGCCAATTAACAACTGGGCCTGGTGTAATCCAGCATACTGCCCCTGGCTCTGCTCTCTGCTGGGGCTGTGGGAGTTCTGTAGAGTCCGACGATCTGGCCCATGTGACCTGCCTGGCCCATGTGACCTGCCTGGCGCTGAGTCCTGTTCTTTTGCAGCCTCCCAGCCGCCTCTGGACAGTGATGCATGGCTCGCCACGGGCAGGTTCTGAACGGCAAATACTCAGAACTCTGTAACACCCCAGCAAAGATTCAGTGGGCTCACTTATTGATCGGGATAGGTTTGCCATGGAGTGAAAACAGTTTACTCCTACATTACCACACTAGATGGTATTTACAGTACCGCACAAGATGCAGTTTTTCATGATGAGGATCCTGCAATTGTACTGTAAACATATGTTTGCCAAGCTAGAACTGTATTGCATCAACTGCCCTGTTTTGCTCTGTATCTGTTTGTGTAACAGGTGTAACTGTCTTGTTAGTACTGCTACCTCCCTCCCACTTACCACCACACCAGGCTTGATCTGAGGTCCTACGACCTTAGAAAAACATGTGACCACCTTCTGGTGACGACCATTTAGCCAGCTGTGCCTCCGAAAAGCGGACTACTTAAACTAGGACTTCAAGCTAACATGGTTTCACGCAGGCTCCATTAGTCACATCAGTCATGTTGGTAGGCTACCAACCATGGAGGAGGAACAAGTACACACCACACAATCAGAGGTGACGGAATCTGTACTGTATTTAATGTACCGGATGTGTTGCCCTGGCATTGTGCAACTAATACATGCTGCATCTTCTTTATAGAGATGGTTCTGTCCTTGTGTGACATGCAGGACTTGTAGGCAGGCTAGAATGTGACTCAGTGTCAAGGAGCTTTTTATTGCAGCTTTGCAGTCAAAGCAAATGGCTGCTTAGCCTTCATTGCAGTGGTGAGAGGAGTTGATTCATGTTAGAGACAGGCATTCAACGTGAGGGTATAGTGCTTCTGTGTGAACAGAACAGCCATTGAGAAGGACTGTGGGTCCATCAGTTCTCATGCTACTCAGAGGAATCTGTGGTTGGAGGATGTTTACCAAGGAGCAAAAAACATTATGACATATTAAAGAAAATGTGATGTCGAAAATGTAGTGTCAGATTGTATTCAAAGTCTTTGTTCATCTTTCATTGTTACCCGCTGATGTGAATATTGATTGTCATAAAGGATAAGAAATACTTGATTAGGCCCCACAAGTACTGTAGGGTTGATCATTCAACAGATTTTATAACGGTTGCATCACATGGTGGTACCCTGAATAAACAGACGGTGTGAACAAATCACCACATATTCACAGCTTACAACACAAATGTCTGCATCTCCTCTGGAGGGTTCCCAGTAGATTTAAGGAGTCTGTGTGTGGACCACTCATCTGCATTTATGTAAGCAACCATGAAAGCTGCCCCCTCACTCCCCCCACCTCCCCCTCACAAGTCTTGAGGAACAGGAATAGGACTGAGATGCAGATACATACTCCGCTGAAGCAGCAGCTGCATAAACAATGTGCTATTCCAGATCCTCTTATGGTGTCTATTTGTACACTGATACTGCTGAGTCACAGCCACTCTAATTATTCTGCACCATGGCAACTTATTTTCTGTGAGAGCACAAACAAACAAAATATTTTTCACTATGTATTATTTCAAACTCAATTTGCAAAGAAATACCATCTCTACCAACCCTGCAGTTCGGTTAAATCTTTCAGCCGCCCTTGAAGAGCTGAGCCCTGGGGAATTCATGTGTGCGGCTTGATTTAAAGCTTAAACACAGCCAACTTTTACCAACAGTAACTAATGGAGAAAGTAAATCTTCACATCAATTAATCCTTGATACTGGCATTCGTCAGAATCCAGAACTTTCTTATTCAAGGAGTTTCGTTGCTTTTTTGTAGTGAGTACTGTAGGGAAAAATTATTGTATGTGAGTTACTGGGTCCTCTGCAGCGCTGTAGATGTCTTGTTGTTACGCATGGTCACCTTGGCTTGAGATGAAAGTGTGCTAAAACACACACACACACTCACATTACACACGCACACACACACACAAACACTTTATTGCCCTAGCCTGGGGCATGATTTTGGACGATACACTTTGTCAGAGTTTCAGTGAGTTTCAAAGAAATAATGGCAAGGCTTCCCGTGGAGTGGCATCCACCCTAATTGGCGTCTTTTCTCTCACAAACGTCACATTCTCTCTATTCACTTGGGATCACACATCAGTGGATCTGAAATCTCCCCTCCTGCACTGCAGACTCAGACTGCGATGTGCTAAGTTCACCATGAAAGTCTCTGTTTTTTTGGGGGGAGGGTTGTATGTACAAGCGTTTGTGTGTATGTAGAACTATATATATTATATTTAGCTTATACAAATTCTGTCGTAACAACATCTTGCGCAATCTAGCATTGAGACTGTTCAGTAATCTTTGTGTTTTTAGGTAGTAAAGTACCTACCTACCTACCTACTTACCTACCTACCTTTAATTACCTTTTATTTCAAATTTGTATTATTGCTTGCTGTATGTTTTGTATGTATTTCTGTAACTGTAAATTGTACTGAGACCATGCTGTATGGTGATTCTGCCCTCTAAGAAAAAATGATTGATTGATACCTACCAACAAATCATGAAGTTAGTTACTAATGTGTTTGTTTTCCTCCTGCCCCGTGAGATTCAGGTAGCGTCATTGGCGGACAAGACCTCAATGCTTTGTCCCTTTCTGGTATGGTGTTTATTTTGTTGTTTGTGATAGACACTGTCTCTGTCTGCTCATGTTGGCACACTGAGTTCTCTCCATCAGGACCAATGAAGTTCATTCGATCACTGGAGGTGTTTGAGATGCATGCTGGTTTATCCATGTTTGTTTTGTTTTGCCCACAGCATCAGACTGTCACACATTGAGGCACACATTGCCTCGTTGTTGTTACATGAATAATTCCAGTAATGACCAGAATCAGAGCAGTGTTGTATGCCACAGCAGACATGGATCTCCATGGTAAACAGATGGCATCTTCCAAAATGTGGACTGTGTCTCTGGACTCATTATCAGATATGATTTGACATGTGCTCTTTATTCTAGGAAACAAGGTCTGTTTTGAAGGCGAGTGTTACTGTACATGACAAACTGAGGTAATCGTTCACTAGTTACCATGGCAATAGACTTCCATCCTACATGCTAAGTTCAATACATGAGAAACATTTTACTGTAAGGTTTTTAATGTAATTAATTACATCTTACCTTTCTTGTTACATATGCATATACAATACAAAACATTGTGCAACAACTTTAATATCATGTTAATTGCACCCTTACGTAACAGTATGGTATATGAAAATGGCAGTCTGAACCACTGCCTACAAACAGATCAAGTGTTGTGCCCCAAATTTTATGTACAGTAGGCCACATAAAAGATAAATCCTGAGCCATGTAAAATAGTAATTGTGCAGTAAATTAGCAACAACAAAAAAAGTGTTTCTAAACAGAGGTAATTGTTCAAAAAATTGTTCATAGTCTCCTCCACCTCTGCAGTAAACGCTGGCATGAGTGATGGGTAACATAAGTCTCATACAAGATGGCTGATTTAAACCGGGAGGTTTTCCCTGTCACCAGCAAAAAATGAATGGTCATGTTTTTGTCCACTCAGGTGTGAAATTGCAGCTGTATTTGGCAGATCGGCTTGGGTTAATGTACTCTCCCAGGCCTGCACTCCTACCCTCACACACACAACCCCAGCTAGCATGAACACAAGTCTCACATATGGCGTAGTGGTTTCACAGCATCCACTTGAACGATAACAAAAGATTTGTGAGGGTGCTTGTGTGCAGGAATGTGCTATTTTTTTGCAACCTGATGGCAAGCTGTTCAGATGGAGCCAGTTAAACAGCCCTCAGAAGCTTGCCAGCAAGTCCAGCCTCATGTATTGGCTCTCCAAAATGAAGACGAGACATTGGACGATTTTAAAAAGCTTTTCGAGTGCTCAGAATGTTGGCAGGCGTGTTCCATTT
Organism: Borostomias antarcticus; assembly: GCF_949987555.1. Lineage (NCBI taxonomy): Eukaryota > Metazoa > Chordata > Actinopteri > Stomiiformes > Stomiidae > Borostomias > Borostomias antarcticus. The sequence continues at coordinate 5,449,495 of NC_140247.1, read as the reverse complement.
AATAGCCTGGCTTTTCAAAGGGAATAGAGGAGACGTTGGTCTGCTAAAATAGACCCTACACCTGCCTGGATCATGGAGGGTTTTGTGTGCTCATTCAGACCTCATAGTGGTAGCTACGGTAGCTGGTCTCTTCTGTGCTCAGTTTTGGATCTTCTTTCATGTATAAATCCTGAGGTGATCTGCACCCCCTCTCTGTTGCCAGCACCGGGAGCCAATCAACATTACCAGGCATGTCTCCACACCAGTCTTTGATAACTGCTTTAGGAAATGCAATGCTCTCTCTCCATCTCTTTCCCTCCTTCTCTCTCCATCTCTCCCTCAATCTCTCTCTCCATCTCTCTATTGCTCACTCTGTCCATCTTTCCATATCTCTCTCTCCATCTCTTTGTCTCTCTCTTTCTCTGTCTTTTCGCTGTCTCACTCTCCATATCTCTGTCTCCCTCTCCATCTCTCACTCTCTCCATGTCTCTCTCTTCCTAGTCTTGCTAAAGGACTGGGCTCCCCAGTTATCTGTCAGTCCTGCTGGGTTATTTGTGCCTGTCGCTCAGCATCGGGGGGAGATGTCGGAACATAACAAGCTCAGAACTGTGTTCTGTCTCGGTCTCCGCGACTCCTCCCGTCGTCCGCCAGCTCACCAACAGTAGATCAAAAGACGCGGTCACCATGCCCCCCCACCAGCAACACCAGGGGGGTAGGTACAGAAAAGGCTGTTCTCTGACCACTCGTATAACATTGACTTCCTTGGTGGCTTTGTCTGCCTGCTTTTCTCTGTCTGACTCTCTCTCTCTTTCTCTCTAGCTCTCTCTCTCTACTCTCTCTCTCTCTCTAATTATCAACGCTTGGGTGCACGTTCTACCCAGTGTACTGTAAATGCCTTCAGTAGCAATCTGGTCGTGCTGAGACCATCCTGCTGTTCCCTCCGTCTCTGCGGGTCTCCTGGGCGTTCCTCCCCCAGAGGACGGACACCAGGCCCGCAGGCTGAGGCAACAGATTAAGTCCAAGATTGAATTTCAGATTTGTTGACTTTTTTTCTGTGTGAGTGGAGACGTCCACAGTGTTGCTCCAGCGCCTTGGGACACTGAAGGCTGTTTGTTTGTCATCCCCTGCTCTTCTGTAAATAACCTCAGCCACTATCAGTGACCATGCTGCTGTTTGTTAATCACTAGCGCTCATGTTAGAGTTACACCGAGAACATTCTCAACTGTGTCTAAAGTTTGACTTCTTCCTTTTGGCACCTGCAGTGTGTGAAAAGGTACACATAATATGAGCGTTATTTGGTCAGGGAGCACAGATGTTCAAAGATGTTAAACTCTTCTTCCTCATCCAAGGATCTGTGATTTCAGTTTCTGTCTGCCTTTGCTGAGCACCTGAGAGGGAGGACACTGCTAATTAAACAACTTGGCATTTTCAACCGGCACAGTAATTGGCCAGTGGAGGAAGTGGAGGAATTTTGCTAGCTAGTGCAACAAAAATATCAAAGAGGAACGCAACACAGAGATGGAAGGAAGTAATGGCCGCTGGATAAATTGTGCTTAATAGTGTAAAAAACCTTTTAAATTAATTGAGCAGCCAAATGTTACTACTGCATCTTCCACTCGTGCATGCTCGCAGCTTTGCAGAATCCCACTGTGTATGCAGATGGCCTCTATCTCAGTCTTAGAGCTAGAGGCAGGTATGAACTGTGTATTCATAACATTATTTCTGTATCAGTGCACTGCATATTAAATTGAGAGATGGTCCCCACCGCCGCTCATTGGTCTTTTCTTGTGAGATAGAGTGCGATATTAAGAGGTGGTAGGTCACGTCTCTGTGTGAACGGCAGGCTGCAGTCTTTTGGCGAGTGCGTGTTAAATACCAACAGATAGTAATAACAATCATCAGGCCCAATTAAATGTTCGCATTTGAACATACAGAGAGGTCAATTTAACAATCTGCATCAATCTAGACTCTTTGAACACCTTTTGTTCTTTTTGAACATCTCGAGCTGGAGCAAACTATGCCCAGGCACGCGGCACACAACCTATTTCAAGGCTTGTCTCTAAAGAATTTGATTTCAACAGAAATGGGAAAACTAAGAGGTGACAGCCTTAGGTTGATTTTCTTTTCTTTCTTTTTTTTTTGTTTTGGTGGCGCTGGGTTTGGACTGTTAGAGTCCAGTACAGTGTTTTCGATTAAACGTTGGTTTCAAATTGGTGGGCAATGGGTGTGGACCAATATGAAACTAACCTACTGTGTCAGACTGGTCGGACATTGTTAGCTGACCCACTAGTCAGCCAGGCTTTCATGCTCCGCAGAGCCTCGCTGCAATCTAGTCCTGTAGGGGGGGGGGGCATAAGAAGTGGGGTCTATTGATACATTCCATCTCTTCTCACAGAGTGGCCGCTCTCCTGCGATATTATATCTAAGAAAAACAATCTGGATCGGTTCTAACCAGAGAAATCACAGTACTGTATGCAGTCTCACTGGGTCTGGGGGGTCTTTTAGAACCTCTTCCTTGAGAACCGTCGGTTATGTCATCGCGGTGGGAGTCCATGATGGCGGCTTCTGCCAGCTGACAGCCGTGCTGCGTAGTGACAGCCACGGCTCAACGGGGATGGATCGCGGTGATGCTGTGGTGCAGCGCGGCAGCCCTCACATCAGTGGCTTCCAAACATGAAGGTAAATGGATGTTGTCACCACGGCAGCTCGGAAGGGAGATATCTGAAGAGGAATATCTGGGAGATATCTCTCTTCTAAGACACCCTAACAAGGTGAAATGGCAGAGATCAGAGATGGATACAGCCTAGCAGTCAATCTACAGTAGCAACCCGCAGATGAACAACAACATTTCTGTTTAGTATTTACCGTAGACAAATGAATGGAACATTGTACAGCCACTATAGATAATAGTGACTGAACATATATTATGTGGTAGATGTGTTGCAGATCCCTTTGCACCATACTTCCTCTGTGGCTTAAGGTTTCTTCTGTACATTGGCGTGCTCTACTCTATCTTAGCCCAATGAGCATATAACATGGGATTAGGCCGGAGATAAATCATGTCAGTTTAAATTGAGCACTGATCTGATTGTGAAGCGCTAAGGGAGGAGAAGAGGGGAAAAAATACCCATTCTACAAAATGTGATTTTATGACTTCTCCTTTCACATCTAGTTTCTTTGCCAATTTACCACTAACATGGCCTTGTCCGATGGCCCCGATGCAGAGACACAATGTGGAGACAAGTTGCAGAGACGCACTGTACCAGTCCTGACAGGACCAGCCAACCAAGCATGCAAGAGTCCACTTCATATCGCTGGCGAATAATATAATGGAGGCACAAATGGGTTCATGTCTTTTGCACTTACCAGCTATGTTAAATCTTTATAAGCAGGGCTGCCTGCTTTGCACGGCCCAGGTCAGCTCTCCAGGATTCAATGGCCTCGCCAGGCCTGAATGGATCGCTGTGACATATTGACTGTGACATTGCAACCTTTGTGACGAATTTCCCTAGATAAACATTGCTCTGGAAGCCAGAGAGATGAGGGCCGCATGGGACCCAGGAAGAATGCCATCGGATATGGAGACATAATCTGCTTAGAAAGGGGTTAGGTAGTCGAGGAGGGTGGAGGTGGGGAGAGAAAATGCGTCAGCCTCCATCTTCCTCTGGTGCTCTGTGGTGGATGTCTGTGGCCTTGACTACATTGCATGCTCACCAGGCGTGTTGAGCCCATCCCCCTTATACAGCCATGGCTTTTCCACACTGGCGTTATCTTACAGGTGCCCCTTTGAGAATCAAATCATGATTTGCTAGTGGAAACCTGAGTGTTGTAGTCTGTCCTGTGTGGTAGTCTGTCCTCTTCACTGCACAGACATGCAAGCCGGCATCTGGCTCTTTGATCTCTTGTTCTATACCGTGAGAGAGTAGAAAACATCCAACACACTTCCACGTACAGGCAGGCTACTACAGTGCAGATGCAGGGTGATTATACGTAATGTCTAATCTTAGGTAACAAGCACACTGCCCTCTCTCTCTTCAGCCCTGATTGCAAATGGGAAGCAGCCTGATTGCCAGCGGTGTGAGGCCCTAGCAGCGCTCAGATCTCATTAGAGATTCTGAGTTCAGCTGGATGAATCCCCCTCCACAGCGGGAGGAGTGTGGGGTCCCTGGAGACTCAGCGGAGTCAGGCTGACGGCAGAGACAAGGGCTCCCCCGGGAGGTAGAATGGGACAAGGGGGGCCTCTCGGGGCTGGGACGGTGGGGTTCCAGGGGCGTGTGTGTGTGTGTGTGTACAGTATGTGTGTGTGAGTGTGCGTATGTGTGTGGGGGGGTACATTCCCCATGGACTGTCTCCCTCCATTTGTCATGGGGACATGGAACACACAGCAGTTATAGCGAGGACACAGCCACAGCTCCTTGGCGTGGCCTAGGTAGGACGTTTGATAGGATATATTTGCATGCTAAAATTGGTTCCTCCATGGTGGTGATGGTGGTAACATTTGAAAGGCTAATTATCCTAATCTCCCAGTCTCTTTTCCTCTGCTGGGTCTAAATCTGTCTGTGAACCTCCCAGGTCAGGGATGTGCTTTCAGTGAAGGGCAGAGTTGAAGAGTTATACTGTATAAATCATGGAGCAGTCTCAGAGGTGATCCTGAACACGATATCTGTTGATGCAGCACCAGGCATGTAATCTAAAAGAGTATACTGTATAATTATGAAATCCTTGAAAGGCCTATGAAAATCGTTTAGCTTGAAAGCCTTTTGAAAATAGACCAATGTCATACAATAAGGCTGGAACTGTCTAAAGGTATTTGATTGGTTCCAGAGTTGATTATGGTCGATAGCTGTGATTATACCCAATACCTTGGGCGCATCCTGTATTCCATTTATGTTACACAAAGAGGAAAAACTACAGCAGTAGTAATAGAGATCTGCTATCTTAGCTGCAATCCAGTTCTCTTTTTACAGTCTGAATCTTCACGTCTGAAATTAGCTCTATTAGATAACCGTGCATCCTGACATAGTAGCCGTCAGCCAGCCTGTCAGGAAGCCATTCAGCCTGTCTAGGCGGCGGCATCTTCAATCGCTACCATCTATCTGCTCAATTGACCTGCGTGGTGACATGTTCTCCTGTAACTCCTGTTACCATTATCCTCTGTCAGAGTAGCGAGGACCTCCTGAGCACCTGTCTGACCTAATGTTCCCTGTCTAAGAGTATCAAATCATTACAAACGGGGCTACGTTGCTCGTGAAGACTATCCAATCACTGGAGATGCGGACGGATGTTATGCCTTCTAAAGGAGGGCTAATTTGAAAGTGAAATCGGGCTGGTGTGCTTAAAACTGACTGTAAAAAAAACAACATCAAGACTGAGCTCTCTCAATATTCTTTGTTCAGATCAACAAAAATGTGCAGAGACGTCAAAAGACTTCAGGCAAAGCAATGGAGGTGGAAGAATAGTCTGGGATATACAGTACTGTAGGGTTCTATAAGGAGTGCATGCTGTCAGCTGGCATTGGTTATGTTGAATGTGACTCTCAGCTATCAACCATTCTGACACAGCCTCTTGCCTTTGTTGATATGCAAAGCATGAAGATACATTTGGCAGAGTTATTTCAGACATGCACAGGAGTCGGCCACTTGACACTGGCCTGCCAGAGAGGAAGTGACAGTTCATGAATTTCCCCATGTGTGTTACAATATGTTCTCCATACTTCAGTATTTATTTGCATTGGTCAAGTTTACAGTATGACTCACCTCTACAAAAAGAGATGGTAATGTTGAAACATTCATTTGGAATTGGCAATCTCAATTCCAATTCCATCGTGGCAACACTGTTTTTATTCCAGGCCACTTGTCAGTAAAAACATGTCATCCACATATTACACTCCCCAGGAGGCAAGGTCCCAGTCCCCTGATTACAGCCTGCTCTAAAAATAGATACATCTTCATTATGCAAGTCTCCCCTGTGCATGTGAATTCACTGCAGTAATGCTTGGTCCAAAAGTTCAAAACATCAAATGTAGGTTAGGTGCTGCTTTAGAATATTTAGCATATGCACAGAACCAGCAAAGGCAGCACATTGGAAGTGGAAGTGCAGATTCAAAACAACTTGAAGTACTGAAGCAAGTAACAGATTGGCAGACAGTAGTCTTTCAGAGATTGCAGTTGGTACAGGTACATGCATACTGTTATTAATTCTGTTTATTCCATCCATTGCATCAGTTCAGTCTCTGTATTTGTACTGTATGTGTGTGCCTGCCTCTGTGTGTGTGTGTATGTGTGTGTGTGTGTGTGTGTGCGTGTGTTTGCGCATGCGTGAGTGTGTGTGTGCGTGCGTGTGCATGTGTGTGCACATGCGCGGGTGGGTGTGTGCTGTGCCTGCATGTGTGTGTGTGTGCATGTATGTGTGCATGCATGTGACTGTGTGTGTGTGTCTGTTTGTGTGAGAGAGAGTGTGTATAGACAGTGGTATATGAAGCCAGCAGAATAGTCTCCCCCATACAGAAGCTGATCCATCATGCTATATCAGTTCCATCCAGCGGCTTTGTCCTCTAAAAGGAAAGTGCTATGCTTTACAATATGTCACCATTACCGCACGATCCAATTCCCCTCTGGGACTCCTGTCTTTAGGCTTCTGAATATAGGACAGCATAAATACAGCACTCTGTATTTCAATGGAAAGAAATATATCTGGCTTGTGTTCAATTTAATCATTTTTTAACCTGAAATCCCCACAACCCCCCAAAATATTTCTGTTTTTCTCTCCCTCCCTTGTTCCTCTGCTAGTGTCTACGGGAGTCATCATAAATTCTAAGCAGGCACAAGCCATTCCCTAAAATTTGGAATTTGATTGCTGTAGTGTGGAGATAGCTGGAGAGACAAATCGATCATGCATTGGCTCGTAGCCTAGAAATGCTTCAATTTCCAAGTGCATCGTTACAGGTGAGTTAAGCTAGAGAGCATGAATATGCAGCAGCTAACCTCTTATTACCAACATTTTTTGGGGCCAGCTCACTCAGCCTCTAAGCAGCGTAAGTACTGAGTAATAGAGCTTGCTGAGTGGGGCACCAGACTCTATCTGCTGAATGGCCTAGTTCTGGCATAATGTGCCATGGAGACGTTCCTCAAACCAATAAAGGTTGCTATAGATCTTGAATACATCAGGCGGGCACCACAGCCAGGGCCAGAATGATCATCGTATTGGTCTATTCATGTGTTTTCATACATCTCTACATCAAAATGCCCCCAACCCATACATAATTAAAAACTATGTACACATTAATTTGGAATGCTTGGCTTCGGTTTAGACCAGTTTGTCCATCAGTTTATCGCCCCACAACTTCAGGAGTGGGGATTTCAATCAATTAGACTATTAGGAATTTAGTGATCACCAGACTCATTAAAACGTGTTTATATAGCAATCAATTCCTCTCATAGCTGTGTGAAAAATTATGGCTGCAGAGCCAAAGCTATGTACAGCCAAGAACATATCCCTCTGAAGTTCCTCTTAAGAAACAGCTCAGCACAGCTTCAGATATATAATTTACTTCTGTTAATTGCTGAGTTTTATAGTACTTTATACAGACCATGATAATTCCTCCGTTGTACTTTTATGCACCCCCTTGTAACTCTGGAGCACTTAATAAAAGAAAAAAAATAATCCATGTATGACTGTAAATTCAAAGAAAAAGATTCAAAAAGATAATTCAATAAACCTGGATTACATTAAGAGAAATGCCTCCCAGGGATCCAATTTAGGACTTATGAGCCTTGAATACCTTTAAAAGACATGAACAGTTCAGCTGTTTTCCCAGGACAGGAGAAGGGAATGAGAAAACAGTTGTATAAAAATAACTATGATCAATGTGGTTCAAGAGATGATGTTAAGCATAATTAATTCCAATATACACCAGCCTGTGGAATGACTGCATTATGACAGAAATACAGGGAATGGGAGGTTCCATGTCAACTATGTTCCAATATGTTGTAGCGTGTTCTAGGGTTAGAGCTGTGACTATGACCGGTATCATTTAGGATTATACTGCGGTTATCACACATATGAAGGAAAATGGATTTAAGGCATTAAATCAACTCGTATGGGGCACCACCCTGTTTTGTACAGGGAAACACAATAACCTTTATCAATAGTCTAATTTATCAATAGAATAGAACATGTCCCTCCCCCCACCAAGACTGTTCCCTGTGTCCTTCCCCCTCACCAAGACTGTTCCCTGTGTCACCCCCCAAGACTGCTTCCTGTGTCCCTCCCCCCACCAAGACTGTTACCTGTTACCCTCTCCCAAGACTGCTTCCTGTGTCCCTCCCCCCACCAAGACTGTTGTCTGTTACCCTCCCCCAAGACTGTTCCCTGTTACCCTGTGTGCTCTGCCAATGATGATGGAATCTGTCACCAACCAACATCCCATCTAAAAATAATAATAATAATAATAATAAAAACCTAGGTCCCTCCATTACTAGGATCTGGGACAAATAAGTTTGAGAAAGGCTGGTTTATGGCCAATGCTTTTTGGTGTCTAAGGAATGTGGTTACTGTAACCCCCACAGCTAAGCAAGTAGGTGTTTCTGCTGTGAAATTGTGAAATGAGCAGGTCTATAGCTAATGAAAACTTGTACGTCCTATCATTGTGGGCACGCGTGCCACGCCTGCGCCTGGCAAAAAAGTGGCCCTCATTTGGGAGTGAGAAAGTTGGCAACCCTAATCTCAGCCCTTGTTCCCACCCCCCAAAACACTGGTCCGCACGTTGCTTCTTAGTCAGGATTTTGGTCCCTGGGACAAAAACAGTTGAAAACCCCTGGCCTACCACATCAGTCCTCATAAGTTAAAGCAGTCAATTACACAGAGGTAGCCTAATTATGGACAAAGCAAGACTGCGTACTGCAAGTCGCTATATTTTCCCAGTGCACATTTAAGTTTCAGGGCGGTGACATATGCGTTGATTGCACATTGAGGCACAGGCTTTGTACATCCAACGCAAACTGAAGACGCACCGCGCATGCATTCTGTTGACTGCTCAAGGCCAGTGGCGTCTGGTGGGTTCTAGAACCGGGTAAGCCAGGACCAACAAAGCAAGCACGCATGCGCAGCACGCATGTTTTTTTGGGGGGTGCGCTTTCAAAGCATGCCCTGATGGGAGGTTTCACAGCACCAGAAGGGCGCTGAGCATTGGCATTTTTATGTAAAAAACATACAGGAAAACTACAGACAAAGACTATCAACAAAGGCCAATCATTTGAGAGCGAGCGAATAAGAGGGTAATATTTAGGTCGAAACAACCAAGCTTTTAGGGACACACTAAATAAACTATTTATTATCAATATTGTGTATCGTATCATGAGATTAGTGTATCATTACACCCCTAGTATTTTCATAACTGGACTGTAGGGGGCGACGGAGCACTACCAAATAGCTAGACGCTGATGAAAATGAAGCGATATGGCAAAATACAAGACGCATTTAAGTCAAAAACAGTCTGAAAGTCGATTTTCGTGCCTACTTTCACTGAAAGAAAACGTTTTATTTGTATTTGTATGGGTAAGCCAGGTTTACCCTGGCTTATAGGAGGCTCAAGCTCAAGGCGCTATTTATGCCGTGTTCACAAAATTAATGTTAGTACATCTGCCCCTTTGTCTAAATTATATAATGCTGTAGCTGTGCAGTTTTCTTTGGAGATTGTGCTGACTATTGTAATGCAAAAATAAATAAATAAATAGAATAGAATAGAATAGCCTTGAATAACAGAATTATAGGCCTACATTTTACAGTGCTGCACAACCATGCATTTTAGAGATTGGGCTGGAATTTGGACCCTTTTTTCAGCACCCTGTTCATACGTTCCATGGCTATGTATGGACGCAAACCAGTCATCAGTCTTATAACATAGACCATATAATTAAGAAACACATAGTCTATTTTATTAATGTTATATAGCTTAGCCTATTTTTGTCTAACAAGCTTTATTGCTTGACTAATAGAGTCTTGGTCGGACAAGAGTATTTCGTCCAAGCAATTCCAGCCCAGTGCTTAAATCCTACAATCCTGGGTTATTGACCCAAGTCACCAATCCGGTGCCTGGCTAGGCCCACAGGACACACCTCGCCTCTCTGCTCCATAAAAGCGATCAGACAGGAAACTCTCTCTCTCTCGTGATTTCTCTTGTAACCCTCAACTGCTAGGGTCCGTGTTTCTCCAAGTAACACGTGACCCAGGATCCAAGCTTTGTGCCGGTTGATAAAATCAGCCTGTATCCACACTGGACTGCTACCTAAGAACTCTGTAGTCGACACAGGGCTTAGGAATTTCCACAAACTCTTCAAAGATCCACCTCTGGCAAGAGCAGAGGTTTTGAATGAGATATTGGCAACTTGTGAACTCTGAAACTGAACTTTGAACTCAGCGAACATCAACTTCGCGCAGCAACGCTACTATCACTGTTCCAGCGAGAGCGCAGGCGCACTGCCCCCTTCATCGAACCGAGCGACCACCACATCATGTGCCTCTTCCCTTCGTCGAGCCAGACAGCACCTACGGACATCGCGCTTCACACACCACTAAGGTTGACACCCAACATTCTCTTTGATGTGTGTGTGATGCCAAGTGTTGAAAGCTTAGAGGATTTAGGATAGGCTGTGATAATCTGACATCATTCTTTTCTGCTGTGTTTTCATATTGCCACATGTGTTTTTCCATCTATTATTGAATTGGGTTATAATATGTGACAGCGGCTGGTGATTTGGTCCGCTACTCGGCAAACCCCGAAATGCGCTAGGGGGCAAAATAAATCAAAAAACGTTTTTTGTTTTTTTTTGTTTTTTTGTGTATTACCAAAGTTGAAGTTGTGAAGAACCCACTTACTATAACAGACAACAGTTTGACGTTCACGAAATACGTATAATTAGTCTGCAAACTAAGCTCGTTTTTAGCTGATTTCGAGTCGGGCTTGGGGGCGGGCAGATCGATTAGCATGATTTGGTTTCATTGGCTATTGCTTCCGGGTTCTCCGCCCCCCACCCTTCCCCAACACGCCGGCTTTGTTTACATTCAGTCCCAAGTTAAACCATGGATGCTACAGCTTTTGCTAAAGAGAAGACGGGGATGGCATCCAGGACATGGAAAGAGTTTGAAGAGCAGCTAAAACTCCAGCAGAGCAGGACTCGTTCGTACACTGAGTTTTATTCTTGATGTCCTGTGATACAGAGATGACTGTATCAGCAAAGCCAGTTGCTACCAAGCGCAGAGTTGCGTCGAACGAGGTACCAGATTCACACCACCGCCAAGCATTCTGCTTTGCTTTGGGGTAAGCTGATCTTTATACTATCTGTGCTGTTTACATTACATTAACGTTAGTCGTTTAGCAGAAGCTCCTTTCTAAACAAGTGACTAAGTCTAGCTAGCATAACAAAGGCACTAGCACTAACTAACAAAGGCTAGCTAGCTAACGTTAGCTAACATGCTAATTAGCTGAGCTAGCCCTTTGTTCCTAAACTAGCCAGCTAGTCTATTTAATCAACACATTCTGTTACTATTTTATCTATATGGAGTGCCAGTACTGTGGGCAATAGTTGAATGTACTTTCTTCCTTCTATTCTATTGCAGTTTTGATGCTGAGAGACCTGGCATGGTTGTGGCCAGAGAACACCATGATGCACCGGCAGTCGAGTTTCAGCTGCTGCGCAAGCCTGATGTCCTGCCCCCCAGAGAAGGTCTTCTTGTGCAAGCCCCACCCGGACTGGACATGGCCAGACAGACGTATCTCTTTGACAAGATCAGAGACTTCTGTTCTGATGAGGGACGAGACGTCACATGTCCCCCGCCAAACTCCACAGCAGCTCAGAACAAGACTGTCCGCTTGTAGATTCACTGCAGATCATCAGGACGGACAGCACTGCAGGGGAAAGGCCACAGCCTTTTCCTGTTTGTATACTGAAGCGTTGCTTGTTCTCTTGCACAGACTTGCCCACACTTGCACAGACTGCATTGTTAGAATATTGAATACTGAGCTGAGTACTGTTGTTATTACCTTGAGTATTGAGCTGGGGACTGTTATTACTTTGTTGTACACTTGATCACAATGAACACTATGCACCTTGTCTATAAAACAGACAACTGACTGTACACTTTAACACTTAGACTGTTGCCTTTTTTTGTACACTTTACTACTTATGCTTGTACTTTATATCATGTATGTGACAATAAAGAACGTTAAATTTGAACTTCATCTTATATTGTGTTGTGAATGCAGTTAAGAACAAGATTAATACTGACTCAAAGAGTGTGTGGTCATCAGTGAGAGAGCACCTCACTTGGCAGCCACTCTCAGGTAATACCCCAAGTTGACAGCCACTCTGACAGATAATGACAGATCGTCCAGTGGGGGAGTGGCTGGGGGTGCGGTTACCAGGCTATTGTTCACGCCCATTACCTGGCAGTCAGAGGTGTGAAAATGTTGGAGAACTTTGGAGGAGGAATTCTCAGCTAAGTTGATTTGGCAGTACTAGCATTCAAATAAGCATATCTTCTTCAACTATGTTCAGATTTCAATGTATGAGACCTCATTTGAAAGCTTACAATCTGCACTTTCATAATCTGTTAAGAACTGAAAAATGACCTTTGCCTAGTTGAGGACCAAATTACCAGCGGCGGTCACATATTATTTTGATAATTGATTAGTATAATTTCAATAAATATTATTAACTTTTTACCACGTCCGAGCGTCATCACATTATCATAGGTCACTTGATTGAGTCAAGAACTCCTCCTGCAGACTGAGATTGATGAATAAATTACTTTTGATAAGACTATTGATAAAGGTTATCTTGTTTCCCTGTACAAAACAGAGTGGTGCCCCATACGAGTTGATTTAATGCCTTAAATCCATTTTCCTTCATATTTGTGATAACCGCGGTATAACCATAAATTATACCGGTCATAGTCATAGATCTAACCCTAGAACATGCTACAGTTACATAATTTTATTTATTGACATCATCACCTTTTCGTAGTTTGCATGGTCAAGTTCAGGTTTACCTAAGCGCTAGCTATCTCTTATCAACATATTTGGGCATCGTTACATACACAGCAGATTGTAGTGCATAATTGTTTGTATTATTTTGATTACAGCGTACAAATTTAATTTACGTTGCCCTAAATTTTCTTTGTCGCCGTACCCATGTGGGCTCCCATCTTGTTTAGAGGGCTGTGTGATGTCAGAGCGTAACTGGGAGTACATCTATCTGGTACGATTCACGGGTGGGAAGTAACGGGCTTGACTGCCATTCCAGTGCATTTTCACATGTAGAAGGTCGGAAAAACACGGGTTACGGGTTGCCTGGAACGCGCCATAAGAACAGAATCTACGAACACGGAAGAGCAGTCTTAAGTAGTCTACGGACTATTCGTGCGAAAGTTCATTTAAAATGATTTGTGATTGTTTCAAATCTACAGTTGTATAACATTATAGGATTGTAATACTATCATATTTGTATCATTTATCTTATAATAATGGTTTTCATTATTTTACAAAGCGAGAGTGCTGTCTGTCCAATAATACCCGATGCGCCGGGTCCAACTTTGTGCCGTTCTCCGTTAACTGAACAAGTAGGCTAATATCGTCCCATGCATTTTGCTGACACTGCTAAATATGACAGGTGGAGTCCGGTCTTTAGATTTTGTTTGGGCATGCCGTGTTGACAGCTGTGTAAGCTATTTAATAGCCTATAGTTTGGTAGACTGTAGGCTATTGTATATTGTATTCTATCACGTTGACATTTTGCCTCGCTATGTTTATGCACCAAGGCAAATTCCTCATAGTAGGAAGCCTACTTGGCTGAATTAAAATCAGATTTTGATTGACCACGCTGGATTCGACCTGCAGTCCTCTGACTTGCCAATGCACCTGACACAACCCCACCTTAACCATTATGCTATCGAAAGGTTGGCGAGTCGAGGACACAGATGACTGGTATTCATTCAGAGAAGTGACATCTGCGCATGACCCTGTAGTTGCATGTCATTATATGGGGTTGGCACAGAGTTTACCTATGCTAATTCGGGTGAGTGGCCACAAGCTTTCAACTTGTGAAACCATAGGATTCACCATTAAGAGAAGGCAGGTGCAAACTCATCCAGTGGTTTACGAACACGTCGTGAATGAGACGGTAGCTTTCTTTAGAAACGTTCTTAGGAAGAAGTTGGGACTTGGGAAGAAACGGAACTTAGGAGGATATTGGTGAATGAGGACCATTGTCCAAGTCCTTGCTGTTGATGAGGGGCTTATGGTCAGTGACCAACCTGAAGCTCACAAGTCCATACAAATATTTGTCAAAGCGCTCAAACGCCCACGCGCCGGCTAAATGTTATTTTTCAATCTTAGCGTACCTCGACTCTGCATCACTCAGGCGTCTGGAACAGGAGGCGACCGGCTTCCAGTCCTTGCCACCCTGATGGAGCAGGACATCCCCTAGGCCATAACTGCTGGCATCAGCTGACACCATGGTGGGCTTGCTGGGATCATAAAAGGTTAACACCAGGGCAGTTGTTAGGGCAGTTTTGAGTCTTTGGAAGGCGGACTCCTGTGTGTGCCGCCAGGTCCATTCCACCTGCGTCTTCAGCAGCTCATAGAGGGGCTGTTCCACTGTGCCAAGATTGGGGATATATTTCCCCAGATAGTTCACAATCCCGAGGGATCTCTTGAGTTCGGCCACATTCTGGGGTTGGGGAACTATCCCTGTGACCTTTCCTGGGTCTAGCCTGACCCCTTCCTCATCTATGATGTGCCCGGAGGCAACGGAAGCCTCCTCTGTTTGAAGTTGCACTTAGCCCTGTTTAGTTTCAGGCCTGCTGCCTCGATGACCTTCCACACCTCTTCCAGACACTGGTCATGTAGCTCCTCAGAGTCTGCGTAGATGAGCACACCGTCCATGTAAATGACCACACCTTGTAGAGTCTCAGTCATCTTTCGTTGGAAGATGGATCTCCCGAAGAGAGTGATGAAAGTGGTCAGTAGGCTACTCTCCTCATGTAGGGGAATTTGGTAAAACCCACTTGCAGCACCCAGTGATGTAAAGTTCTTGGCTCCATACAGTTTGGGCATTATTTCCTCCATTGTGGGTAAAACATACTTTTCTCGTTCTACTGCTTGGTTAAGTTTTCAAGGTCAATGCAGATACAGACGTTGCTGTTGGGTTTCAACACCGGTACCATGGCTGTGCACCACTCCGTTGGCTACGTAACTTTCTCCACAATGCCCTCTTCTTCCATTCTGTTGAGCTCATCTCTCACTTTAGACATTAGCGGCAGTGGCACTCTCCTAGCTGTGTGCACTGCATATGGCTGGGCCCCCTTTTTGCGAACTACACTGACGACTTTGGCGATCTCTGCCCGCTCCAAGGCGGAGCACTGACCTTTCGCTAGCTGACCAATGGCAAGCATACCGATGGATGAGGTGGTTGTGACAGCCTGCGCCGCCAGCGCATACCGTAGCTCTTCTCCACTAGGGACAGAGTGGTCAGATTGTCCTTGAGGTCGAGCATGGAGGGCTTCCTAGCCGAGCCCCAGACAGAGGAGCCAGGCACTAGGATGGCGGCGATGTGCGGTGCCAACGGTGGGGAGCCAGCTGTCATCACTTCATTCCACCTGGCAACTCTGGTAGCTCTCACAAAGGGACATAGCCCTGGCATGCTGCAACCCCATGCATCCCCAAGCAGAGTGGATTTCCCGCGTCGCTGTGGTGTCGCTGTGGAAGTCGACGTCAGTGTTTGTGTAACTGTAGGTACAGTAGCTGCAGACACACGTGTCATCTGTGGTCCCTGGAATAGTTTATACAGTATAGTACACAATAGTACTTGCGCAACCTTGCTGAGTTCAATATGTGTGAATGTTTTTGTGTCTCAGCGTATGCTTGCAAATTGGTCCTTCTGGATTTGTGTGTCTGCATGCATGTGTCTGTGTGTGTGTATGCATGTGTGTGTGTATGCTTGCTCAGCTCTAGGATGGCCTGCGCTCCCTGCTGAGGTGTGAAAACAGCTCTATTAAATTCCTAGGCCTTTCAGCATCGCTGCCCAATGTGGAAATCCTGATACACAATGTCCTACATACTGTACGTAACCAGTATGCATAATTATCTCAAACAACTATTCCTATGCTTTCCATACAGTGAGTGTGGCTTTACGAGAAGACAATTATTCTCAGGCGTTTGAAAACAAAGATGTTTCAATCAGCTAAATATAAATTAAGTAGATGTTTCTAAATGTATTTTTAGAAAGGAAGCTGTGCATTTTATATGCAGGTAGTGATTGTGTATGCTATGGGGAGGCAATTTATATGCTGTCTCTGTTTAAATGAATGACTGGTGTATGAGTAGACTAGCACATCTGGGCTTGTTTCATCAATCGCTTGGTCTGAGTTAGACATAGAGGTGTACAACAAATTATAACATGACAGAGGACTGAAGGGACACCCCCCACACACAATCAGCACTGCCCAGTGGTACCAGTGCTACTTTGAGCCCACTCATAAACAATATTATATACAATAATATGCTGTGGGAATAATAACCAAATTAGAAAGGGTGCTCAGATAGCACAGGGATCCGCCCATTAATGCATTTTGTTGGTGTTATCGAGTTGACATGGTTAAACTCACTCCTCAGTATAAATATAGCATACTTGCACCATTGAAGAATAAGCTTTTTGGTGGTGTAGCTGATTGTGGTGTTTATGAGAGGTGTTCATGTATGAACACAACTGAACATACTTGTGTATTATTTTTTTCAATCAGCCATTATATACAATAACAGAAGACATAAGTTACAAAACTATATACAGAAATAAAGTCCAGTGTTAATTCCTCTGTGGGGTAAAAAGGATGGGCACTAGCCCAGTGTCCATGCCTCTGGGAGGGGTAGAAGAGCACTAGCCCTGTGTCCATGCCTCTGGGAGGGGTAGGGCACTAGCCCAGTCTATGCCTCTGGGAGGGGTAGGGCACTAGCCCAGTGTCCATGTCTCTGGGATGGGTTCTAAGGACACATTCACATCAGGGTTGTTTGGTGCGGACTTTCAGACTTTTTATTTTGGTGCGTAGCAAATTCACAGGTGTGAACGCGCATCGAACTCTGGTGTTGAGCAACAGCGGACCCAAAAAGCAAATTTTGGTCCCGCTGAAAACATGGGTCTCGATTCACCTCAACTGAACCCTGGTGCGCAGCATCACAGGTGTGAATGCAACCCACAGTCCCCGGGACCAAATATAGGAAGTTCAAGTGAATGTTTCATTTTAACATCATATATCAAAATGTTATCAAATGACAAGTCACTTCCAAGTTGCAGTGTGTAAACAATACCGTTAGCTAGGTGTTAGCTAGCTAGCTAACTAGCTACTGACATTAGCTTTTCAAAAGATGAGTGCGAGAATGACGTTACTAGCTAATGTTACTGACCAGGTCTGCCAAGTCTCACGCATTGAGTGTGAGACACGCATTTCAGCCTCTTCTCACGCTCACACGCCACACTTTACAATTCTCACACGGAGAAATGACCACCCGCGAAATACTAGCAGTTCAATGCCTATGGGACCTTTATTTTGAAATTACTTGAAAGAACTGGCGCTCCAGTCTGACTTCAATTATCCTGCTTCTGTCCAATCTGTGAGCGACCGGTTTGAACACGTGACTTCGTTTGGAAAGTTTGGTGCACTTTAAAAGGTGCAATGTGAACGCAAACCAAATCAATCAAAAATGCAACAATGTTGCAACTTCACCTACTTGTTGCAACTTCACCCACCAAGGTCCGGACCTTCAGGTGTGAAAGCATCCTAAATTGGCTTATGCTACACCCCTCCATTGAGTTTTGTGTAAATAGTTCTGGTAGTTTTTGAGTAATCCTCAGATATTTTGTTTTACATGCATAAGAACAAAAACATAAGATAATATTGGTTGCTTAAACCGTTAATAAATTAAGTTGATATCTAAGATGATATCTAAAGCTAACATGATTCCTCATAGTAACAAAGAGCCAACGTTCTCTATAGAAAAATCAACATCTTCCTTGTGGCTCGAACCAGCGATAAAAATTCATGAGACACTAGCACCTTAACCGCTCGGCCACCAGGCAATGCATAAGCCTAACAGAAGAAGTAAAGACTAGAAAGCGTTCTCAGAGCATAGGTTTCCGCGCATGAATGTGTAAGTTGATGAAAATTAATAGATAAGAAAGCAGCACGGTTTGGAAAGTAATTGCTATGAATATTTACCACTGCAAACATTTACAATCATGTACCCAAGAGTGAGATGAATCAATAAAGTTTGAAAACACAACAAACTGTCCGTCTTTAGCTAAGACTTTAATAGGATATTTTCAAACACCGGCGACCCTCAGTGCACTCAGGCAGAGATGCAGTAAGGACTTCCAGTGATTTAGAGCATACAGGCCTCCTTATACAGATGACGTTGCAAGCGACCGTAGTAGGCCAGGTCAGAACGACCAACAATAAGCAGATAAACACTTGTTATTCATACTTATCTATGCAGCTGGCGCCTAGCTAAGCTCTTAGCAGGATGATTCTTACTCTATGCACAGACATTCCAGCAGCAAAATAGCACACACATAATCAGTTTCAGAATGTATGGCATTTCATTAAGACTTTATTATTCATAATGGAACTCATAACAAAGGCATATGGCCTGATTACAAGGCCTCTACAGTTGTGAAATCAAATGACCCAAAACAAATCCTTGTCTAGACAGTAAAAGTTGAGATGACACAGACAGTTCATTTTTTATGGATGACACGGAGGAGTCTTACTGGTGATGTCCATCTAAGGCCTATATTTGCCATCACATACTATTGTCTGAGCCTGTACTTCTATGTAGATTCATTGGTTGTGGCTGAGGTCAGCCCCAAACAAATGGGATGCTTAGTGAATAGAGTGTAGTGTACATGTATGCAGTGCGTTTGTGGTTGCCCTACTACCTGCCCTACCTCCTAGCCTTCTGGCCTGGACATGCATGCTGTGGTAAATACTGTAGTTTAGCCACAAATATCTGACCTTTTCATAGGCTTCGAAAGGCATACTGTAAATATTTTTACTGCTAGACTATGAACTGGGGTTGGCAGCTGCTTGGCACAACAACAGAACAGAGCAGGTATTAACAAAATAGATCTCCAAACTGGAGCATTGACTAGGACAGGGCATGAACACTACATTTCAGCTTTGAAACAAATGCTATTTGGGACAATTCAAGCATCTCCTCTGCGGGAGGTTGAATTGGGGGGGGGGGGGGGGGGTAAGGCAGAGTGAAAGGCTTTAAGGGGAGATCAGCAGAGTTGGTTGTCAGCCTCTCTGTAATAGAAAATGTATTTAAAATGGAGCCTAGTGGATCTCATTTTACGAATCATTAATAATAAATTGGTGCCATCAATCCTAATGATGACGGGTCCCCTATTATCATGCAGGGAAAGTTCTGGGGCCAAGGATCAATTACCCCCCCCCAAAAACACACACACACACATACACACACACACACCATACACTAAACATCTGTTTGCTCTCGGGAGAAATACTGTGGCAGGCTTGGTAGAGAATCGTTGGGCTTGACTGACTGAACAGGACAGGCCAGGGACTGACCATCCCTGTCTGTGCTCGCTCTCTGGATGGACTGTTGCTGTTAGTAGTGAACCAGTATGTTGTGAATACTCTGTAGTATAGCAGCTCAAGGCCATGGTGAATTAGCAGTAGAGGCTCCAATATCTGGAGGAGAAGGAACACAGAGCAGAGGCAGAGTTAAACAGCCATGACTGTACATGCTGCAGCCAGATCACCTCACTAATGGGGCCCATTATATGCAGGACAGAGGGCATTGTGGGTAGATGATCACGGATACGTCCTTGAACCACGTCCATCACTCATATTTTTCTTCATCGCTTTGTGCCACATTTATGATCCTACGTAGGTCCACGGGAGACTTATCGGGATCCTGTATTTTGACAGACGAGTCATGTGGTGGGAATTTCTGAATGCAGAGATGGGTTATCATCACAAGGACATGTAAACCAGGTTGCAATTTATTGATAGTACACAACCTTCCAGAAAGCTTTTAGTCTCTCAGCATAAGGCTATTTTTTATTATATATACAGTATTATTATATATAATAAATGGAGTGACGCACATTGTTTTCTGGATGCCCCTTTTTTATCAGGCCTTCATCAAGGTCATGATGACAGGGACAGGGACATAATGAAGATAATATGTATGTCTTCATATGCATATAGTCTTCACATTATATATATATGAAAAATTGTCATCCAGAAACAATGTGTGTCACTCCATTTCTCCATCCTGCAAGTGTTTATGCCTGTGGTGGGTCTGAACTAACAGTGATGATTCCATGCTTTTATGGCGCAATCCTCATCAGAGCGGAGGCTCATGGGGGCGCATGACTTCCAGGGCGCAGTGATTTCCGGTTTGTGCTTGTTTTTACTCACAAAGAATGCAATTCAAGTCGTGCGTCCGAAGACAATAATAATAATAATTATTATTAAAATGTAGGCTATCCCCTCTGCTGTTACTTGTCTGAATTTGCGTTTTTTTTTTTATAAGCATTTGTATGTTTACCTTGTTCTGACCGGTCTCCCGAGTTTGGGTGCGTAGGTTCCCCACTTGCTCCAGCACGCATGCGCACAGCGCGCAGAGCGGCTATTTTCTCCGTCTCCTCACCCTCCTTTCAAGGAACTCTTCATCCGTATACTCTGGCTCAAAACGATATGGACGTCCGTTATATTCTAATTCATTTTCTAGATCCTCTAAATCTGACAAATATTCAGCCATATTGCACACAATATTCTAGGCACCAACAATCCGATCGTAGCGTAGAGAATGTGAGCCGCAAGTGTAGCCGGAGAAACGCCAGTCTGCGCGCTTGCCTGTGCGCATGCGTGCTGGAGCAAGTGGGAAAAGGCGTTTAAAGATCATATTACAGAGGCTAAAGACCACGTATTTGAAAACCACAACAAGGCCTCGCTTTGAGGAATCACAACTGTCGATTCATAAAATCAGATTGATGAAAACAACCATTTAGCAGCCGAGAATAGATTTTTTGAAACTGCATTCTCGGTGCCCCGACCACCGCCATTACATGGATATACTGGCTCGCGCTGGATTTTAAATTTCTTCTACATGCCTACGAACTACACCAAAGTGATCTCGGTGAGTCAAACGTCTTATAATATGTCGTAAATAAAATCCAGGTTGTCAAAAACTAGCATTGTCCTTTAAGTAATAAAAAAAATATCTATTCAATGCTGGTATTTGCCATTAACGCTGCCCATGATATCAAGGCCCCCGCAAATATATCAAGTAGACATCAAATGGACTAGACTTCTAACATATCTAAATTTCTCTCACATGGCAATGAGAACAGTGCTATATTACCCATTAAGGGCTATGGACAAATAGTTAGATCAATCCTGGCATAGAGGGAGTGTAGCCTATTTTGATTCATGAGGCCTACCATTCCAGAACTATGCCTAGTTTAATGCCGTTTATGATTTTGAAAACTGTAATTTGTAATGTATTTCCCATTATTATCTTCCGAGGTAATACAAATTATTAGACTACTGTAGCCTAGTAGGGACACAAATGAACGACTCGGGAGACCGATCAGGACGAGGTAAACATACAAGTACTTACTTAAAGTCCCACTGAAACGGACGTTTGAGATCATCTAACTTCCGTAGTTTGACGTATTTCCGACGCAAACAAGCTATGAGGGTGGGACATATGTTTAGAGGAATTTGATTGGAACATTGACAAGTGGACGGGTTTTAAGAACTTTAAACAGATTCGATAGAAGGATAGCGTTGATTGACGGGTGGATGTGGTGAGATTATTGGCCTAAAATCTAAGGTACCTTTTGTCGTCATTGCACGTGACCTACCGTTTTCCAGGAAGTAAGAAATTATATACTTTGATATAAGATTACAACAAAAGTAGAATTTTGTGATTTTTGGGGCATACATCATTGAATAGGTGAACACTATGACCAATTATGTGAATCAAAATGGGACAGAATGCTTTTTTCATTTCAGTGCGACTTTAAAGGAGTAGTAAAAGCAAAAGGCATGTTTAGCCCTGTTTTAAGGTTACTTCAGTCCCGTCTCCAAGGGCGGGCATTTGGGGGCCAGGCCCGCCCATTGAATCAGCTGGGCCCGCCCTGAACGAAACGCGAAAGACGTACTAATTTCTGTGATGACGGAATGACCCCAGGCTATTCTGCATCTGATTGGCTTATCCTGATACTTTAACTAATCGAAATCCTCATGCTTAAAACCTGACCAATCTCAACCAAGGAAGGCACCATATTAGCCAATCCCAGGCAGAGTAGGGCAGGTCATTCATTCCGTGCTGCGTGGCCATTTTTGGTAATGTTAACGCCATACTAGTGCAAAAACTTGCATAAATGGGATGAATTATTAATGGATGTCAGAAGATTCAGAAGGGGTGGCGATTGCTCCTATAAGCCAGGGTAAGCTTGGCTTACCCATACAAATCCAAATAAAACTTGATTTGTGCGCTTTCTTTCAGTGAAAGACTGAAAAAGTGAAACGACTTTCAGACTGTTTTTGACTTAAATGCATCTTGTATTCTGCCATATCGCTTAATTTTCATCCGTGTTGAGCGTTTTGGTAGTGCTCCATTGCCCCCTACAGTCCTCATGAAAATACAGTCCACGTTACGGTTCGTTGACACCGGTCCTACTAGCTCGTTATTCACTTAACATTGTAGGCCAGGTAAAATGATGCAACACATCACCTATTGGTCAATCACGTTACCCATATATACAGCAACATTTTTTATTTTTTTTTGTAAATATATAAATAGTTTGTTTGTATTTTCACCCCCCCGCCATCTAGCTATTTCTAGCGACTTCTGGGACAGCCAATAGCTACTTCCCTTACTGAAGAGTTGGCAAGAGACACAATGTCTTCGCCAGTGGGCTCATGGAGATTGTCTGGAGGTCACTGCACTGCCCTCAACCTGCTGTGATCCAAGGGGGCGGAGTCTCGCCACCACACCACGGGCCCCACAACCCAGCCCCTGAGTGGTCTAGAGACACAGTCTTCACCGGTGGGGAAAAGTGGGTAGCCCAGAGAGGGGTACACTGTCCGTGACCAACTCTGACCTGAAGGGGCGGAGTCTCGCTACCACGCCACTATCCACACCACGGAACCCACAACTCAGCCCCTGAGTGGGCTAGAGACAAACGGTCTTCGCCGGTGGGTGCATGGAGATTGCCCGGTCCGTACTAGCAGTAGCTGTTACATACAGCTGCAGCAGCTAGCCCACCTCACATTTTCTCCAGGAAATGTACTTTCTAGTTTCTATTATTATTCCGAAGTAAATACAAATTATTAGCCTATGTATAAGCCTACTAATAGGCTATGTAGCTTAGCCTACGCACTCGAATGCAACTCGGGAGACCGATCGGAACAAGATTAACATACAAATGCTTATCAAAAATGGAAGTGCTTACTTCTAACAACTGATCATACAAGTAACAAAATAGGGGATAGCCTACATTTTAATTATTAGGCTACTATTATTATCTTCGGACGCGCGACTTGAATTGCATTCCTTTGCGAGTGAACACGAGCACACCTGGAAGTCATTCACATCTGGATATCACTGCGCCCTGGAAGTCATGCGCCCTCGTGAGCCTCCGCTCTGAGGATTGGGCCCTAAAAGCATGACACGAACTGTGACTATCCTATAACAGGAACAAAAAACGAGTGGCGGAGCAGTGTCACTCTAATCATATTAAAACTGTTATTTAATACTAGCTATGTCTATGGCCAAAGCATTCTGGGTGTGTTCAATGCTTGTCTCACATTATAAATGAGATTATAAGAGGGTGAAAATACAAACCATGCAAATTCGATTTATGGAATTCGTTTGCTCATTTAAAGCCCCACTATGTTGTTGATTTCATCTTAAAATATCTGTTTCAAAGTCAATCTATTGGTGTGCTGGATTATTATAGTGAGAACAGCACCTCTTCCATTCCCACAGAGGAATCCGGCGGCCTGTATTTGCGCTATGTAACTTTTGACGCGGTTTTCTCTCGTGTGAACGTTCTGCTTTACCTTTAGCTCTCCTTTTTGAATTTGCCGGCAGACTTCGTTTTCCTCACCTTGTCAGCTGTCAACAAATGCACGTGAGAGGCATAACAGGCGTCTCTCAGCGTTTTACGACGATGGTACTGCAGTATTAATGGCTCTAGTGGCCTTTAGGGGCCGCTAAAGTGCACAAGACTGGACCGCAACATAATGGGGCTTTAATGAGGGAACATTAGCCTAGATTTGTATTTTCTGTACCTCTCCTACTGAAACTAGTTAAAGCAGTTGCCTTTGTCTTTCTTTGAAAAGCAATGAGTGTAGAATAGCTAAGATGGGTTATGTAATGTTCTCAGTGACTCTTGACCGCTGGTGGAATCTGTTAACTTTTGTAGCAAAGCAGAGGTTATCTGGCTACAATAGGAAACACTGGCTGAATAATAGAGAACTCTGAATTATTGATTTGAGGAGAACAAGTGAATGTATTAGACAAGATTCTAGGTTTAGTTCAACATACTGGTGTGCTTGTAGAGTGGTTGCCTAACTGTAGGCTTCAGTGAAAAGTTAAAGTTGTCCAAGTCACTAGCTATATTTTTGGCAATTCACACCTTCACCAAGTTTGTTGAATAATTTAAAGTTTGTTGGTGCTTGGATTTGTAGTACACTGCCGAGAGGAGCTGACAGGGTCAAGCGAGATATGTCACACAGAGAAGTCTGCAATGTGAATCATGGTTTACATTATTCATTCTGACACCATTTAAAAATGTGGAAGACCTGTTCTCCTCCTGCAGCATCTGGGTCATCTGTCCCTGAATCCTGCTGTTCCAGATTATTATGCTGTCTGCAAAGCCACCGCAATCCCAAAGTCTAACCACAAACTCAGGAACAGAACTCCTCAGGGTATTTGCATATGTCAAATCAGACAGCAAGGAAAAGCCCCTTACTTCAGTATCTCAGGGAGTATAGAGGTATGGGGATGTTATGTACTGTACTGAAGGCCAGGCCAAAAGTGGAAAGGCCACAGGCGAAATAAAATAGATTTCTTACTGTACTTCATGAGAGGAGAGTATACAAACCATAAATATACTTTATAGCTTTCGATTGATTTGTAAGCATGGATTTTCAAACGGAGCCAGGACCATAGTTTCATGTTTTATATGTTTTCAGTTGTGCAAAAGCACAAGGTTGAAATTATAATGATTGGAAAATATTAATCAATCTAAATGTTTTATGAGGCATTTTAGTTAGATCCAAATCAAATGCAGACTTCTCTTCAACAGGGGAACTATTCTATCTATTCAAATGAGTGCATTTTGGGTTCATCTTCTGTTGACACACAATGTAGGATTAAAGCATGACTAACACACTTTATACATTCAGATTTTTTATCCCCTTAGTTTTTGTAGAATGACTCTGAAAATAGACACTGGTGATTTTGAACATCACCCACTTCTATTCAAATTCGCACCGGGCTAAAGTGATGTTTTCTCATCGTTTTTGATCCCCTAGCATTGTCTGCCAGAGCCACCAAAGGATGTGCCTCAAACGTCACTGCTGTGATGCAGACCAATATGTGTAGTTGTCACAAATAAATCCATTCCCAAAACTGTATTCATACAGTACATGTTATTTGCTGTATTCATACATGTTATTCCCCCATCAACAAAGGGCCTTCTCTTTAAAGGAACAAGCACTCCCTGACACCACTGATTTGTGCCGTCCATATAGAGCGTGTGCAGCCGCTGCACTCCGATGGCAGATATGCCCCCCACAGCAACAGATGAGTCAGGTCTGCTCAAACAAACCAGGTCTGACGGAAACTGGCCCGGCATGTCGCCTGGAGAACCATGGATTCTAACCATTTCTCTAAAATCCATCCATCCCTAGGCCATAATCTCCCGGTTGCGATCGATGGTGCCAACTGTGTTAGGGTGGCCTGGGCATGTTGTGAAATGGGAATCTATTGCAGTAACACTGTAATACAGTAACACACTTGCTGGGGTCTCAGTCATGGGAGAAGATGCAACCAATTAACATACAGAATCAGCTGGCAGATTTATTGCCATTCGTTTTTGCCATTCGTTTTTCAACATACTCGGAATTTGCTTTTGGTCGTGGTGCATAACATTGAAACAACAGGGACGAGACAGTAAAGAGCAAATACACGGCAGTGCAAAGGGCGACTGCAAAATGCTAGTGCAAAAGGATAAGCTAAGAAAAAGAACAATATACTGTGTTTCCCCTAGGATTGAGTTGTAGCAGCAGTGGTGATGCACGCACGGCTGCAAAAATGTTTGACATAATTAATTATGACAATTTTTTTTTGTGTGCGTGAAATGTGCCCCGTCAAGAGGTCTGCCAGCACAAGGGGGGATCTTGACTGCTATACAGTACATTTGCACAATGAGCAGGGGAAATGTCTGTCTAACTTTACACATAATGAGGTTTCTCAAGATTGAGGAAAATATACATTTATTGAACATAGTACTGTAAAATCATAACTATAACACAATAACTAAAATTCACATAACAAGCAATCAAAAAGGTTATGTGCCTCCAACTTGTGCATCTTCCCACTCCCGCCCCTCTCCCCATCACAATCCCTCCACCCATCAACCACACCACCCTCCCCTCTCCCCTACACATATCCTGTCCTCTGTTTCACTCACCCCCACCTCTCCCTTATGCTGGCTTCCACCTCTTCACTTCTTTAAGGTGCCTACCCTGCCCACATCCCCAAACCCTCAAGATTCAGGTTTGTCTAAAACAAAGTCTTAGTGGTGGCAAAGTTGGCATCCTGCCTGAGAGCACTTGATCTTCCGAGGGGTCTGGAAGAACAGCTCTAAGGCTCTCCTAAAACGAGTAATAGTAGCCAGCCCGCCTCCCGGGATTCCCAAATGAGTAATTTTTGCTCTTTCTTTTATTTGTCATCTTCGCGATAACCACACCCCCGCAAGTTTTCATTGAAAGATGGACACAAGTAGCCTAGCCTCCAAGTCATGCACTCAGACATAAGCTTTTATCATGAATAACAAAGTTGGCGGTTTAGTGAGAGCCAGCTGAGCTAACGTTACTTATGCCAAAACCGGCTAACATTGGCACCACTAGCCAGACAGTAGGCCTAACGTTTAGGGGTAGCTTCATTTGGCTAAATTAGGGAATTCAATGCAAACAGCTTTGCAGATCATTCGATGACAGCTTTATAGCCAATTGAGCCAATGGCCAGCATCGTCAGCATCAGTTTAATTTCGAGTAGTAGCCTAGTCTACCGTTTGGAATAAGTCAAAATGGAACCGCAGACTCCAGATGCAATCCATTTATTGTGACACCACTTATTAGCTACTGTACATACATTTTCGTAGATGCAGTTGTGCTTGGCTGCTAAGGGACGTTGTCATGAAACTAGCAATGGTTAGCCGCTCGGCTAGCTAACTGGGTTTCCTGAAACCCGATCCTTCTTAAGGAACCCTTCTTAAAAGGAGAAGGCTCTTTTTCGACAACCTGGACCTTATTTACGGCATATTATAAGATGTTTGACTCACCGAGATAACTTTGGTGTATTTCGGAGGCCTGTAGAATAAATTTTAAATCCAGCGCGAGCCAAGTATATCCATGTAATGGCGGCAGACGGGGCACCGAGAATGCAGCTTCTAAAAATGTATTTTCTGCTGCGAAACGGTTGTTTTCATCAATCGATTTTTATGAATCGCTAGTTGTGCTTCCATAGAGCGAGGGCTTGTTGTGGTTTTCACATGCCTCTGTAATATGATCGTTAGAAACGTCTTTAGAAACAAAATAAAGCTTCCCCACTTGCTCCAGCACGCATGCGCAGAGCAGCGCACAGACTGGCTATTCTCCGTCTGTAGGCTACACTCGCGCTCACATTCTCTACGCTACGATCGGCTTGTTGGTGCCTGGAATATTGTGTGCAATATGGCTGAATATTTATCAGATTTTGAGGATATAGAAGATGACTTAGAATATGATGGAAGCCGATCGTAGCGTAGAGAATGTGAGCTGCGAGTGTAGCCTACAGACGGAGAATAGCCAGTCTGCACGCTAATCTGTGCATGTGTGCTGGAGTCTGGTCCGGCCACTTTCCGGTGACTGTGCTGCAGTGGGAGGGTGGGGCAGCTATGTGGAGGTCCAGGCCCTTGTTGGAATGGGAGCTGGGTTGTTGAGGCTGTTGGGTGGGGGAGGGAGGGGGAGCTTTGTTTATCAAATCGGCAGTAGAACTCGTTCAGGTCGTTGGCCAGGCATGGGTCGTCAGTGGACTCTGGGGATTTTGGTTTGTAGTAGGTGATTTGTCTGAGGACTTTCCAGACAGAGGTGTTCCCCTCTGAGAACTGATGTTGTAGTTTCTCTGAAAAGTGTCATTTAGCCTCCTTCACTGCCTTGCTAAACTCGTACTTGGCCTCTTTAAACCATTCCTTGTTTCCACGTTTCCTTATTTCCTCCTTCTCTAGCCTTAACTTCATGAGTTTGGCTGTGAACCAGGGCTTGTTATTGTAGATCATCTTTGTGCGAGTTGGGACATATATGTTCTCACAGTGCCTGACGAATGACTTCATAGTGTCTGTGTACTCAACCAGGCTGTTACCAGCCTCTGCACTCACCCAGTCAACATAGCCCCCATCACAGCCAGCCTGTTCTCGCATTGTGCGTGATTCCTCCTTACTGTAGCTTCGCTGGTACATTTCTTGAATGTCCTAATGACAGGCTTAGATAGGCCTGTATTTAGTGATCAAGTGGATGGTTTCATGGTCCAAGTGTCCCATGATATGCATTGTTTATTGTAACAATGGTCAAGTATGTTGTCCTCTCTAGTCGAGCATTTGTTCTGCTGACATTATTTGGGAAGTTCATGACTGTGATTAGCTTTGTTGAAGTCCCCAACCACCATGACAAACGCATCGGAATGGTTTCGTTCAACACTCATAGATTGTGCTTCATGAACCGGCACGCTAGGAGCTATGTGCTGTAGGAATCAGAATGAATAAGCTGAATTTGTGCCGAGAATAGAATGGTCTGCAGTTCTTGAATAGGGATTCCAGCTATGGAGAGCAGTGCCGTTGGATCAGAGTAATGTCTATGAGTCATTCACGAAAAAACAAATACCCCCGCCACAGCTGTTACCGGAGAGGACAGGGTCATGGTCCGCTCTAAACAGCTGGAAGCCTTCCAACTGTACAGCAGCGTCTGGGATATGCTCACCTAGCCATGCCAGAGAACATGGTCAATACCAACACACATCTCATGTTTGTATAGAATTGGGATATAGGCCAAATGTTTTTAGTCAGTCATGCATGCCACTATCAAACCACTGTGTCTGTGCTCATGAAGTGCATCTCACAAAGTGTTGAGATGTGATTTATAATAAACATTAGCCTCTGCTGCTGCCGTAAACTCTGAACAGAATGACCTCAAAGCTTGTCGAGGGTGTGGGGAGGCCTACGGAACTGTTGTCTTCATCTGAGTGAACGTTGAGAATGCTAAAAATGGTATCTACAGTACAGTATATTCCAACGCCCTCCCCTCAAAACAAATATACATACATACATGCATACATACAGATAACAAACAAATAAACAAACAAACCAACAAACAGGAAAGACAGCTGCGAAGATTACAGCCAGAGAGCAGATGCTTAGACAGAGCTGACAGTGGCTGTGAGGGTTCGGTGTGGGACCCAGGCGCAACAGGAAAGGAGGAGGCAAGGAACGGTTAAGCCCGGAGGGGCGATTTAATAAGGTAACACAAAGGGGGAGCCACAAAAGGGATGCCACAAAAATATAAGGGGAGCGAAAAAATAGGAGCCACCAAACTGCCACTAAATAATTAAAATGTTCTTGGCTCAAGGGAGCCGGAGGGATCCGGAGGTGGAGCAGGGTGAGGGCTCGCTGGTACAACTCAGCAGAGGGGGTCCGGGATACTGGAGAGACGAGAAGGAGAGGCAGGGTGAGTGATAGTAATCACGAGCAGGGAACGAGCAAAGCACTATAAAACACTGGTAAGTAAAATAGTAGGCTAGGCTATACTTTACCACGTAAGGTTATGGTAAGATCTGGCGATGAGTGGAGAGTAGACCAGGTTCTTGTAGGGGTTGAAGGTGATTGCAGAACGAGGGACAGGTGTGGTGATGATGAATGGGAAACCGGTGAGTAGAGCCGCGCCCGTGTCATCGTCGGAGACGAGCGCGCCGTTCTTGTCGTTGCGCACGGGCCGATGTGCTGGGCATGTCGGGATCCGACTCTTCGTCACCGGAGTGGGAGGAGACTGCCGAGTCCGCGGAGCTGGCCGGAGACGGGGAACGCCCGGTAGTGGGGGGAAACTCCGGAGAGCCAGAGCGTCGCATGCCTGGGCCGATGCGACGTGCGGTAGAGCGCGTAGGACGCCCCGAGCGCGCAGCGGGCCCAGAGGGGAGAGAGGGAGGCGGTTTAGGGAGAGAGGGAGACCTTTGTGCTCCTTCCTCCTCCAGATGTGGTTTAAATAGAGGCATGTGAGGCCATTTCCTGTCTGAGTACAAACCTAGTTGTGACATCGACATGCATTGAAGTTAATGTAAGACTCTGACGTGACAGCTCCTATGTTTCAGCCCTCACTTAGCCACTCATTTTAGGTTTAATAATTCAAGTGTTTTTTTGGAGAGTCGGTGGCCACTTTTTCTTGCTTCTCAGCTATATTTTCCTTATGTGAAAAATGAATGTATTCTGTTATTTGTTTCCTTCTTACTTTTGGGTAACACATTATATACTTAATAATAATAATAACAATAACAATAATAATGATGATAATAATAATCATAAAAATAATAAACATTATTAGTATCATTATTATGAATGGTGTGTAGATGCTCAATTATCTATCAACTAGACTGCACTCGGCCGAGGTGCCAACGCCTTAAAGAGTGCAAGTGACTGCCCCCTTTTTTTTTGCTTCCAATAAGGAAGTGAATTTCACCTACATCCACTGACATTTCAGAATACCCTTATATAAAGAGTTTTAAACCTGGTACCAAACTGGACCGTATGGGTCTGATTGTGTTTATCCAGTGCACACTTCTTAAGATACTGCAGCCAAAAAATGACTTTTCCAAAATGTTCGCAAGGAGCTCAACATAAAAAAAAACATGCAATGGAGAGACGTACTCGCTGCTGCCTTCTGGTGGTCGGTCGGAAGTATAAATAACTCCTATACATTCATAGCAAAAGAGAAAAAAACATTTCCACCCCATAATTCAGATACACTCCAAAATCTAATCAGGTCCAGTGTACCTTGGGCGTAATATATGTACCAAGTATGCATGTCATAGGGTTATGTATTTTTTAGCTATGATGCGAACAAGACCCATCTAGCCACATATCCACGCACTCACCTACCATACATACCCACACGCAGATAGCAGTGAGCACCCTACTTGTGTGCCTCGAGGCGGGACAAGTAATAAACTGTATATCTATTTATATCTATTTATTTAATAGTCTACTAATTATATCCACTAATCCTTACCCTAACCTCAACCA
This sequence comes from Borostomias antarcticus, assembly GCF_949987555.1. Taxonomy (NCBI): domain Eukaryota; kingdom Metazoa; phylum Chordata; class Actinopteri; order Stomiiformes; family Stomiidae; genus Borostomias; species Borostomias antarcticus. Next base: position 5,417,867 of record NC_140247.1, on the reverse strand, counting down.
GTTGTTGCATGTCAGCAGAGTTGCAGTTGATTGTTTCTTGATAGTATATATTTGCTAGTGTTTCTAGACTAGGGGTCAGTAACCTTTACTATCAAAAGAGCCGTTTTTGGCCAAAAAATAAACACAAAATATGACTGAAGCCGCAAAACATGTTTGAGCCTTAATGAAGGCAATGTCTTCCCCTTAGCCTATATTTGTTTTCACACTTGGTGGTATGCACCCAGGGGGGGACACATTAAGGCAGGGGTGTGAAAGGGTCTGTACTGTAGGTCCTCCCCTCCCGTCAAACATTACATTTCTTGCATTCTGGTGAATTTATATGCAGTCTGCTGCTATCTAGCTAGTTATCTAACTTGAATGCCAACATGGCCATTTATTTTAGTAATGCATACATGTATTTAATAGTAATATATTTATTTAGTTATTCATTTCCATATAATTTTTGTCAAAGCCAGGGAGCCACTGGAGAGGGGCTAAAGATCCGCATGTGGCTCTGGAGCCACAGGTTGCAGACCCCTGTTCTAGACTATCAATAGATTCAAGACTCTAGATCTGTTTATTTTCCATGTTCTAGATCCGTTTATTTTCCATGTATATGGTTTACACATACTAGGAATTTGACTATGGGTAATGGTGTAGGCTGATGAAGACGACACGGTGCAGATAACAAGGTGCAGGACAGGACAGTGCATAGACATGACAGTGAAATGCAATACAAAAACAGTGCAATTACAAAATACAGTGGAAATACAATATAACCAATAAAAAGAAAGGCCTTTATGCAAATTACGTGATATATACAGAATGGAGTGTGGGGAGTGCATGCACAGTGTGTGAGAGTGTAGTGTGATTGTTGATGGTTTATGTATACAATATGTGCAATGTGTGTGCCCTTGAGATATGTGGAGCAATCAGAGGTTGTGCAATCAGTGGGGGGGGGGGGGGGGTCATGGGATGAGTCTGATGGCCATGGGAAAGAAGCTGTTTTTGTGGCGTGCGGCTCCAGTCTCCTATCAGTGGGGAGTGATTCAAAGAGACCGTGACCGGAATGGGAGGACTCGGCCACAATCTTTCTGGCCCGTGGAGAGAGCGGCCTGGTTATGTTGTTAGGCGTGCAGGACCTGTAGGGAGGGCAGTTTACAACCGATCACCCTCTCAGCAGAGCGGATGATGCGCTGCAGTCTAGCCTTGTCCTCACCCTCTCAGCAGAGCGGATGATGCGCTGCAGTCTAGCCTTGTCCTCACCCTCTCAGCAGAGCGGATGATGCGCTGCAGTCTAGCCTTGTCCTCACCCTCTCAGCAGAGCGGATGATGCGCTGCAGTCTAGCCTTGTCCTCACCCTCTCAGCAGAGCGGATGATGCGCTGCAGTCTAGCCTTGTCCTTATCTGCTGCGTTGGAAAAGCAGATGGTGATGGAGGAGGTGAAGATGGACTCAACGATGGAGGTGTAGAAGAAGAGTACCATCATTACCTTTGGCATGTTGAATTTCCTCAGATAGGGTCCCCCAAAAGGATTCAAGGAGGTTTATTTGTCATATCCAATGGGTACAATGACATGCTTAAAAAAGAAAGTCATGTTAAACCTGTTCTTCTGAAAATATGAGATGACACTGATGATGACGAATTAGAAATCTTTGGAAAATGTGATCACTATCAGTATACTGTGCCAATCCCTGAACCTGGTTGTCCAGCCGGGTAACAGCATGCAGAGCCTATACTCACTTATGTGTTCAGCTGTGAGTTATAGGGCTCCGACAGCTTTTTATAGCCTTTCCATATATCCCTGTAGACTAATACCCCAGGCGCTGCCTGCACATCTCCCAAAAAATGATAAATTGTATGAATTAACAATAAAGATTTACAACCTGTGGCTAATATCCTAATGAATTTGCAACTCACTCTGTGTGGACTAGAGGCTGGATAATTTGACTTATTAAACAGGTGAATATTCAGTTTGCCAAGATATGATTCTATTCTGCAAAAGAGCAATATTAATAGAGCTGGGACACATGCTCTTATCCAAACACAAATAAATGATTCATGATTCCCTGGAGAAGAGCTCTGCAGCAAACATCTGGAGCATAAATTACTCCAACGCCATTTCTTCGTGTCTTCCCTCAGAGAGGAAATAAAATAATGCTGTGTCTTTACATTAAAACAGGAAAATGTGCTGTTCTTTTGACCCCGCTTACACTAAGTGCTTGTTTCCATAATAAGAGCTTTGTCTTGTTATTCATATATAGTAGCATGCATCAAATCCCAGGCTAGTTATTATTTTCAAATCCCATTCTATTTTATGTGTATCAGTGGATCAGTAGTTACACCGGCTGGCCCCTGGGTGGAGCTGTTGAGTTGAGGTGTGTCTGGGTAGGAGTGGTCTGTGTTGCGGTAAAAGGTCACGACACCAGGTAACCCAGGAAGTAATAGTGGTTGGAGAGTGTGTGATAGACGGAATAGACCACAGGGTTTCCAACTGCTTGAGAAGACAGAGTTTATGGGCTGCTTTTCTGGCCCAGGGCTACTAGGTCTTTCAGAACGAAAATTTGTGAATGTGTTTCATGTTATGAAGTTTGACGGATTTCCGACGCAAACAAGCTATGAGGGTGGGACATATGTTTAGAGGAATTTGATTGGAACATTGACAAGTGGACGGGTTCTAAGAACTTTAGACAGATTCGATAGAAGGATAGCGTTGATTGACGGGTGGATGTCGTGAGATTGGCCTAAAATCTAAGGTACCTGTTGTCGTCTTTGCACGTGACCTACCGTTTTCCAGGAAGTAAGAAATTACATAATTTTTTTGGCATACATCCTTGAATAGGTGAACACTATGACCAATTATGTGAACCAAAATGGGACAGAATGCTTTTTTCATTTCAGTGCGACTTTAAAAACTCTGTACCCAGTCAGGGCGTTGTCCCTCTCACACGGGTGGTGTGGAGACTCGTCCGACGGGATCCCTAGTGCACTTTGTAATACCAGGTATTTCAATCAATCATCTATTATCTTAAGAGGGTCTCTTAGTGTCTTGAGTATGTGCAGCATCTATCTTTCCACCACTGGCCATTGTTCCCATACAGACACATTTTATGAGCATAACCAACCCCGCCCAACCGCATGCTACCATGTAAACTCACAAGCTTCTAAAGGCCTTCCTAAAATAGTGACTGAGGACTTTCATTCAGATTTTGTCGCTTAAAGTGGGTGGAAACAATTTGAAAGTAAGCCAAGCCAACAACTTTAGGGTGTAGATTTGCTCTGCCACCAGATATATGACTCTGACTCACATCCCTACACTTGCATACACTACATACTGTAGATATAATGTATTGAGTATGACATTTCTTATTATATATGACCGTTCTTATTATATGAGTCCTCATGGTGTACTTGTGGTGTAAAGAGTGACCAAAAAAAAGTACTATTTGGCCTACAGCGATTTGCCTTGCAGAAAGAAAAATTAGTTTCTGTGCCACCCCAATGTGAGTACTGGTGTCAGCCTGGCCACCTGTATAAAAATCATCTGGCTCTGCCACTGTTAGTCTCATTGTGCAAATTTAAAAATACAATAAATGAATTTGAGGTCTGTGCATGTTTTAAATCATTTTGCTTTGAATATGCAAAATGTTTTGAAATGTTTGTATTGTTTTATGATTTTGAAATACTGCATGAATGTTTTGTAACCAGGGCACCATCACAAATGAGACCTTGGTCTCAGTATGGGGCGCCGGGGTGGGGTTCATGCCCAGGGGCCAACTGTCTTATACTGTCTCAATTGTGCTTGCCATGTTCATACTGTATGTGACATTCTTCTGGTTCCTGTGGGGTGTTGCTGAAGCTAATAGTTAATGAGAAGTTGTGTGTCATTCCATAGTTTCCATCAGATGTGCCATCATTTTTTCCATGTGTCTTTTGTCTATTAAAACCAGGTGAATGGAGACCTGGCTAACATTGACCCGTTTATTTGAAACATAACTTTGACACTGCGCTTAGCACAGCTGATATTGTATGTTCATAATTGGGCTGATTGTTTCCCAGCTCACAGCTGATCTGTCAAAATGAGATTTGACCTGCAGGGCCGTGGAATTATCCTCTGAGTTTGCATTGGAGCTGCCGAGTTGCTCCAGAGGTTATTCGAAATCTCAAGCCTTATCCAAGTTGAATAATATGTGATAAATATTCTATCAAACTTCAATCTCTCTTGAGGAGAGCTGTATAATAATGCAGCCTACAAAGAAAGGACCCAGTTCATAAGAATCTGCCTCCCCTTCAAACATTGGAAACCAGCTGAGGGTAGACTTTCATTCGATGAAAAACAGAAAAAGAAAAAAGATTTAAGACTGTATGAACTACTTACCTGATGCAGAACTGAACCAGGCCAGGTCCAGCCTGGCTTAGGTGCGAGGCTGACTGTTCAGGACTGGTAGGACGGAAGCTAGTCATGCCACTGAAATAGCTGTGAATTGAAATGACATGAAATAATGTCTGATAAATAAAGATGGGTATTGTCACCTGGACACATCAGTTCCAATGCTTCAAATGCTAATCCAGCACAATAAGAGCGGATAAGCTCACGAGCTCATGAGCTCACAACAACTAGCAGCAGGCCGGTCTCTTGGGTGGGAGTCCAATGCTCTCACTACTACTCTACTTGTGCAGTGGAAGTCGGCAGGTGGGTTTTGGTGTCCTTCTTCCAGTCCCTAGTGTGTGTTGGGGTTAGAATATGGGTTGGAGTTGGGACAGGATCTGATCTATAAGGCAAGGAGTAGAGGTTGGAGTGAAAGGATGAACATGTGGAGGTTTGGGGTATAGTAAAGTCATCCCCACCGGGTCTTCAACACCAGTCTCCAGGGTGGGAGTCCAATGCTCTCACCACTACTCTACTTGTGCAGTGGAGATCGGCGGGTTAATTTTGGTGTCCTTCTTCATTTTGGTGTGCTGGGACTACTGCCTCTTGTGGTGCCAACAGAGAAATGCAGGCCAACATTGTCCGCAGTAACGGAGGGAGGGAGGGAGTGATAACCGGACGAACGCTATACTAGGTGTGCTGCCTTACAGCCACGCACAAAAAAGCATCAATACATTAAGCTCATTCCTCCATCACCACCTAAAGCTGTGCCAGTCAACAGTCAGTCTAATCACCGAAAATAAACCACATGTAGGAGTAAAGCGACTGGTGCATCACATCCCATACAAAAATGAATTACTATAGGATTTGAAGTGTCCTACTCCTATTGTAATGAGGACAGTCTGTCTATAATGCAGTAGCGTACCGTGGGGTCTTGCACAGGGTCTTCTCCGACATTGTTATTACTCCCAATGCCACCCAACCCTCCAGCACACCCCATACACACACACGCAGATAGACAGAGAAACTACGCACATAGGGGTCAGTGGCGTCTGGTGGTCCTAGAATTGGGTAAGCCAGGACCAACGAAGCACGCACGCGCAGCACGTACAATTTTTTGAGGGGTGCGCTTTCAAAGCATGCCCTGATGGGGTTCACAGCACCAGAAGGGCTCTGAGCAGTGGCATTTATATGTAAAAACATACAGGAAAACTATAGTAGCCTAGGCTACTGATGTTTTTTTTAACACATCAACAAAGGCCAATCATTTGAGAGCGAGCGAATAAGAGGGCAACATTTAGGCCGAAACAACCAAGCTTTTAGGGACACACTAAATAAACTACAGAGCCATTATACAGTATGACAACAATGGCCAAGCAACACAAAGAGGAATGACAGGATGATAAAGATCAGAACACCAACGGACACCGATTACCCCCTCGGTGAGCTTCTTGTCTTTGAAATCGAGAGTTTAACATGTTTTTGAATGATTTTTCACGGTGCCCATCCACATCCATTGTATGACCTAAACGGTGGTAGAGCAATTATCAGACTTTCTCAAAAGTGCTAGTTTTGTCAACTTTTTGATCTGAACCATTGTATATGATCATAAGTAACCTTAAAACAGGGCTTAACATGCATTTTCCCTTTACTACTCCTTTAACCACCGGAGCTCTTGAAAATCAATGGTGTCATAGTGTTTTGTTTTGAGGTTCTGGGACCACTGCCTTTTTGTGGTAGCAACATAGAACTGCAGGTCAACTAGGGAACAGGAGATGCAAGTCAAAAGGGAAGGGAGGGAGGGACAACCCAACATTCGCTCTTCTTGGTGCGATGGCTTACGCCTCACACAAAAATGATGATCTGCCCATGTGTTAGGGTGTGATGTATCATTGTATTATTGCATCTATGGCCCAAATAGCAGAGGACATCCTCAATGGTGGCTGAGCATTTAGGTCACAAAGACGGCCACTTTCAACATAACGGATTCTTCCTCATTTACTCAAGGCTCACTGTTCGATATGGGCAATTGAGCCAAGGAGAACTATTTTTTTTAAAGCTCACTGTAGAAAAAAGTGTTTCAGCCTGACAATGTAAGTTGGTCAGTGTATATAAGAGTTTCCGTTGCTTATTTTTTGTCAATAAAAATTGGTATTCCTAGTTGGAACTGTGTGTTTAACCTCATAAACAACAAGTTTAGCTCATAAACACCTCATGAGTAACAAGTACAGCATTGTTAAAAGCCAAGGTCTTCAAAAAACCCTCACTGCCTTTAGCAACTTAGGGCCAGCTGTCCGTCCTCTAGATCAGGGGTTCTCAACCTTTCGTAACTTAAGGCCCACTTTTGATTGTAAAAAAACAAAAAAATACATTAGAAAAAAACATAACATAATATGACTGAAGCTTGCATCCAAGGGGACGTGCGCTAGCTACATTAGCTGAACACATTTGTCTGAACACCAGTGGTTGTGATTGGTGTGATGATATTCAAACGTAACTGGTCATTGAAATTATGCTTTTTTACGATATTATTGAGTACATGTACTATTTTTGTAAATGACCAAACTTTTATTTTATTTTATTTTAACCACTAGACAGTAAGCTAGCACTGCCTCTCTGCTGACCACCGGTGGGCCATGGACCACTGCTCTACAGTATATATGTAGTATGATGTGAGGATGCAGCAGTATGCCTACTGTACCAACTTCAGAATCTAGAACTTTCCGCTGCTCTTCAAATGTGTTACTGAATCATTATCTGCTGTGACAACGCCATAGAGGATACGGCCTGCTGTCTTTTTGACAGCGTGCAGATTAAAATAGGGTTGCGTGATGTTGTTTTTCTCTGCTTTGTCTGGGAGAAACTCAACATTTCATCCATAAAAACATGACCTCTGCTCTGAGAGTCCAGGGATGTCTTGGTGATACGGCGAAGATATGTTTGTTGGGGGCTGCAGATATCCCCAGACCACTCAAGCTTGTGTGGTTTGACGCTCCCTAGCTGGGTGCTAGTGAAGGGTTAGCCAAACAGCCTAGCCAAACCACTTAGGTGACAATGATGGTTCTCAGAAGGATGTCATTGGGACAAACACAAATTATTGTTTCTTTCCTCCGTATTGTCTCTCACACATCGTAGACATGGCCAAACAACAGGAGAGGTGCCAAAACCTGCTCACCTGGGGTCACATTATTCAAATGAAGACAATAGAGAGAGAGAGGGAGAGGAAGGAGGGGGTGGGAATGAGAGGGGGAGATAGAGAGAAAGGGAGAGGGAGAAACTAATATAGTAGTATAGTAGCTAAGTAATATGCTACCATATTACTGTGCATTAGTAATATAGATTTTATTTAATGCCTCTCTTTAAAATGTTAACAGTGTAATGTTTAATCTTATTGTTTCTGTTAATTAGTTTTGTTTATATATATATATATTTATATATATATATATATATATATGTTACGGTCAATGTGAGAAAACGGGGAATGTGAGCTTTTCCCGGTTATTGCGCACATTCCCCGACCTCGCGGGGAATGTAGGAGAAACATGTGCGTTTCTCACATCTCCCGGGTAATGTGCACATTCCCCGACCTTGCGGGAGATGTGAGAAATTGGTTAGTATTTCTCACATCTCCCGTACGGTCGGAGAATGTGCACATTAACCGGGAAATGCTTACAATTCCCGACCTTGCGGTAAATCTAGGAAAGCACAACCGTATGCAAAACTTCTGCGCAGCCGGGTGGTGGGAGAGGGCTTATGTGACGCCTCGGAGGGTGTGCACCATAAGAGGCACCTGTGAGAGATTTTTCGTCTTTTCGTCTGTCTTTCAACTAGCTAACGTGTAGGGTTCCTTTGGAGGTTCCCACCTTCTGTTGTAGCAATGTTCCTTTTGCGTTTGTTAACTTGATCACCAGTGTATCCTCCTAATACTACTTGCACTGTGTGCAGCATAGGCTATATTACTGTTCAAGGTAGACCACACTGTTATTAACTGTAGGGGAGGACCGGGACGAATGAAACACTTTTTGGTTTGATCAGATTTACACAGAAATTAATAAAGATGGAGATTACATTTTTTGATGACAAACAACTTGTACATGTCATTTACTAACCTATTAGTTGTAAGTTTCGTTCTGTGGTGTAACAGTTCAATTCAAGACGGCCGAGAACAGAAGATGTGCATTGTTTCTCTTGTCCCTGCCGTGCGGGGCGAGTGAAACAGATGAGTGGGACGAGTGAAAGTGAGATTGTTTTGCTTATTGTGTTGCGTAGCCTCGCGGCTTGTAGGCTAATTATCTTAACTTTCAACACATGTATAATAAGACCCAATTTAATGTTTCCATTAATGCAATTGATGCTATGTATTCGAAAACCATGGACAAAATGTCAAGCGCCTCTGGTTCTAAGCGCACGAGCCCTCTCCCACCACCCGGCTGCGCAGAGGTTTTGCATACGGTTGGACTTTGCTAGATTTACCGCAAGGTCGGGAATTGTAAGCATTTCCCGGTTAATGTGCACAATCTCCGACCGTACGGGAGATGTGAGAAATACTAACCAATTTCTCACATCTCCCGCAAGGTCGGGGAATGTGCACATTACCCAGGAGATGTGAGAAACGCACATGTTTCTCCTACATTCCCCGCGAGGTCGGGGAATGTGCGCAATAACCGGGAAAAGCTCACATTCCCCGTTTTCTCACATTGACCGTAACATATATATATATATAAATATAGGCATATATATTGAACATAATAGAGAGAGAGAGAGAGACAGAGAGAGAGAGAGAGAGAGAGAGAGAGAAGGTGGTGATAGTCAATCATGTTAATATGACAGACAGAGCATACAGCCATGATCCTGGGAGATACCATTCAGACAAACAGAGGGGTTAGCCAGTGGGCCTGTGATCCAGACAGTGGCTGATGGCATTGACCTGGCTTGGCCTCAATAATCAATACAGGTAGGCCACCTCTCTGCCTACTGCGGGTCACCACAATGCACACACACATACAGACACACACACACACACACACACACACACACACACACACACACACACACACACACACACACACACACAAACACATATCAGAGAAGAAAGGCTCTGCGCCCTGAGTGTAACAGTCACATAGTGCCGCTGGCCCGGTGTTCTGTCCACCCACCTATTGAGAGGGCTCCTATGAAGGGGGTCAGGGGTCTCCGTGAACAAAGCTGGTTCCTGGAACGGACTGTGACTCAGATCCTACAGATAAATCTGAAGCCTGTGGGACTGGCTGGTCTTTAGTATGCCACGAGTCTCCACAGAACTGGACAAATCTGATTAAATTATTGTGTGCCAGCTACCAGGAATAAATAACAGCTCACATAACATTTTAATGTTTAATTCCTCAGTCATCTTGATCTTAAGACTTTGATCGAGGAAATTGCCCATGAGGAGTGCACTTAGATCTATTGTTGTAATTGTGTTTTTGCATATTGTATATTTGTGTACATTTGTATAATGTAGTTGCTTTGGGATCTATTATTTTGATTGTGCTTTTGTACATTTGATGTATTTCTACACAGGGAAAAATGTGACTGCATTTAAGTAAATTAAGCAATAATAAAAACGGAAATGAAATACTGTTTGTCATTCAGACTGGTGACTCAGGAACAGTGCTATTCTCTTCTACCAATTAGAGGATTGGAACAATGGCTTTTCATGCCAATACAGTCAGTAATGCTGAGCCTGCATGTGATTCCAAACAAACCTTGATGTAAAATGTGTCAAATGTTTTTGAAAGTGTTTCAGAATCTATAAGTATTGTATCCGTATGAATATACTACAATGATATGGCTCATTTACCAAATAGATTTTTATTCTAACTTCCCTCTCTTAAAGGTCTCGGAACAGTTGACTAATCAATACCTTGGGAACCAGTCTGCTCTCAAACTTTTTCCTCTTAATATATTACGTAACAAACAAAGAGAGAGAAAGAGAGAGAGAAAGAAAGAAGGGGTAAGACTCCCCACAGTTGATGCTTACTGAGCCATGTTTTATTCAGTGTCAGAGGAAATATCCCACATAGTATGGAGCTGGGATTTCTGCATAAGAGCAGGAGAGAGAAAGAACTTAATATTTAAAGAGGGTAAGGCAATTATACCCTTCCTTGATGGATCCGAGGGTTCATTCGAGTAAACACAGTCCTGGTGTAGAGCATGCAGTCCTGGTGTAGAGCATGAGGCAGTCCAAGCCCCGGAGCCATGCTTCCTGCTGCTGCTGTGTGCATTACTCTGTTACAGTATCTGTCATGGCTTGGCATTCACCTCCCACACAAGCTGGGTTTCTATGTGCTGAAATGGGTCCTCCAGTACAGCAGCAGCACAATAGCTCAGCACATAGCCCCAAGCCCCCATCCCTTCCCATACAAGCTGGATACACACCAGGGATCTGCTGGCGGTTGTAATGGAACTATTTGTCTTATTTGACTATTGCTGTTCATTGTGAGGGAGATATTTGAGCCGTTATCCTAGGTTATAAGCCTGAGCTCTTTAACCACTGTGCCAAAGTGCAGCGTACAATCATCTACTGTACAGTTTGGCTTCCACTCAGTGCCGTGTTTTCCTGCAAGAGCCAGAACAGTAAGGATTCCCCCGAGGCAGTATCATACTGTATGTGTGGTGATGGCAAACCCACTGAGAAACCTCTCAAGTCAAAACAATGGTGCATAACAATTTCTACACCCTTCTAAGCTATTCATACACTCACCATTCAGTGTGCATATTTGAAAAGACACAGGCCCATCAAAGACAGACATCAAAACCAAATAAGGTCTTTATGGAACCGTTTCAGTTCTGGCACTCAATTTGTCTTAATTCAGATTCAGTCTTGCTCTCTCTCTCTCTCTCTCTCTCTCTCTCTCCCTCTCTCTCTCTCACTATCTTGCTCTCTCTCTCTCTCACATGTGCATCCATCTCTTTCTCTTCTTTTTTGTTATTCCTGAGATATGTCCATCAATGTGCTTCAGTCCAATCAATGTTTTTTTTTCCCCTAGAACCAATTTTTCAAATAACTTCCATCTTTAGCTGAGGCTCACTCCACTCAACTACAAATAGTCATTGATTTGGAGAAAATTATATATCAGGAAATGCTACTAAAACACTAAGGACCAATCCCTGTGGCATGGCTTAATCTAAGACTAAGACCTTCAGGCACGCACATGTATTCTTTGCCAATCAGTGTCACTATTTCTCTGACTATCTGACACTTTGCCTCACCAGAAGTCATTAGTCACACGCTTCACTTCAGCAGCCTGGGGACAATGTCCAACACCCCTGAGTCCATGTGCTGTACATGTCCACTACCAAGCTGTATGTTAGTAAACATGCCATAGTTTATACTTGACAGAGGAGGTGGGCTATGCTAGTTGTAACATACAGTATATTGCATGAAACTACAATAATTCAGAAAGTTGTCTTAGTGCTTAAGTAGAATAGATAATTCACTGTTCCTCTTTTGTGACAAATACTATGCTGTAATGAAACAACATTTTCTGGAGTGTTTCAACTATTAAACAGGTATGAGAGCCTCTTCATGTCTCCCTTTTAGAAATGAGCCAGCGCTTTAGGGGGAGAACTAAATGTGCCGTACTGAGTCTCTCATTGATGACCTACAGTAGAGGTGAAGTAGAGGGACAGTTGACTAGAATGATCTTTAGGAGAAGCTGAAAATCTTAGATTTTCTCCCAGATCAATAATCAGGGCCTCTTCGGTTTTATCAATGATTTGTAATTTTATTCCCTGTTTGGCAGCTTCTAAGCCTGTAGGATCCTACACCACGCTGATCCTGATAAAGCAATGAGGCACATCCTGACTTTATAGGATTACTGACTCCCTCATAAAGTCATAAACTCCCCTGAGGATACTCCATTCACAGGGTTTACTCTCCCCTTTCCGAAACAGGAGTCACAGGATCGAATTATATATATATATATATATATATATTAAGAGTAGGATTTTACTGTACATCACTGCAGTGCAGTAATGGCTAATGTAACACCATAGTGCCAGGAAAAGTGATGTTTTGGGCATTCAAGTAATTTATTGACCAAGGCAAGCGCTCACAGACAATGAGATACTCAAACTAATCAAATCCTCAACAATGTAACACAATTCTACTGCAACAAATGCATAGTGTTAAGTATAGCCTGAAGGAAAGATCCCCATATTAGGGAGAATGGAGAGACCAAGAAAACAAAGAACATTGTGCTTGTTTGGCAAAACAAAGACTGTTGATATCAACGAGGCATCGCCATTAAAACAATTCAGGGAGATGAGAAAAAGTAGAAGAAAGAAAAAACCTTTCGACCTTCTCCCTTGGTTTTGTTCAAAGTCGAAACAGAGGCAGAAAAATATCCTTGTTGCTCCTTTCTCAGCGGTAAGTTCATTAATGAACTACTACTTGTATCATCTGGGATCAAACCATGTGAAACACATAGCAACAACACTAAAAGGCCTGCTGATCACTATACAGTAGTTCTGTGCGACAGTTCCCGCCTGGTTTGTTAGGCTTTGTTTTTCCTTCCAAAACCGTTTCATTGTGCTATCCATCCTCTATCTATCTATCCGCCCATTTACTGTTTACGTATGTGTGGGGTTTGATCCCCCATATCTATTGCATCTATTTTCCAGGTGATTATACCTATACTACAGTATGTAGCTGTGGGTGGGCCCTGTCTCCACAGTTGACATAGCATGGCTGGTCTTTAGTTGTGTAAATGAATCATGAGGCCCCTGTCTCTGTGCCCCTGGCAGGCCTTGTAGCTGCTAATGGCCGATGATGCTGGTAAGAGTGATTGTGAGCAGTAAGGAGGGAGCGGTAGCCTAATTAGAAGAAAAACAGCCTTTGTGAAACAATGACAAAACAAGAGACAAGGAAATAAGTGTCCCGATAATGCAATCATTCTATGATGATGTGGGGATTTAATTTATCCTATAAAGTCAGTGATTTTTTTGTTTACCTAATAATTGTCCTTCATTTCTCAAAGGCATTGTTTGGGCACACATTGATGTTATATCTATTTAATTTAGCAGTCTCAATGCAATGTACTCTCTTTTTTCCTCTCTGTTTCTCTGCATGCTATGCTGTCTTGCTGAATGTCAGTTGCTGGCAGGTGGCATTTCCATTGTGTAGAGGATTCTGGGAAATGATGTTTTTATGAACTCCTTAAAATGTCAAAGTATGTACCTACATCAACCCCTTGCCTGCTGGTATGTTGACTGGATTGAAGAAAAATCAATATGACTGGGAAAGAGGAGCATGATAGTATTGCTTATTTTGTACACAAGTCTCCATCTCAGAAACATCTCCTGATCAGTCAGGATACATGACTGATGATGATCACTGAGCAGTCAGGAAGTGACGGATATAAGCGATGGGGAAATATTCAAGGTGAAATTGTGCTATTCAAAGCTGGTCAAATGTGAAAGATTGTCCTAAACACATCAGAAATATTCTACTGCTCCCTATACAGGCGTGTCAATATAAGGGTAACTGCCTGTTCAATATTCTCCACCGACCTCCAAAATGATGAGAGGGGCTGACGTAAGAATTACAGCTGCTGCAGTGTATTAGAGGAGGCTACTGCAGCGTGGAACGTGGGCGGGAGATAAAAGTAAGAGGACAAGGGAGGGAGAGAGAGAGAGAGAAGATTAATCTGTTTGGTGGAGACTTTAAAGGCAATGTTTACAATCATTTTTTGGTTTAATTTGCCTTGAATGTACAGTATAACCTAATCAACTATTTACTCATTGATTCGTATAGATTAAAGACTATAATTCCATTAAAGACTATATGATAAAAAGGAATGCCAAATATTCGTTTCCTATTCTTTTTTTCAAGCTCCTACACCATATGAATTATTCATATTTAGCCGAAGTGTCCTCTGCCAACTCTGGGTGTATTAGCAATCAGATCACATCACAGCGTGAATGCAATTTACTTGTACGTACAGTATAGTCTGTATACTGTTCAATCCTCACAGGGGTACTCAAGCATTATCTTTCAAGGCAGAGTGAACATTACAAAAGACCAGGATGAGGTCACAAAAGAGAGAGGCGAGGTATAGCCTACTGACATGGGAGCAGAATGCTGAACTTGAAATGCATCGGGGTAAATAAGGGTTTTGTAAACCTCTTTAATTGTGGGATGTTTGCAGTGTTTTTAATTGTGATAAACAGGAGAGGGACATTTTTGTTCTGCCTCTGACTGCTTGTTTTATCCTGAAGTCTTGTACATGCCCTCCAGCCCACTCTCCAGAAAAGTCCAAAAAGTTGCTTGCTTGCCAGTGGGAGCTATCCTGTCTCCAATCAAGATGATCACTACTTTCACAGTAGGTTTCAGGTGCTGAAGATGCCATTTCAGAAATATCACATCACCATGCAGGGGGAAGTACTGTAGCAGGAACTGAAATCCTTCAGAGAAAGGGTTTGAGGTAGAAAAGCGTATATATAGTAGAACACTAAAATGTTATCTCTGTAGCGAGAGCAGGGTTGCTAAGAGGCTATTGCAGGTCACTACGCTACCTCTTCAGGGACTCAGGAGGCCATTTGTCAAGTCCTTGTCTGGATGTCACAATGTTTCGTAAAACACATCTGGCTTGCTCCCTCACCCAGAATACTTGTGGAGTCGCCCTAACTCTATAAAAGCCACAAAAGTCCAAATCAGTCAAGTGGCTCATTGCCTTGCTCTGTGGCCCACAGGCCTCCAGTTGTAGCCAGTAGCGAGCGGTTCTGCGGCGCAGCAGAAAATGGCTCCATGCAGATCCATTGACCCTAATGTCATCTCCCCATTTACACTATACACAAATACTACTTCAGTAACCAGGGTTAGTGTAGTTAGTTAATTATGGCACAATCTTTTTTCAGAAATGGCACTGAACAAGCACAGTATGTGTCCAGGTTGGTGGGAGATATTTATTAATATAGTATTTCCCTCTGTATTAAAGAGAGGTCAAACAAAAAGCTACAATTGATAAAAGATACTGCTTACAAATAAATGTGCAGTATATTTAGTTTCTGTTCTAGCATTTTAACCAGATTTGAATGAAAAAAAAAACAATATTGTCTATAATATAAAGCAGAAAGTACAAATATACTAGGCTTATCCCCAAATATTTACCCTATCATGATCCTCAGTGACACAGCAGACCAGACTAATCCCATCACTGAACAGGGAACCCTCACCTTCTTTAACCTCAAGAATCCGGAGAATTCTATCAGGAGCTACTCAAAACATATAAACCACCACTAGCAAATAAACAAAGCCGATTTCCACTAAAGGTCAAGTGGTTGTATCTAAAATGGAAACATCACCAGACCGCTCTCTCCAGCATCCGGAGTATCTGTATTGAGATCTGAGTATGCATACTGCAAGCTGTACAGCCATAATCTTGACAAATAGAAAAGTCTGGACACGGAACACTCTCTGCAGGGCGGCTCTTTTAATCATGGTGACATGCAGGAGGGGGTGTTTGCATGCCAATCATCACTGGGGAGTAGGAGAGGAAGACCAGGGGGAGAGATGGGAGGTTAAGGGGACAGTAGAGAGAGACAGTGAGAGAGACAGTGTGTTTGTGTGTACGAGAGAAAGACGTTTTGTTTTGATCCTGAGAAAGAAAGAGAAAAAGAGAGAGAGAGAGAGAGAGAGCAAGAGAGAGAGACAGAATGTGCGGTATGGATGGAAGTATCTGTGTGCAAGCTCAGCATGATAGGTGAACTCCTCAGTGAATAACAAATTCCTGAAATAAAATAATTTAGATGAATCCCCTACAACTCAATCATGCCATATGGCATGCGATTCAACCTTCACGCAGTCACAAACAGAATTATTTGTGCTGCTGCACCCATCCTGGTGCCTAAAGAAGAATTTGTTTAATAGTTTGTCCCCAGCATGCTTGGAACACAGAGATCCTGCCCTGATTGAAGTTTGAGTGTTTTTTTTTTGTAGCTGAAAAACACTGTGTGCTGTTTTTCAAATGGTGGATGATGGGTGGACTGACAGTTATCATTAACTATGCCTACCTATGACACATGTTTGCTCTTGAGAACCACATTCACAGCTCAATGCATTGTAAATGGGACCTGTTTCTAATGGGAGGCCTTGTGTGTTGCTTGTGCAAAGTTGCAGGTTGGGGATGTAAGAGGACAAGTGCATCTAAAAGGGAATGCTTTGCCTTTCTGTTTATATGGAAAACCCCTATTGGCAACATTAACATATAAGGAAAAGCATATTTAAAGTGACAAAGCGTGCAATACTGTGTGAACGCATTGGAATGATAATACGTTGTGGTACATATTGTAATACAGTAGTAGTCAGTTCATCCACTCTCTTTCAGTTTCATATTGAGGATGTATTTAATGTACATTTCCTGTGTTCCTTCTCAAGCTTTAGCAAGTCTAGAAAAGCACAGATGGCCCCATTGCCACTGGGATCTTCTTGGTTCAGTGAGCCTTTCACTCCTCATATCTTTGTCTCATCAGATCACATCACAGTGGCATCCCTCATGATGACACCTTATCATTAAGCTCTGCATAG
This sequence comes from Borostomias antarcticus, assembly GCF_949987555.1. NCBI lineage: Eukaryota > Metazoa > Chordata > Actinopteri > Stomiiformes > Stomiidae > Borostomias > Borostomias antarcticus. Next base: position 5,400,951 of record NC_140247.1, on the reverse strand, counting down.
CGATTTGCTTGAAGCCTCCCCTTGGAACAACTCATGTTTTGTTTTCACATTATCAATATTAAAGTGTACAGCAAATGAATTGCATGACATGTATGAGAAATGAATATTCTGAATGAGTGTGCTATATGTTTGATGCAACTGCCATATACTGTACAGTAACTTCTGCAGTTGTTCTTGTCCTCTCATATTATGAACAGCTGCAGTGGAGCGCTTACTTTTTCCCAAAAGAAAAACTAAAGTCATTTATTTATGTTAAGAACCTATGTGTTTCAGTAGGCTATACCATACTAAGTGCCAACCCAAATGCGTCTGTGAATAGAACATGGCAGGCAAGCATCCTTGGTGCTCTGGGATGATGACAGAGGTGACCAGCCTCAGCAAAATAGTCTTCAGCAGCACCACAAGGTGGTAAATGGTTGCTGCAGCCTACAGCTCCGACCTATACCTATCAAAACTATTTATATTTTACCCAGCTTCATGGAATAAAGCGCCATTACAGGTTAAATTGCCCGGAGTATCAGACCGTTAAAAAAATGGACCAGCACAGTTCAGTTCATTTGGTCTGCAACTCTCCAGTGAGACCAGCAGTCAGGACAGCTCTCTCACACATGAACCTTACACTAAATGGAGGCAAGTGAGTCTGAAAATGGAAGCTATTCAGAGGAGAGAAATAGAGAGGGAGAGAGAGAGAGAGAGAGAGATGGCCAATTTCTTAATTTTACAAAGCATGGGAAAATTAAAAACATTTTCTGTAAATAAATGAGAGCATGGTCGAGTGGACATTGTGGTAATATTCTGTGAACATGGTTTATGACTGTGTCACTTGGAGACCATGTTTGACAAGCCAAGAGCACCAGATTGGAGACTCAGAGACTGCTGGAATGAGAGAACAGACAGTAAGCTCTCTCAGACCCAGATTATAGAAAGATAGGGACGAACAATGAGCCAGACAGACAGACAGATGGATGGACAGACAGACCGGCAAACAGATGGATGGACAGACAGGCAAGCAGGCAGACAGACAGACAGATAGACAGACAGACAGGCAGACAGACAGATGGGAAGATTACTGGTGTTTGTCCTATGACTGTGAAATATTTAACCAAACAATTTATTATTATAATGTATTTGAGTAAGATGCCAAAACACCTGCCATGACAATGATGACAACATCTCTGAGCTCTGAATGCTTGTCATTGTCAATCTACATTTGTAAAGTTGTTTACTACCTATTCTGGAAACGACTGAGCAATCAAAAGCTTCTCCTTTATGTAGATACAGCTCTAGTTACAGTAGCAGACAGTAGACTTTTATATGATAGTTTAGTGTCCTTGTCATTGTGCCCAAAAAACATACACAGCCAGCAGATAGCTAGGAGCAATACACTGTTATCCACACAGTAAAGCCATTGGAGTAGTTGCAGTGCCTTGCTCAAGGGCATGTTACATACTGAGCGTGCAGGCAATGACTGACAACTGAGATGAGCTGCCATGCAATCCTTCAGTTACTGACTCCTGAATACTGTATCCACATCAGACCAGAGATTCAAACCGGCAACACATTGTCAGTAATGCTAACCTATGGTACTACAGATACAAGCTTCAAAAACCATCAATTGATGGTAGAAATTAAAAGTAAATTGATTCATACATGTTGGCTGCGAAATAAACATTACGAAGTACAGTATAAAGTTGAAGGACTTCACTCTGGGAAAATAATGAATCGCACCCTGTAAACCCACCAATACAGTACTGGTGCTAAAAACTGCTGGTTTTCTAAGTATCCATGGTCAGTATTTCTATCGGGTTTTCTATCAAGAGTCACTTACATGAGACCAGTGTGAAGATGGTCTCATGTGGATAGAGTACAGGAGTTACAGTGTAAATTGGGTTTGCTCCCCTTAAGTACCACTGGGATCAGATGGCCCATTCTGAACATTGCTTCAGTAAATGGAATGAGTAGGGTTCTGCCAAACGGAATGCAACGGAGAGCTCACTTGAAAACTATGGCACATTTTCAAGTTTCCATATATATGTTTTCATATCAAAAATTGTGCTTTAAAGCACCCCATCCCCCTCTTTTTTATATTTTCAGATCTCATATTATTTGTATTACTTTCCATCCAGTCCCCCATTTCACTCATTGAGAGTCAGCTCCAGCACTCTAAAAGACCAGGCCCTCACCACTGGAACAAAAAAAATAATTTTGCAGTAAATTATGAATATTATGTCTCTGCTGTCTTTATCATACACGAAAAAGCTTTTATGCAGTCAAAAAGGAAAGTCTGAAAACCAGTGTAACACAGCCCGAGTTCACAGATGTGTTCATTCTACTGATACAACTCACGGGCAAGGGAACAAATGACAGACAGAACATTCTAGTTCGTGGAGCTCCGCTCCACAGGACAAGCTCCTTAGCTACCAATCGTAGCTAGCTTGGTTGACTTAAAAAAAACAAAAAAACATACACGCACATGCGACCAATTACAACAGGTGCATTGCTATGAAAGTGTGCCGAGACCACACAACTGCTCCTAGAAACTTTCAGCTCGCAAACGACTGAGAAGAGACATGACTAGCCAGTGACTCACCATGGAGCCGGTGGCGTCCCTCGGGGCACCCCGGCCGGTGCTGCCTAGTCTGCCTTTTTTATATTTTTAGATCTGATATTATTTGTATTACTTTCCATGCAGTCCCCTATGTCCCTCATTGAGAGTTATCGTGGATTCATTCTAATAATTAAGAAAAGAGTAGTCGAGAATGCCAAGGTTCATCTTTGCAAGTCCAAGCTGGTTACTTTTATTCCAAATAGTTAATGAGTTTGCAAAGCCGGGCTCTCAGAGAAAGGAAATCCACCAAGAGCAATGATAATCCTCAAACAGAGCATTACAAACACTGTGGGTGCAACACATACAGTATATGCGTATGCTAAACTCCACTAGCCAATTATCAGTGAGTAGGCTAGGTCTGAGGGTTAACAGCTGAACTGTGCATTAACAGAGATCAAAGACAACTGGGAGGAGGGGTGGGGGGGGGTGTCTCCTGCCATAAAACTTTTAAGGCCTGGGAAGTGGTGTCAGGGCAAACAAACAGAAGACAGCTGTTCCACTGTATAACACACAGGATCAACATTCAGATTTCCTATGACAATGTACTCTTATTTGAATGTATCTATTACATGAAACAATGGGATTCATCATTATGAGAAGACAGGTGTGAAGAAATTCTGTGGTGAATAAACATGTCATGAATTAGACGGAGGCTTTCCTTATAACAAATTTACGAAGGGAACTTAGGAAGATATTGGTGAATGAGGCTCATTGTTCTCAATGAATCCCCTGGATAGATAAAGGTATAATATACTGTATATAAGCTACAGTAACACTCTAGAATCAAACCTGTCCTGGCTTGTGATTGTTCGCATGAGTCACTCTCTCAATACTTTCGATTTCCTCTGCATTTCCTGAGTTGATTTTCTCCTGCCACTCCCCCAACAAAAGGTAATTGACTGAAATGATACTGTCCGCTGGAAGATTCCAGTCCATTTGAAGAGATTTTTCTTTCACTGCAGATGACAGCTTCTATCCCTGCACTTACTCTTCACAGGATTGTAATTGTGTTTCAGACAAGAGTTTTAACAGGCTAACATGCTAGTTACCAGTAAGCTTGTGTTTGTGTTTCTCACAATGGGGCAGCTGTGCTCTAATGAGGCAGACTTAGGAGGTTATTTTTTATAGAATGTAAATGCCCTTCAGAAATAGCATTTGTATGGCTAAGAAAAGCCTTGAGCAGTACGAGCACAAGCACAAGCACAACATTTTTCAGGTGAAATTAATTATGATTAATTCCTGAGATCCATGGTGGTGATGAAAAGCCATGAAGCAATACAACAAAATATCTAATGTAAACTGCATTATGTTGAATGTGTTTTTTCTACAAGGATCAACATGTGTACTTCATGTGTGTACAGTACAGTGCCATCCCTTCCATGTGTGACATTAAGCCTTTGTTTCTTTATAAAAGCTACATATATATAGCACTTTTAAGAACACCATGCCTGTAATTTCTTGGGCTCCAACTTATTTTAGTTATTTTCTCACTGTCCTCAGGTAACCTCAAACCATTCCCTAGTCTCCAGGCGAGAATGAATCACGGCTTAGCTGAGAGGAAGATAACCGTCGTACATTTTCTCCTGGTCTCTCCACATCTACCGGTATGTTGACTTACAGTATGAATAATTATTCTCTACATCATGACCAAGTCCCTCTGAGGCCTATGATAGGAATGTTTTCATCTCAATCTGTTAACCCTTTTAGAGCATCCCCGTGCATTTGAAGGTTAATAGATAGTGGCCCACATCCAGTGACACCAGCAAAGGAACCAATTAATGGAGTAAATTGCATTTAGATGTTTCTATCAGCCTCTTGTTAATCTTATTCGACATCACTTGTCTGCCAAGGTAAATAGATAGAGAGCTGCCGACAATGACATTGAGGTCTGTCTTGCATACTGCAAATCCAGGAATACTTTTGGTTGTGATGAAAGGGGCATCTAGTGATTGATTTGATTTATTCCTTTATTTAAGTGTCATGCTTCAAATGAAGTCCAGGCCATATGGACATTTAAAACACTTTGCATTCAGTTTTCATAAACAAAGATAAAATATTAACTAAAACGAACCAACTAAAAGAAACATCAGACAAGGTATTTACTGTATAATACAACACAAATCACACTAAAACACATAGGCATGTGAGCCTCACATATCTTGCCCAAAGTTCTCAGATTGTACAATTGGGAAACCAATAAATAATGTTATTAGATATGTGATCAAACAGCTGTAATTGCCAGTTCAGTTGTCTAATATCTATTTTAAGTGTACCGTGACTCCAGATAGACCTCTAACTGTTTAATTAACCCAGTTTATATCATCAAATGTTTGTTTGGCAGCAGTGATTTGTTCAGTCAACATCCAGGACGACAAGATTACATATTTCACCAAGTACAAATTCACGCACACACACACACGCTCGTGCACACACGCACACACACACACACTCGCACAAACACACACACACACACACATCCAGATGAACCCAGGCCGATTAACTGAACTGTCTATTAATGCCACAATTTCATGGTCATAGACCTGTGTATGGTTTAATGGCCAAGATGCGAGAGGGGGCTTGTTTGCAATCATTTGTTTGCTAAAATGGGAGGCTAACGATCAATTGAGGGAAATATTCAATATGCATATGCAAGTCACTGAGCCATGAGATCATTATGTAGCTATGGCATACAGAGAGAAGTGTGCACTGTGACAAACCATTCTCCATTCATACTGCTCCCTTTGAATTAGGTTCTTATAAATTACTTTTACTCCATAATGTGCTGACCCCTCAAAGAAACGTGTTTATTTATTTGTGGGCATACATGTAGTTAATTCAGTCTCCAGGAAGGGAGGGATAATAGTCTCATCATGGAGGGATACCCAGCAAAGTGGAGCGGCATTAGAGAAGAAGAGATGTGACGGAGCCATGAGCGCTCCCATCCCAATGCATCCACGGAGAACAATTACATTTAATAATTAAATAACCAATGATTGAGGCCAGAAGTGTTCACCACCTGCATAATTGATGAGTGCATTTTCACTTGCCAAACTGAGGAAGATGAGTTCTTCAGGGAGGAAAATATTGACAGGGGCTGCACTGTAAGTGAGAATGAATGTGTTGTTAACATGCCTGACGTGCTGTACTCTGTGTGGGTCTTTTTTGAATGTCAAACATCATTCTTGGCCATGCATACAGTACATTGTGGCAACCTCTGAGCACAACTGTAGATAGCAGCACTTATCTGAAGAAAACAGACACACACCAATGGCAAGTTTGAGCCCTCGAAGTGCATTCATTTAACACAAATGTCCAAAAAGTCAAATAATGTTCTTCCTTGTTTGAGGGCAAGATTCTGATTGGCTCACTGGCTTGTGCCCCGCTATATCTGGTGAAACAACAGGGATTAGAGCACTAGATTCAACAGGGATTAGAGCACTAGATTCAACAGGGATTAGAGCACTAGATTCGAAGGCCGGCATCCAGCTCTCACCCACTCGCCTGGGTGGAATCTCCCCAACTGTGTGTCCAGCAGCCTTCTGTCCTTTCCACCACACCAATCAGTTGACGAGCCGCACCTGTGTCCCTCGTCAGCTGACGGGGAAGCGGGAATCGGTAGCTACCTGACCTCGGGTCTGCCTGAGGCGCTGTCCGTGGGGCTGACCATGACTGTCCAGGGCTGGTGCTCTTGGGTCAAATGGGGCCGTACAGTACATGGGAGCCACTTCATTGAGAATTTACTCTTCAATTGTCTCCCAGTGTAGCAGTTGTTATGGGTAATATGTCAAATGAGGGCATCTCTGACACTTCCTCCTTCTGTTCCTCGACATACATGTATGACATAGTATATGAGTAATACCATAGTACGCAACACATGCAATCAGTTTGACTATTTTTGTGCCTGACTGTGTAAGTGGTTTCCACTATGTGTATCTTCTACCCTTGAAGAAATCTGAGAGATAGTGTATCTATTTGTATACTTTGACACCCATAATTAATTCATTTGAAGATGCTCTCTCTACACAAACCATGTTTCCTTAGAGATATGATCAAGATAAGTCAAATCATCATCCATACTGTATCTAACAGGATTATGAGCATTCACCATTATGAGAAACGACCTGGGAGTGTTGTTCACCTTGTAATGAAGGTTTCACATATCTGCTCCTGCAGGCGGCTGCAGTTCATGCTGGGTCTAGAGCCCGCCCTAGCCTGTCAGACTACTTCTCGCATGTGAGGAGAGCTGACGTGTGCAAGCCAATCAATTACTTTAATTGATCCTTGGAGCAACAGGAACTAGCGAGGGAATACCAAAGCCCGAAGGGAGGGCAACACCTCAGCTCTTCACAATCTTCTAAGGCTCTCAGATCTCATATCTTGCCATATTCAGGTCACCAACACCCTGTTAGAGCCACATGTTGGCTTTGTTTCGTAGAGAGAGAGAGAGAAAGAGAGAGAGAGAGAAAGAGAGAGAGAGAGCAGCAGACCCCAGCTTCCCCAGGTATCGGCATGCAGATATCATCCATTTGCGGCCCGCCCCTCCCCTTCATCCGGCCCAGGACATGATGTCAGAAACATGATGTAATCTGGCCCGGAAAATAATTTCTTGTACACGGCGCGGGCAGGCAGGCCTACAATGCGAAATTCAAGTCGCTCAAACGTGGGGCGAAATGCTGTTATTGTGCGCAGCAGGTGAGGTGAATGCTGCATAGTCACAGATGCAATCAATCCGCACGCGACTATGAACTATGAACGGAATGTAGCTAGCCACTGAGAGGCTGTTTTTATGGTTAACTAACGTTAGGAACACAGACAGTTTCAAGAAAGATGGACAAGCTGCAGTATTTTTTGTGGAATTCAATTCAAATGCAACTGCCTCTGCAAGAAAAAAATCGCCGTTCTAAAGGCATAGCCTATAGATGTCAAGAGCTATTTGTTGGAGCCATAATGTCATTTTTGGATTATTCTTAAAATAGGATGTGTAGGCTACATGCAGTTCACCTATTGAGCCCAAGGTGGAGCACTGGGGCATATAGTTGGCTCCTGGGTAGTCTCACATAGCCAGACCTATCTCCACACTTCGTTTACGCTGTGCCAGCGCCGGAGACAGGTCTGGCTGGACATATATCGCTCCTCATCTGAAACGGCCTATATTTTTTCTACATGTAGGACTGCACTCACGCTGATCAACTGTTTAAATATTCAGCCTGCACGTCAAGAAATACCTCCTGTCAATCAGTTAAAATGTGGTTACAACATCAATGTGTCACAAAACATACATTTGTTTCACCATTTTGATAATCTGTATTAGTTGAAGATAGTAAGAGAAACGATATTGCAGTGTAATTCAAATGCATAATCTTTGTGTGGAACAGAACTTCAAACAGGTCAAAACCGTCGAATCAACAATTTATTGAGCATGCCTAACACAGGGGGTCAGAACTTCAAATTTGCATACAAAGAATGTTCATTAACACAGATATGGTCACAAACGGTCAACTAGTCTTCTGAATGGTCTTTGCATCAGCTGAGCTCTGCCCCCTGGACCCTAGGAGCTTCCTGTGTCCTCATAGGATCATGTTACAAGACTGTAGGCTACTCACTCCAGAGGTGACCTTTAGCTCATGCTGACTCAGAGACAAAGGCCATCTGTTGTAACTCACATGTTAAACTCTAAATTAACACAGTTCCAACTAAAGTGAAGTTTAGTCATTATTCTAATAAAATGATTACTACATGAGAGTAATACAGATGTGATTAATGTAATACAGTATAAAAATATACTACAATATCAAATGAAGGGTCCTTGATATTGTAGTGATCAGGATTATGAAGAACCAGGCAAACAACTTCTCTCTTATAGGCTACACGCAACTGCGTCTTTATTAAAGGTACCCAACGAAACGTGAATCAAAACAATCCGTTCTTTGTTTATTTTCGAAATTCCTCGATTATATGGTTCCTTGTAGTCACATGTTGAATCACTTGAATGTCTTTCCTACCTTGTAATTTCTTCGCAAAATGATATTTAGCTAATGTTTTGAGAACAACAAAGATGTGTGAAACATCACTATTATGTGCTCCGCGTATTGACGCAATGACGTAGTATGCGATTTTCGGGGAACACCTTCTCAAATTTGCCCTAGAGTGCATACTAGTGGTCAAAAACTACATTGGGTACCTTTAAGTACAACAGAAAAAGGATATACAATAATTTCATAGTGTTTCTAATCCATAGGCTTGTCATGACCGCTGCGAGATTGTATCAATAATCATTTGTAATCTGATGATGGTAATTATTGCTATAAAGGGTTACTGACCATCACCAGGCTTTGTTGATGTATTTAACTCTATATTTCAGATAAAACTCATTCAGAGTCAGGACCACCAGCCCACTGCCAGTGGACCCGGTTACCGTGTAAAGGTTGCCAATCTGTATAACAAATAACACCACTTGCCCTTGTAACGAGAATGTATCATTTACTTTTCTAATTTTCGTCAACTGACTAATTCGCTGATTAACGTTAACGTCAACTGACAACACTGAGGCTAGTTAACAGCAAACGTTACCTGACTTTGCTAGTTGTTGATTTCTTTACCTTTGGCATTGTAATGCTGGTCCACATTGTAAGAAATAAACGTAGTCCTCGACTCTTCCTCCACTCCTTTAATGAAAGACTCTAACTCGGCGGTGGTAGCAAATTTCTGAAAGGGATTGCAGTCAGATAACCTAACGTTAACGTTAGCTATCCCACAACAATACGTTACCTACTGTAGCTTTGCTAGCATGAACGCAGGAACGCAGACAAACTGAATTATATGCCAGAAACCATAAGCTGCTGTGATTGGTTGATGCCGCAGTGAGCACTTGATGATGTGCAGCGGAGTTCCCTCCACCTCTCCCTCCGGCCCGTCCAATCTAGCATCAACCTTGCAAAATAGTCTGGATCGAATCTGATTGGTGTCGAGAGAATCTCTCGGCCCGAATCAGATTAATTTGCGTCGCCAGTCTCGCCACTGATTGGGCAGTGTGACAACGAATGACAAGGTTTATTGCCAAAACCTACATCCGTTGAGTCAGACTAGCTCCAGGGTAATGAGCCACAGGTGTGTGTGAATGGAGGAGGCCATTTGTGACCGTGACCGTGAGAACATGATGTAGAGTGATATAGCGGGACTGACGCGCTTATACGCTTTTTGATGAATGGTACCATCCTGATTATGGACAAAACTGATACATACCTTGCTAAGGTGAGCATAATGTAAATATTGTTGCGGTAAATAGCCTACATGGATCACCGCGTCCAAAGATAACACATGGACAATGGTTTGTTTGTGAAAAAAAATGAAAATGCAGGTCCATGGCAGGCTTACAGTGATGCATCTTGCAGCTTAAACAGAATAAAATGCAAATGTAGGCTATTCAAGATAAAATAAAAGTAAGGAAAAAATATTTGCACTATGTTAAAATATATAGAAACCTGTTTGAATTTGTATGATGAAAATGACATTTTCAGAAATATCACACTTTCTTATAGTTAGTAGTATTTGAAGTTGACATTGAAGTGGCCCTCCTATGAATTGACGATACCAGCAGTGGCACCAAGCCAATTTGAGTTTGAGACCCCTGCTTTAGATGCTGCAGCTGGTATCTTCAGGAGCCTGTTCTTACTGTATGTCTAGAAGGACAGTGGGACATAAAAGAGAAAACAGTTCTTCAGCTGACTCTACAGCCTCTTTGCAGCTTTGAGAAACTGTAGTGTCCATTGTGTTCTTGTTGGAGTGCACAGTTGACTACCTGAGTTCAACAGGGTTGCGATGCAGTGGTTTACACAGTACTTGTGATGTTTCTAGACAGAACCGTATGCTTCTTACTTCTAGTTTATAGAGATGAGAACAAGTGCTGTCAGCTGCATCAAGTAGTAAAGTACTGGAGCTCACGGATCATCGTAAAAAAACAACAACTTTTATTTGACAGCACAGTGTCCTCTTCAGTGAACAGTCTGCTGTCTGGAGTAAAGGATGCTTTTTCTGTCAAACTGCTGATGGAGGATGGAGAAGTGCCAAGAATTTCAGCAATCACTTACATAATGAGTCTGGTCCTTGGATTTCTAATTCCCCACCCAGTCAGGGTGACGATGAAGCACAGTATAAGGTAGGCCTAGTTCTCTTTTAAAAAAATGTTTTACAGGACCCGAGGGGAGGGGGGGGGTCTTTATTCAGCCACACAGCAACACACAAGTACACACTGAGCGGCGTCGCATCACACAACACAGTGTTTTGTGTTTTTTCGGGGGTCTTCAGTGGGAATTGCTCCCTGCATTTCTCCCATTCAAGCTGTCCTCCTTCAGGGGCAGCTAGGAGCAGTGGGCAGCCATCGTTCATGGCGCCCGGGGACCAAGTCCAAGTACTCAGTCCAGGTCTTGGTCAGTGACCGAACTGAAGAGCATCTGATCCGATCAATTCACTTGGAGAAAGGCATATGGATGTTAAGATTCTACATGGAACTTCAGTGTGCAACTTAAAAAATAATCTGCAGTGCACGAACAGTGAGAGGTTCTTAAGAAGACTTTTTACAAACCGACAAACCTTTTTTGGCTTTCCCGGATATCATATGAAAAATTGCAGAATGACAGCTGCTTGAGCCATATTTTGCCTTGTGCATTTACAGTCGTAGACGCACTGGCTTGCATTTAGCCTACCTGCAGTTTCGTGTAGGCTGTGGGTGATGCGGAGAACCAAGTAAAAACACTATTTTTTAAGTCTTTAATGATGATTTATTAGACTAGCCCCCCGTTCCTAGCAACAAAGAGAAGTAAGCTACATTTTCATTGAATTGTGATAGCACCAATGCCTAACAATCAATGACGTTATAGGCCTACTGAAATAGGCTACTTTTCCCCCGTAGGCTTAAAGCCTACTTCTCCACCTCGAGCTTCACTTTTTCCATCTTAATAGCCTGTTTTAGTTCCTCTTGTATAGAGACATCACATTGTCTACTCCAACCTGAAACTATTAAAAACTATAGCCTACATTTGCTTTATTTAAGCGTTCCCTGCCAGTCTAGGGGTTGCAGCTGAAATAATAAGATATATTGATATATGCTACAATTGCTTTACACACCATAAGAATAGGCAATAGCCCAATGATCTAGCCTACTCGTGTTCATGTGGAGGATAATGATAAAACGTAGGCAGTATTTTTCCATCTTTCCTTCCTGCCTTTGGCAGTAGCGACTGTGTTGCGCCAATAGTTCATATTTCTATAATATTGCTCCTCTTGTGTGAAATGTGGTGGACGGAACTTGGTTATGCGTATTGTTTGCCTTGTCCATGGCCGTGTCCGAATACCCATACTAAGGTATGCGATTGGTCATTTCGAGCAAATACCTCCCCTTTTACCGTGAATGAGCTCATAGCTAGATTGGACCAGCTGGGTCGACTTAACGAGTTGATAGCCACCGTCGTAGTAGGCCTACCGTTTATCCGTGATTGCGGTTGTCCGGTTACTCGAGCGAGGTAGCAAAAAGTAATCCTGGATATGTTGAACGAGCTTCGTAGTACGGGGCCCTGGTGTCAGATCCATGTTAGGAACACTAGGAAATAATAAAGACTAACAGCTTTGGAAAATATTATTTAAGTGTCACTCCACAATAGATAGAAATGACTATATTGAAATACATGATTAAAAAGAACATTGTGGGATTGCCATCAGAGTTTTGAGATACTGAACAAATAAACACACAAACAAATAAACAACACCAACATTGTACTTCAACACGGCTACTGACACCCACAGTTCAACATCTACTGGACATTCAATTGTAAGAAATATTCATTACATTCTAACCTTATTTTGTGAATTCACATACTCGCTATACTCCTGTTCCCCACAGGACCATAAACATCTCACATTATTCTGGGAGAAAAAAGTTTCTTTCCGAGAAGGGTTATTTGTTTTCTTTGTGTTGACTGTGCCGAGGGCAGTCTGCCCAGCACTGGCTGGAGTCTTCCAGGTACCTTGTGTCCTACACCTCTGGGCTTACAAAGCTTGTTTCTACTTTTCCATCTACAGAATGTACTGTAGGTTTCACTCACCATATTATGTTACTCAGCTGTGGGAAGGCCATTGCTGTACTGTATGTGTAATCATATTAGGTCTGCATATTAGGTGTATTAGGTGTGCAACGTTTCAGTATTGTTACCATAGAAACATACTGACAAACATCCTGATTGGATTTCAGGTGCCCCCAGTTAAAATTAACATCATCATCAACGTCATACAGATGCAGTCATGAACACAAGATAAAATGTTCCAAAAATAGAAAAAGGTTGAGAATAGAAACCTTCCAAATGTTGTGTGCAATTCCATCTAGCTAAACCCACAGAGACCTCTCTGAATACTTTCCAATAACATTTTTGAAAGAGTTTGTGCTTTGCTGTTTTATACTGTAGAAGCTGTCCAATAAAACTTTTGAAAATGTTTGGGCTTTGCTGTTTTATACGGTTAGTGGAGCAGATAGAACAGTCTTGCAAATTATAATACAAGCATGACATTTGGCGTAGTTCTCTAGGACTATCGATCAAATCTGCCTGATTCAGGCCCCCAGGATTTGAAACCTAAAGTGAAGCACTATAGGACCGTGCCATCTTAGAAAAAAAATGCGTCATTGGTGCCTTTGACATGCGCAGTCAAGGCAAGTCAAGGCATCACACTGGCATTTTTCAAACTTAAAACTATGTTCGTCTGTCTGCAAATTACAGTAGTCTATGTGTATAACTATTACATTACATCTGCTAAACGGGTACATATTGCAGTGTTTCCAAGCAAATTTTGTGAAACTATGGTAAATGGACCTTGGAACAAACAACTACATGAAGACATTCACAGTTTGACTGCTGTAACCATTACATTTTGGAGTAGGCTGCATAAAGTTACACTTAACACTGCAAACAGAAAACGATCAAAAAGGGCTTAATACTATTGACTGATTAATCAAATGTATTAATGAAAATGACCACAGCACAACATCCTATGCATAATAATAATGCATTTTATGTATATAGCACTTATCACAATAGTCACTCAAAATAGTTGTGGGGTTGGTGATAAAACTTGAGTGATCATTTGACAGAAAAACTTTATTCACATACATTGAAATGAGTTGATGTGTAGGCATAAAGATTAAATGATAAACTGTCATTCAGCAATTCCACTATAATTAGCCTACTGGTAATACATCTCCGCACTGGCCTGTGAGCCCCCCGAGCTCGGCGGGTTAGCCGCGAACTTCATGCCGCAACGAGAGATCCCGTCTCTGGGTGGACAGCTGTCCAACTCGCCTGGGACCAGGTCCCTGAAGCTATTTCGCCTGGCTGTCCATCGCGTTGTTGTGAACAGAATTAATACCACCTACTAGCAAACAAAACATGTTCAGTCACAATTATACTGTTAAAACTAAGATGCCTGGATAAAAAAATATGTTTTCCAACCAATATATTTGACGAAAGTAGATTAATAAGCAAGCCGATTTTCATTGCTAACTCAGAGCGGGGAGAGCCATGAATGCACGTTTGCATTTCACATCTGTTCGTGGACTACAAAAACACGTCATTGGCGCCTTGACTTGCCTTGACTGCGCATGTCAAAGGCGCCAATGACGTGTATTTTTCAAAGATTGCGTGGTCCTATAGGGCTTCACTTCTTCGAGCAGTCAGTGAATGGAGTGACCCTATCCAGTTCTATTAATACATCCATGGCCTGATTGGACATTTAAAAATCCAAGATGGCAGACATTTTTAAAGATGGCAACCAAAATGGCCTCTCAAAGATTTTTTTTCATTGAAATAAATGTGGTCGGCCCATTTGAATGATTTGGTGTGGATTTGCATCTTACACTGGTATAATTATTGACATTAGTAAAGAAAAACTAACAAGAATTCATACCAATACAACTTTACTGATCTGTTCTCAGGGTTGCCAACTCTCACGCATTGGCCGTGAGACACACGGGATCGAGCCTCGTCACACGCACAAACGCCGCAATGGAATTTCACATGGCAAAAAAAATAAATGTATATTTTATTTTTTTTACAAAGTTTTGCGGCATCCCTGGACTTGGACATGCATGTCGCTGATTGCTATCGATTTAAACTTATTAGAGTCAGCTTGAGCAGCCCATCAAACGTTGCCAGCTCCGGATTAAATGTAAATTCTTTTCTTTTCTTTTTTATAATAGTTGACATTTAAATATTGCCAAATAAACCTGCACATATTGAACCATGTCTTGGGTCATGCTAGTGTGTTTACCGCATTGTTGACAATAAGTTCTCATCAGATCCCTCTGGTGGCCAAAACTGTTGTAGGTTGAGGGGTTAGAAATTATGAAACTTGGGAAATGTTTAAATGGTCATGTTTCTTACAGTATAACTACAAATGGTGATCAGACCTCTGCCCATGAATGAATTTTGTAGTTGTTTTTGAGTGCTTGAGAGCATCATTCTGAACCCTTCATCCCTGTGACCTTCCCATCTCCAGATATGGCGGTATGGCCATGGGACATGCCGTCATCGGGGCAGATGTAAAAATGAATATTAAAGATGTGAGGACAGCCGCCCCCCCAAAAAATGTCAGAGTCTCACTCCAGGCTTTTCTGAAAAGTTGGCAACCCTGGTTCTGATTGTCAGTTCTACAGTTGTAACTCCCCACAAAACTACTGTGATTTTCAACTGCTGAAAGCCTGGCTGAGTGTTCAAAGCTGTGGATATGTGAATATTCCACTAGCTTCTACTGCTCACATACAATACTGTATGCAGCTGCAGAGTGCTGTGAATGGGAGTCCTGACTTAAAGCACTTGCATCTTACTTACTAGAAGTTCCTTACTTACTGGCAATTCCTGACACTATCTACATTGCAGAACCAATCCAAATTGTTTAGGGTGGTCCTTCCTAATGGGGCGGTGGAATGTTTTTATTTAAATGTTTTGATTCTCCACTCTAGTTTGTTTGTGGTAAGGTAGGTCCTTCACCAAGCCCCCAGGATTCGAAATCTAAAGTGAAGCCCTATTGAACCGCGCCATCTTGGCTAAATTAGTAGTCATTTGGCTATTTCCGGTGACTTTTGTACTTGCGCAGTTGTGCTTTTCTGTCCTACGCGCGTCCACGAACAAGTTCGGTGAAATGCAATGAAATTAAAACCGGCTTGCATATTAACCTGTTTTTGTCAAATATATCCATTGGAGACATTATTTTCTATCCAGGCGTCCTAGTTTTAACAGGTTAATTATAGCTGAACATGTTTTGTTTGCTAGTAGAAGGTATTCATTCCATTCGCGATAATGTTATTGCAGCCAGGCTAAATTCCTCCAGGGAGCCAGTGACAGGCGAGTTGAAAAGCTTCACTCCCCGCCAGCAGGAGCTTTGGCCGCTGCTGCCGCATCTCGGATAGCTCGCTGAGTTCGTGGCTGCTATTTCACACTCGCCCTTGATCAATCCCAATACCGATCCATGGTAATAATGAATCAATGTTAGCTTGAAAGACATCCATGTCCTTCACCCTATTGGAAATGTAAGCAGTGGCTCT
Source organism: Borostomias antarcticus (assembly GCF_949987555.1). Classification (NCBI taxonomy): domain Eukaryota; kingdom Metazoa; phylum Chordata; class Actinopteri; order Stomiiformes; family Stomiidae; genus Borostomias; species Borostomias antarcticus. The sequence continues at coordinate 5,384,761 of NC_140247.1, read as the reverse complement.
GATTGGTAGTGTCAGTTTGCTGCACTATTCTACCTAGCCAACATGTCCATGTGAGCCCCATATGGGCTAAATGTGGCCTACATGGGTACCAATAGAGTATGGGCTGGAACTGGGCAAATTGTGTGGGTCCCCTATGGCAAGCCCATGTAGGCTCACTATGTGGGCCCCATTAGGGACATATGTGGGCTGAGTGGGCATGGGCTGGAACTTGGAATCCTCATTGGGGGCCCATATGGATTTAAAAACATGGGTCCCACATGTAGGCTCACTATATGGGCTCTGTATGGGATATATGTGGGATAAGTGGGCATGGCTTGAACTGGGAATCCTATGTGGGACCCACAAGGGTTCAGGCACATGGTCCCACATAGCAAACTCATGTGAGCTGACTAGATGGGCCCCATATAGGTTTCTTGTGGGCAAGAAGAAATTTGGCCCGGGTAGGTGTTCTGTTTCTTTATGAGTTAACAACCGGATGCATTTTGGACTACTAGTAAGCTTAAAAGGTTTTTTCTTATTCATATTGTTTTTCCTTTTCTTTTTTGTTCTTTTCTCAGGATTTAAGATCCATTTAGCCATGTATATCATTCACACATACAGACTGGATTCTTTCATGGGTTCTTTCAAGAAAATAGTCTATAGAAAACATAACAAATACAGTAGATTTAGCCCAGTGGAAAATCACTTTAAGTGAAAACTCACTCTAGTTCACCCTGCAGTCAGTCCACAGAAATGTCCACAAAAGTGTAACTCTGGCACCACAGCTGCTACTAATCCACTAATTAAACAAGTTAAGATTTTGAAAATGCCTCTGTAGCTTGCTTTTTATTCAATGTCATGATTACTTCTTCCAGCAGCTCATGCATTGGGGTTAGGGAACTTACAAGGTGCTGTTATGTGAAACTGTGAGTCAAGCAGTGGGTGAAATGAAGGCAACCATTTCTGTACAAAGAATGCGGGGGCCAGATGTTACCCACTTGGGCTACTAGAAGTGGGACCTAAATGGGTCTCATATAAATCGACCAGTTGGGTCCCACCCAGTCAGATCCCACTTTAAGCCCATGTGGGCGAACTCACGTGGAAACCGCAGACAACCCAATTCAAGCCCATGTGGGCGACCAAAAGTGTGGCCTTTATGGGTCTCATATAAATTGCCCAGTTGGCTCCTACCTAAGGGCCATTCAGCTCCCACCTAAATCCCACATGGGCACAAACTCCTGCCTAGTCTTCCTGAGAAGTTATACGGCAACCTCAACAACGACGTGGGACATCCACGTCTGCTTCATGTGTACAGTATGGGCCCACAGCACGCCAAAGCCGGTCTGGTTCCATCTCCCATCCGCCAAACCTGCGTTCAGCTCGAGTGCATTGAGAGGCTTCGCTGGGCGCACTTCTTCGACTGTCTGCCACCAACGGGGAACGCAGTCCCCGCAGATGCCAGCTTCTATGAGGAAGATGTCGGCGTTCCAGTCCAGGAATGCTATCCCTCCCTGCGTCTGATGAAGAAGGAGGTTCTGAGGCTGACGGTGACCTCACCTCCAATGTTCCCGATGAGTGTCTCCATCTCCGGTGAGTCTGGGTCTGGGTCCGGGTCATTCAACTGCGACCCGGGTCATTCAACTGGTTCCCCTCCCGGAGGTAGAGGCTGAAGTGGGGCTGCTTCTATGGAGCTTTGTTTGCTACGGCACTGCCTCCAAATGTTTGTGGACTTGGAATGGGAAAATCCTGCATTTCTGAAGGCCGCACTGCAGCCACCAGGGTTGTGGGCTGGATCGAGGCTCTGATGATGGGCTCCCCTGAAATCCGCCATCGCCGCTGTCCTGGTTCCTCTGCCTGGGGATCAGCTCGGAAGCCCACCATGCCAGTCCCTGGCGCAAAAGAGCTATGTGCTGGCAATACAAGTGGTGGAGGCCAACTCCTCCATCGCTATGTTAGCCATCTACATTGGCCAGCTAGCCAAGAGTCCAGGAGCCTCCTATCCGGAGCAGCAGGCAGAGGTCGCCAAAGCCAACGGAGCCGTTGCCCAGCTTATGAGAGCCTCTGCTGCCTGCCTCGATGGGGTGATGGCCACCTGTTGTCCAAAAATGTAATCTGTGGCAGTCTTGCCTTGGGCCGAGACACCAGAGTTAATCTGCACGGCCACTCTTGGACCTGTAGTATGCTTTGTAGTCTGGCAGGAGAAATGTTCTCTGGCCAGATAGCTAAAGCGTGTTCTGTTTCACTTCACTCAGTTTCACTGCTCTCCACCGCCCTTCCCAGGTATTGTAGAGATGGTGATGCTGCGTCTCGGCCAAGCCGCGGCTCTGTCAGCAGAAATCACAGTGTTTGTCGAAAAGGGTAGTTTTATTCCCGCTACTTCCATGTCCCAAAAAATATGGCTGGTCTGAGACCAATTTTGGACCTCCCCCTTATTGGGGCTGTCTATGCAAACAGGACACACCTCATTTTCTGGCCCTTCTTAAGTAGGGACCAGACAGATGCTCTCTCTCTCTCAAGTCTCTCAGGGTCTGTGTTCTCCAAGTAACACGTAACCATAGGATCCACGCTTGTGCCTGATTCATGAAAATCAATCTGTATCCGTGGAATTGCTGAACTGCTCGCTAAGATCTCTGTAGTCGCCAACAGGGGCTTAGGAATTTCCACAAACTCTTCAAACAATGCACCTCTGGCGAGAGCAGAGGTTTTGAACGGGACATTTGCAACTTTTGAACTCTGAAACTGAACTCTAACCTCCGCGAACATCTACCATCACTGTTTCAACGCGAGCGCAGGCACGCTACTCCCTGCATCAAACCGAGCGACTGACCATCAGTCATGTGCCTCTTCCCTTCGTCAAGCCAGACAACACCTCCGGACACCTCGCTAAACTCTACCCGTAGGATTGACATCCAGCAACCTCAATTCTCCTTTAATGTGGTGTGATGCCAAGTGTTGTTTAGGCTTAGAGGATTTAGGATAGGCTATGATAATCTGACATCATTCTTTTCATTCCTGCTGTTTTCATATTGCCACATGTGTTTTTTCCATCTATTATTGAATTGTGTTATAATATTATTTTGATAATTGATTAGTATAACTTCAATAAATATTATTAACCTTTGATCACATCCTAACATCATCACATGATCTTTAGGTCACTTGATTGAGTCAAGACATTCCCGAGTCATGCTCCAACACCTGGTGGATCATGAGAGCGGTTTAGCGCCGCCCACCATTAAAGTGTATGCGTGGACTGTTTCTGCATGCCCTGAGGGTTTTGCTAGGACTACGGTCTATGAGCATACCCTGGTCCGGCGCCTCCATAGGATCTGTCATTGGTGCTGAATGCGCTCTTTGAAGCTCTGTTTGAGCAGGATTCCCACAAGTGGCATTCGGTCAAGACCGCTTTGCTCCTCGCTAACCGTACTTCTCATCACTGGTGATGGAGTATGGCTGTACTGTGCATGGACCCTTCTTTTGTGCCGAAAGTGGTTCAGAGCGCGTTCAGCAAGAGTGTATGGTGCGGTCGTGTACATAGGTCTGCTAAATGCCAATAAGGAGCTTTTGTAACCCCAGTTCTATGAGTGGTTTGGATCCCTTAAATAGGGGGGCACCCTTTCTGATAGGTCGCAGGTGCATGTATGTTTTTCTTTTTACAGTCAGCGTAGCTAGCTATGGTTGGACAAGCCAATAAGGAGCTTGCCCTGTGGGGCTTCGCTCCACTCATAGAACTGGAGTTAATAACGTAACCATACAAACATGTAACCGTATTAACTTTAATTATATTCACATAAAAGCCAGTTATGTTATCTAGCCCAACATTACCGCAGGAAATCTCTCAGCTCTGTTCAACACTGATCAGAGCTTTCCTGAGGTAACATTAATGTTACAAAAGCTACACGTAGGCTATGAACATGTTAAATACAGAAAAAGGCAGCTAACTTACTTAATGTACATTTATAAACGCTGCCATCATCTCTTCTGCTACTCGACACGACTGCATTGCATGACTACAGTATATGGGAGAAAATTGAAATTGTAGTGTACATTCTCTGTTCACTAGAAAACACTGATTTGTGGGTATTTTGTAATGGACTATAATGAATGAAATTAGCCGTTGAGAATTGGGACACTAGAAAAAAGTGGCGGACACACTATATAGTGCACTATATAGGGAATAGGGAATGGTTTTGAACAGATACTATGTCCACCCTTTTGTACTGTAGGATTTAACCTTCTGGATGATGTCCTCTGTAGCATAGTCATCAATGATTTTCAAATATCCAATCAGGCAGTTTTGATCAGAAACCTCTGGAGAACAAACACCAAATTTCAAGTTTGAATCATAATTTGCACAATTCCTCTCAAATATTGATGTTGAAGAGTTCTCAGTTACTGGTAGTTGCTGGTAATTGACACGGATCGAATATGCCACTGTGCGTCCAAACTGAAATGTTCCACGACAAATCACTTCATGAGAAGCGCCACATTCATAATTGGGCTGGTTAATTGCCATGTCAATGAAACCATTCACATCTCGACAAGCCTTTCTCTCTCTCTCTCATAGCTCTATAACAACTTCCACATCTTGCCAATGGATCCATTATTTATATCAATTTGAGATAAAATACTGAAATGATAGTGGCATAGAAGACAAAGGCACATCACATAATACAGTAATACCCAATCACATCTCTTGCAGAGAGCTCTCTCAGACGGCATACTACTACTACTCAGACAGGTGCACATTATTACACAATTGGCTTTTAATGAGCATGCCATATTTGTGCAAATCCGTGCAGCCTACGGCTCCTCTTCATTCATTTTAGATGAAGTGCCTGGAGAGATAGCCCATCAATATTCATGCAATGACGATTACAGGAACCAGCCATAGATATTACTGTGCTGTTAAAGGAAAAAAAAAATCAAGTGTAAACACGGTAAGGTATGATTTATGATATCTAAATGGCACACAATTAGATTAATGGCTTGAACTAACCCCACTGACCTCCATTACAGGCACTTTAATAATCACCCTCCTTGACATTGGGCTCTGCTTTAGGAACTTCATTTCTGATGCACAAATGGACTTGCTTAAACGTTTAATAGTGTATCCAAGGGGAAGGCTGGATGGATAACACTTTACCATAAGTGTACTTTAATTATTATTTAACTACTTGTCAGTGTAAAAGATGATGCCCTGTTAACTTAAGAAATATACATTTAATCTAACTTAATTTTGGTGCTCTGTTTACATTACCCATTTTCACAGAGATCTTCCTACTTTGATGGTAAAATTGTTCTTTAACACATTTCAGATTAGTTTACTGAACATATGTGTTCCTTTTGTATCAGAGCTCCGGATTTGGTGCCCGGGACATCATATCCCAGAGTTCCAGAAACAAAAAGTGAAAAAACACAAACACTGCTATCTTGTAGTTCTAGTCACGTTAGCCATTGTAAGAAAACCAGTTGATAACAACAAACTACTGTACACTATTTTGCACATAAAAACACCGTAGCAACATTGTCTGCTGATAGAAGTTGGACGGTACTGTGTGTAGGGATGTCACGAGAACTGATACTTAGGTACCAAGTCGATGCCCAAATTCTGAAAATGTGACGGTATAGGGATTCCAGTAAAACCAATGAATTGCCAGTATTTGAACACTGATTCTGATGAGAGTTTCCTTTAGTAACGCCTGTGGATATATACTGTACTATTTATGGGTTGTGTGATAAAGGGCTAAGGCTATCTGGATATAGGATTGTTACGATATGTAACAGGAGGATTAGGATATGTTAGTAATGTTAGTATAGTTATAGTGATTGTGTATTAGTGGAGCGTGATGTAGGCCGGGCATAGCCAGGACTGATTGGGACACAGGGGCTGAAGGGGGGCGTGGCTTGGGTCCTCTTGAACTGGGCAAGTGCACCTGTGTTGCGTCAGTATGGGGGTAGCCATCTTTTGGGACAAAGGTAGACATGGCTACCAACGGCAAACGAGATGGAACGTGACCGTTGTCTGGAGACTCGTACACACGCTCTTTTAGAAGAAGTATATTTGAACAAACTGCTACGAGGCCGCGTTGGGCTGGCTGAGAGATCCACCACGCCGCGTCGAGGACGGGCGGAGAGTGAGCTGCTCGATGGCGACGACACCCACTGCAAGGCACCCAGGTGAGCCCTCTCCTTCGATGCCCCTAGGTCAGGGAGAGGTACACTCACCGAGGAACACGTTAGGCCTACGGCCACGCCAAACGCACACTGAGGTAGGGTCTGAGGCTACCTTTTGGGTATACGGTCATCACGCTCCGCCAGGCAAGATGAGCCAGGTAAGCTTGGGTAGCGGATGGTCGTAACAAGGATATATACTGTACTGTTGGTGTTTTATATCAAAGTAAATGGATGTGCTGAAGTGGTACTGTGGAAGGTAACACTTTATAATAATGATCAGTTATAAGGCATTTATAAAACATTTGTTAATAATGAACTAATTATTAACATATCATTTATAAACGTGTAAATTATTCATAAATGATTTGTAAATATACTAGTTAAAGATTCACAAATGACCTGTAGATGATTTATAAAACATTATCAACATTACTTGTAAATGATGTGTTCAACATTAATTAATGTTAGTTAATATGTAGTAAAACATTTGTAAATTATTTTAAGAATGCCTTATTTATTTGTTTTTTATGTTTATCAAATGATTTGTTAAACATTTACTAAAAGTCTACAAATCATTTGTAGACATTATTGCAGCCCCAAAGACCGTTATAAACTACTAGTTTATAATGAACTAACCATTAACAAATAATTTATACAGTACATGTTTATAAATGAGTCATATAATTTATAAATACACTAGTTTAACATTCAAAAATGATCTGTAGATGATTTATAACACATCATCAACAGTACTTGTAAATGATTTGTTCAACATAAAATAACATTAGTTCATGTGTAGTAACTCATTTTAATTGCTTTTAAGAATAACATTTTACACCAATTACTAGACGTCTTTGTTTTTCATGTTTAACAAATGATTTGTAAAGGTTTTTGCATACGCTAATCTAAAGTGTAAACTATTAATGTCTATAAAACATCTATGAATCATTTGTAGAGGTTTTTGCATACACTAATCTAAAGTGTAAATCATTGTCTATAAAACATCTATAAATCATTTGTAGAGGTTTTTACATACGCTAATCTAATGTGTAAACTATTAATGTCTATAAAACATCTATGAATCATTCGTAGAGGTTTTTGCATGTGCTAATCTAAAGTGTAAACTATTAATGTCTATAAAACATCTATAAATAATTTGTAGAGGTTTTTGCATGTGTCAATCTAAAGTTGAAACTATTCATCATTTAAAAATGTCTATTCTCTCTAATACAGATAAGTCCCATCTTTTTGATTTGCAACGCGGTGTCAGACAAGGGGACCCTCTGTCTCCCCATCTTTTCAATATTGCATTAGAACCTCTTGTGATAGGAATCAGGGGCCATCCAGATATTCATGGGATAAGATTTGGTGATGCTGAAATCCTTGTTAATCTATATGCAGATGACCTTCTGATTAGTGTATCCGATCCGGAAGTATGTGTTCCAAATCTCCTGACGTATATTAAGTCATTTGGTAGACTCTCAGGTTACGCAATAATTGGGATAAAAGTGAATTCATGCCCCTGAAAGATATTCTGAGCCCTGCATTCTTGAAATCCCTACCATTTAAATTAACTACTACACAATTTACTTTACTCTTAAGATTTCCAGAAATCCCAAACTCCTAATGAATTAGAATTTTCTGTAAATGCTAGACAAACTAAAAGTTAATATTAGGAAGTGGAAATTGCTTGCCCTTTCTATGATCGGGTGCATCAATGCTATGGAAATGGTAATACTTCTAAGATTTCTGTCCCTCTTCCAAAATCGTCCAATCTTTTTACCATTGTCTTTCTTTAAACAATTGGATTCTGTGATTCTCTTGTTTGTTTGGGCAAATAACCCCCCCCCCGTATTTCCAAAGCTTACTTACAGAAAGATGTTAAACAGGGAGGCCTTGGACTGCCTGTACTCAGGCATTATTACTGGGCTGCAAATGCAAGGGCTCTTACTTTCTGGCAAAGGGCCACGCCTAGAGAGGACTGGTCTGCAGGTTCCCCTCTGTGGTCTAAAATTGAGTGCACAGCTTTGGAAACCTACCTCACTTTTTTCCAGAATACAGCTCTCTCACAAAGTTATTGGCCATAATTTTATCATCAAGAACTCCTTGAAGATACTAAACCAAATCAAACAATATCTCAGACTCCCAGAGGTCTCTACACTCCCCAATAACCTACAACCATTTGTTAAAACCAGCACTATCTGATGGAGTGTTTCTGGACTGGATGGAGAAGGGACTCCGTTGTATTGGCGATTTCTATTTAGATAACAAATTTGCCTCATTCCTTCAACTCCAAACTAAATATAATTTTCCCCAGTCACACTCTTTTTCATTTCAACTTCAAGTTCGGCTTTTCATACAAGAGTGCATCCCTCAATTTACAACCAAACCCAAGAGCTACAAATTCTCCGACCTACTTCATACAGAACCAAATGCCAAACATCTCATCTCCCAATTTGTTAACATTTTTACACTTCCAGCAGATACTAGTCATCTCAGGGACGTCTGGGCAGGAGAATTGGGAGTTCCAATATCAGAGAAACTATGGGAAGAGAGTTTGGCCACCATACAGAGCTGTTCTATCAACTCTAGATAAAGGCTAATTCAATTCAAGGTTTTGCACAGATTACATTATTCTAAAGTTAAAGGAGTAGTAAAGGGAAAATGCATGTTTAGCTCTGTTTTAAGGTTACTTATGATCATATACAATGGATCAGATCAAAACGTTTACAAAAATAGCACTTTTGAGAAAGTTGATAATTGCTCTACCACCGTGTTGGTAATACAAAAATGTCCTGCCTTTTGTTTTAAATGTCTATAATGTCTTGCTTTTTGTTTTAATGCTTTTAATGTCTCATGTAAAGCACCTTGAATTGCCCTGTGGCTGAAATGTGCTATATAAATAAACTTGCCTTGCCTTGCCTTACAATGGATGTGGGTGGGCACTTTGAAAAATCTTTACAAAAATGTTAAACTCTCGATTTCAAAGACAAGAAGCTCACCGAGGGTGGTGTTCTGACATCAAATTCGCCGCAAAGTATGAATCCTGTAGGGTTTTATTGATCATTTTATTAAATCCATTGACTTGTATTGAAGCGATCATTGTAGATGTGTAGATCTGTCCGCAGAGGGGATTCAGGAAGCAGAACTACTTACGGTAGCTATTGTTATTGTTTATGTTGCTAGGCTACCTAGTTTGCGGAAGCTTACACACGTATGTGCTGTGACTAAATAGTTATATGCCAAATATTTAAAAAAGCCTTTCCAGATGAACTAGAATCTTACTTAATGGCAAATTATATGTCAGAACGCCAACTAACACCTCGGTCTTGTCTTTGAAATTGAGAGTTTAACATGTTTTTGAAAAAATTTTCAAGATGCCCACCCACATCCATTGTATGACCAAAACGGTGGTAGAGCAATTATCAGACTTTCTCAAAAGTGCTAGTTTTGTCAACGTTTTGATCTGAACCATTGTATATGATCATAAGTAACCTTAAAACAGGGCTAAAAATGCATTTTCCCTTTACTATTCCTTTAAGCTGCACAAGATGTATCAATCAATTTCTCCCATGTGTGACAGGTGCAGTACTGCTGAAGGGTCACTCTCGCACATTTTCTGGCACTGTCCAATGCTGGGTAGTTTCTGGAGTGACATATTTAATTGTTTTTCCAAACAACTTCAATGGAACATCCCTCCAGACTGTAGGCTGGCGGTGTTTGGACTCTCTGTCAATGTAGCGGCCCTTCCCTCCCACCAGAGGCAGGTTCTTAGGGCAGGCATGGTTGCAGCTAAACAATTAATATTATTGAACTGGAAGTCTTCCTTGCCCCCATGTTTCAACAGATGGCTCAATGAAATGCTTTCCATTGTTAAAATGGAACAGATTCGTAATAATAAGGGAACATCACAAGAACACTTTTTTCAAATATGGAAACCCTTTTTGAGTCTGCTAGGGAAAGACTAAATGTACACTGATTATACAACTGGATGTATAACCCGTGTTGTCACTTATATTCTAGTCCTGATTTTTACTTTCATTCTTCCCATGGACCCTACTGAATAATTTTCATGGACTATTCATATGGATTTTTTTTATTTTTTATTTAGCCTTTATTTAACCAGGAAAAAGTCCCATTGAGATTAAAAATCTCTTTTTCAAGAGAGACCTGACCAAGATAGGCAGCAGTGCAATCCAAACACAGAGTTACAGATGGAAATATACAACAGAAACACAGAGATGCAACAGTAATAAAGTTTACACACGTGACTTGGTGATTTGGCTATATGGCAATACGCTAGTTAAAAACATGAACATACTGTTAAATCCATCTCTAAAACCTTCATAGTGGATTTAATTATTTAATTTAATTAGACTATTACTCATATCGACTATTTATATGGACTCCATGAACTACTTATACAAGTCTTGGATTTAGCCTGCCCAAGAACTAGGGTATAATGTGTTGTATGTTTGTCATTGTCCTTGTCTGTTCTGTTTTATTTTGAGAAAATGTAAAATAAAATACAACAAAAAAACAACAAAAAATGGAAATGAGCTCTCTAGCGCCCCCATTTGGTTTGATTGAGTCAATAATGGAGAGGTCCCTTTCTTTTATGTGTCCAGACATGGCTACAAAGTTTGGTGGTGTTTGGTCCAACCATTGAGACATTATACACCTTTATGTAATAAGCCCCGCCCAAGCGACTCACTCTGCAAACTTAATTGCCTCATACAGGTGCATTTTTGTAACTTTTCAAAAATAAGCCAAGATAGTCCTGTAGATATCAGTCCCTAGATTGCATGTACTGGGTTTCATGCAGATCATTCAAAGTTCCTAGCAATTTTCAAAGAAAGAATTTTTTTTTTTCTAAATGGTGGAAAATCTTCAGTACATAGCCGAAAATTTCACGAATAAGAACGGTTCCTACAGTATAGCGCCACCACCTCGCCAATCGATGCAATATTTCTTGGAGACCTGCTTACCAGGGTGGGTGATTTGTGACAAATTTGAAAACTTTTGACCAAACGGAACAGCCATTTCTGTTCAGAATGGCAGAATATTAATAGGGAATCCTATATACAAACAATAGGAAACAATAGGTATCCACAGCTACGTTGTGAATACCTAATCATTAAAAACAGTTACAGGTCGAAGTACAAATGTCAAGAGCCATAGATTTAAACTCTGCAACTAAAGGAAGTACAGTACCTCAAGCTTTAGAGTCTGTAGTAAAGTATTCCAGGTATAAGGAGCATCATGGAAAAAAAGCAGCTCTACCAAGTTCAGAATGCACTCGAGGAACCCTAAAAACACTCCGATCGTTTGATCAGGGGCCTCATTTATCATTGAGGTACGCCATATTTTACACGCTCTCTTTCGCGATTTCAGGCGTACGCCATTTTCCCCCCCCACATTGCGATCTATCAAGCCGAAAGGGCGAAAATGTAGTCGCCTTTCTACGCGCTTTTGTAGGACACCTCTCAGGTTGTCGTACCGATTTACACGGTTTTCTACACCCTTTTTGAACACAGGGGGAACTGGCGACGCAGGTGGTGCGTCGGTGAATTACAATGTTTGATGGAGAGAATAAGAGCGACAGTTTATGAACGCACAATCATGTAGGCTAATAGCCCAATTCAGCACAAACATATATCGCAATGCAAGATTAGACGTGTCCTCTAACCGGCTCATTCATGGTCCGATATGGATTTGTTCCCCAAACTTAACCTATGCGCTGTCCCAAACCTTTCCGCGCTATATGTCACACACCTAATGCAGGCACTCCATCAAATGGCAATAATTGACCAATTAGATTGTCATTAATATGTGATCATGTGGACCTTTTTGCTGTTTGGTAAGCATATAAATGACAGTCCTCCTGTGCGTAATGCGAGCCTAAATGAATCCGGCGCTACTCGGCCTACTGGCCGAGATAGAACTCCAAAGAGGTGACGGCGATGGCGACTGCACCCACGCCAAGCCCTCATGATTGTCTTTTTACTAGCAACCAATAGTACTTTCACTAGGTATCTGTCCCGTCCTTGTACATCATTCTGTTATGTTTGCCAAGATGTATATTCAAAGCTGATAAGAATGAGAACCAGTCAAGACCCCACCACAAAATGAGGACCCAAGCCCTCAGCCCCCTCCCCGTCATGAGGTTTACCAGCGGGGCCAAACGGCCCACACTGAGGTCATGCGCCAGCTATGAAGACACAAACAAGTAAGGTTCACATTTCTACCATTTTATTGTCTGTTGGTGGGTGACTGTGTGAGTTGTGTGAGTGCGTTTGTGAGTGAATGTGTGAGGTCCGTGAGTGTGGTAGTGAGTGACTGTGTGAGGTCCTTGAGTGTGGTAGCGAGTGACTGTGTGAGGTCCGTGAGTGTGGTAGTGAGTGACAGTGTGAGGTCCGTGACAGCATGTGTGAGGGAATGAAGTGCAGTGAGGATGTCCTGTTGGCTCTGGTGGTGTAGTGTGGTGACCTCCACCAACTGCTGCACAACTGCCCCACAACTGCCCCAATCCCTTCTGCCATTTCCCTCTGGGCCTCTAGGGTCATGAGCCTCCAGCACAGCGTCTGAGAGGAAGCCCAGCCCTCAGGGACCCTTGAGGCAGGGACGCTGGCAGCCGGAGGTGGAGGCGTGGGCGGTGGAGACAGAGACGGAGGCGCTGGAGATGGCACTGGAGGTGGAGGCCGGTGCGCTGGAGGTGGAGGCACTGGAGGTCGTGGCGCTGGATGTAGAGGCTGCAACCGGCGGAGCACGACCGTCAGGTCAAGGACCACTGCAGACTCCCCCTCCTCTGAGTCCCACCCCACGTCAGAGTCTGGAGAAACAATTTCAGTCATTTTCTTTGAGTTTGTCTGTTAACTTGATTATGCATTAAACATTTTATTGTGTAGCCATATTCAATTGATATGTTTTTCTGTTGGCAGCCAAATAAATGCTTAAGTGTGATTTACCGGGTGATTTAGATGAGTCTTAATTTCCCAGAGGGGAAAATGTTGATTGTGGTCTAACATTATGAAGTGGTCATCTGTGTTATCGTTCCCTGTTTTTGTCCTAAATCAATCAGTCTACCACAGAATGTGTGGAATGTTTGCTTTCCTCACAGCCACATAATACAGCATGTCCGTGTAGCCTACGCCAAATACAGGATGCACGAAACGTACAGTAGGCTACCTAAACTGTAGGAGCAATCAGACAAATGTAGGCTCGTACAAATAGCTTACCTTCCGAAGATGATTTTCTTTCCGCGCGTGGACCTCACCAACAAGCACATGCACCTCCGTCTCCGAAAAGTTTCTCTTCTTTCCGCGTTTTTCCATAAACGTATTTGTCTTTCCTATGCTCCACGCTATATTATGTCGGTTCCTTCCGGGGTATCCACGTTGTGCGCTGTCATAGTTTTGACCATATATGGTTGAATTTGGGCGTGGAGAGGGCGGAACACGGGGCGCGTGCGCGTACGCTCTCTTCTCCGACACCTTCAGATTTTCTGTGGTGAATTTGGCGCAGCAGCGTGTACGACATTTTTGATAGATCCGAAAAGCGTGTAAATATTCTCGTCGTACGCTACTTTTCGCATTTTCCTCGTTTTCGTCGTACGCCCTCTTTTACACCTGAATTTACACGCTCTTTGATAAATGAGGCCCCAGGTCTGGTACAGTAAGTACAAAGGCTCCAGTCCAACAGTGACAAGATATATGGTGGAAGTTTACCAATAATGGCTTGGAAAATAAATAAATACCAGTGCTAGATACGCCTTAAAGAGAGGAGACCAGCCTACCTTATCATAAAGAACACAGTGGTGGGTGTCATAACTATCACCCGTAATAAATCTTGGGGCGGAATGGTTGACAGAGTCTAGCCCTCCTGTTACCCTAGGGGTCAATTTGACCCCAACAACACCTTGAGTGTCTCAAAATAAATGGTTGACTTTTTCTTCTTATACAGTATTTCATAACTTCTCCTAATCCAATGGGAAGAAATAGGTAAAGATAATATTAACAGGATGATATGTTCTCAACTTCCTGTACACACTTTGACCTCATCAGTGTTCCTAGGGTTCCTAGGGGACCCCATAAATGTAAAGCTCTAGAACTTATTATGTGTGGGAGTGAGACACATGAACCACTTGACTTATTTGTGCTCCTAAGTCTCCTGAACACAGAGAAACAAACAGTGAGTCGATTCTACCTTCATACAGGGAGTTATCGTCGTTTGAATACCGTTTGGCGGCCTTCTTGAATGTAGTTCAATGGATTTTGTGGCACACTACGGCCCCCCACACAACCCCCCCCACTAGGAAAGCTATTTGTGCGCCTAAGTCCCCTGAGCACAGAGAAATAAACTGAGGTGATCCGACCATCATACACCAAGTTATCGTTGTTTGAATAGTTAGGCGGCCACCTTGAATGTCACCGCGAATGGCGAAAAACTGTGATTTTCGTAACTCCTAAACCAGACAACATACAAATACATATAAACCCACTTTTCCATATAATTGTGACATCAGGAATCAAATGGAAAGGTCACTGCCATGTTACAACCACTCTATATTGGTGAAAAACAGACAAACAGACTGCAATTTATTCAGGTTGTAAGAAAAAAGAATATGCTGTTCTGTTCTTTTGTCATATTCTGTCAAACTGACTTTGGCGACAATAGGTAAATCTCACACATACATGTTTTCCATGTACTCATAGCTGAGTTGAGATTTATGTTTTGATGACATGACATTGTATGTTTGTGAGGGATGGGTCATGTATAGACACGGAAATAATCCATCCATCCATTGTCATCCGCTTATCCGGGGCCGGGTCACGGAGGCAGCAGTTCCAGCAGGGGGCCCCAGACATCCCTTTCCCTAGCAGCATCAACCAGCTCTGCCTGGGGAATCTTTAGCTGCTCACAGGCCAGTGCGGAGATGTAGTCCCGCCACCTGGTCCTGGGTCTACCCCGCAGCCTCCTCCCAGCTGGACATTCCTGGAACACCTCCCTAGGGAGGCGCCCAGGAGGCATCCTCACTAGATGCCTGAACCACCTCAACTGGCTCCTTTCGACACAAAGGAGCAGCGGCTCTACTCCGAGTCTCTCCCGGATGACTGAACTTTTCACCCGATCTCTCAGGGAGAAGCCAGCCACCCTCCGGAGAAAAATCATTTCGGCCGCTTGTATCCGTGATCTCGTTCTTTCGGTCATGACCCATCCTTCATGACCATAGATGAGGGTGGGGACGAAGATCGAGAGCTTTGCCTTTTGGCTCAGCTCTCTTTTCGTCCCAACAGTGCTGTAAAGCGACTGTAGAACTGCACCAGCTGCTCCGATTCTCCGGCCAAACTCCCTCTCCATAGTTCCCTCACTCATGAACAAGACCCCCAGATACTTGAACTCCTTCACTTGGGGTAAGGACTCATTTCCTACTCGGAGCGGACAAACCACCGGTTTCCTGCTGAGAACCATGGCCTCAGATTAAGAAGTACTGATTCTCATCCCAGCCGCTTCACACTCGGTTGCGAACCTATCCAGAGAGTGCTGGAGGTCGCAGGCAGATCCAACATCAGGACCACATCATCTGCAAATAGCAGTGACGTGATCCCCAGCTCACCGAACTGCAAACCCACCTCCCCATGACTACGCTTTGATATCCTGTCCATGAAAATCACAAACAGGATTGGTGACAAAGCGTAGCCCTGGCGGAGGCCAACCCCCACCGGAAAGGAAGACGACTTACTGCCGAGGACACGGACACAGCTCTCGCTCTGGGTGTACAGGGATTGGATGGCCCTAAGTAGGGTTAGGGTTAGGGTTCGATGTTAGATCGAATGTTAGCCAATTTCACACACTGACACCTTGAGGACAGATAGTCCGGAAACCAATCACAAGCACCTCTATCCAAACCAATACTAGATAGTCTATTTAAAAGCAGGTAGTGATCGACTGTATCAAAGGCTTTTGAAAGATCTACAAAGAGGGCAGCACAATGTTTCCTGTTGTCTAATGCAGAGATGACGTCATTAGTAGCAAGAGTAACAGCAGAAATGGTACTTAATCCAGATTGATGAGTACTTAAAATTGAGTGATTTGAAAGAAAAGCTTTCAATTTGTTATTTACCAAGGTCTCCAGAACTTTGGCTAAGCATGGTAATCTGGAGATAGGATGATAGTTATCCAGTTTATCCCTGATGCAATGGAGAGATTAAAAATGCATGACAATGGCTCATTAATGACTGGGGCTGCCAGTTTTATAAAAAATTAATATAGATTGTCCTCACCAGTAGGGTCTATGGATTGCAAGATTCCTAAAGTTTTATTAGGTGTAAAAGGCTGAAAGGAGAAATAAGAGACACGGTCCAAAGGGGGAATGCAACCAGAATCAGTATCCAAGGGAGCCAGCCCAGTATACAGCCTATTAAATAAGTGCCCAGCCTCAGTGAAGTGCTTATTAAAAGCAAAAAATATATAATTTGGAACAGAGATGACATGTTCCTCCACAGTAATAGACAATGGCAATGAACCAGAGGGTTTGTTTTTAGTTAAGTTCACAGCACCCCAGAACTTTGCATGGTTTGAATAGGAGTGAATAGGAGACTAAATTCAAAAAGTAGTCAGATTTAGCTTTCCTGTCAGGTGTTGTGCATTTATTTTTAAGTTGTCTAAAAGAAAGCTAGTCTTGGGTATGTGCGTCTGGCACGGGACTAGGCACAATTACTATCATTAAACAAGGTAGACAGATCACTAGAAAACAATGGTGCAATTCTATCTTTAATGCTAGTCGGTTTAGAAGGGGCGTGTTTATCTACAAAGTGATTGAATGTTTTTACAAAAGAGGCCCAGGGCGACTTGCACGTCATCAGACTCAACTGAGCATAAACTATTACAGTCAATAATGTCATCCATTGAAGGATTTAAGATTTCTCCTCAAAACAATACATGGCCGTGTTTCATCGTGGCCGTGTGTGAAATTGTATTAGTATTAAGACCTCCTGAATCATTCCAGTGCCCAAAAAAGCTTGTCCCAGCATCCTCAATGACTAAAGGCCAGTGGCACTAACGTCTCATGACATGAAGGTACTGTATTCAAGAGACTGGTTCTGCAGCGCCTGAGGCCCATGGTGAAACTTCATGGATCCTGTGCAGTTTGCGTACCAGGCCCGAATCAGCATGGACGATGCCATCATCTACCTACTCCACAGAGCCCACTCACACCTGGAGGGGCCAGGAAGCTCATGTTCTTTTACTTTTCCAGTGCTTTCAACACCATCCTTCCTCTCCAGCTCGCAGAGAAACTCCCAGCTACTATGTGGGTAGACCATGACACTGTGGCCTGGATCACAGACTACCTCACCAGCAGGCCACAGTATGTCCATCTGCAGGGCTGCCTGTCCGATGTGGTCATAAGCAGCATGGGTGCCCCCCAAGGAACAGTCCTGTCACCTTTCCTTTTCACTCTCTACACCTCCAGCTTCAGCCACAACTCTGGAGCGTGCCACCTCCAGAAGTTCTCAGACGACTCTTCTATTGTGGACTGCATCAGGGCAGACGATGAGGAGGAGTACAGGGGTGTGATCAGGAGAGGCGTTGAATGGTTTGAGGAGAACCAGCTCCAACTCAACATCAGCAAGACCAAGGAGCTGGTGATGGACTTCAGGAGGAACAAGAGGCCTCCAACCCCCATCACCATCCAGGGGGAAAAAGTTGAGATAGTGGACTCATACAATTTCCTGAGAGTGCACCTGGACAACAAACTGGACTGACAACACTGAGACCCTCTACAGAAAAGGATAGAGCAGACTCAGGCCCTTCGATGTGTGTAGCAGGCTGCTGCGGATGTTCTACCAGTCTGTTGTAGCTAGCACACCGTTCTTTGCTGTCACCTGTTGAGGTGGCAGCATCAAGGCTGGGGAGTCAAACAAACTGAACAAGCTGGTGAGGAGGGCTGGCTCTGTCATGGGACAACAACTGGACAGCCTGGAGTCTATGGTGGAGAGGAGGATGAGGGACAACGTGAAGCCTATTCTAGACAACCCCTCCCATCCCCTCTATGACGAGCTGTGACAGATGGGGAATACTTTCAGCCACAGGCTCAGCCCACCCAGGTGCAATATGGAGCGGTTCAGATATTTCTTTGTGCCAGCAGCCATCAGACTGTATAACAGTGCCTGAGCATTTCGGAGTGTATTACTAAATATATGTGCATGTGTATGTACTGTATATATGTGTATTACTAGATATATCTATACGGCCTGGATGTATGTACAGTATTAATGTATGTATATGTGTACTCCTAGACATAAATGTACTCCTAGACATATATATATATATATATATATATATTAGGGCTGTCAATTTAATGCGTTAATTCGACTAATTACACTGAAAATTAACATGTTAAAATGAACGCAAATTAATTGTCATTGATCAATTTCGCCCAGCTGAAGGAGGAATAAGAGGCATTGAGGAGCCTTTATGCCCTAAGTGGCAGTTTTTTTGTTTTTTTTTAACCCTGACACACTTATAATTTAAGAAGTTAGTGAGTGGGGACCTCTGTATGTTGTGAATCTACTCAAGTTCAGTTATGTGACTACAAAGAGGCGAGTGGTATATCACCATTGTTGTGCACTCTCAGGGATATTTTTATTTATTGATTGATTTGTAAATTGACTGTTAGGGATATTTGCAACAGGATATTCTGTTCCCTTTGGTTGCTTGTTGTTTCCATGTCATGGTTCACCGTGACTTAACTGCTGTGTCAGCAGCATTTGTGGCCTAAGTGATAGGCATATTTATTTTCAAGCCTAAGTTATAAGCTTCTTTATTTTGTAGCCTTATTGAGAGGCATATTATTTATTTTGAATAGCCTAATTGAGGCTAGCCTTATTTATTTAGAATTATTTTATTTTGGGTATGATACCCTGACACAAGCAAAGTTATTGAAAACATTAATTCTAAAAAAAATATTAGCTTCTAAAGCAACCAGCATACATACAGATCATTAATTTTTTTAATCGATTGACAGCACTAATATATATATATATATATATATATATATATATATATATATATATATATATACACACAGACTATGTACTTTATATGTGTGCATATATTTATTCAATTATATACGGTTCTATTCTTACTACTCTGTCTAATCTATCTATCTATCTATCTATCTATCAACCATCTATCCATCCATCCATAGATCCATCCAACCTAAAGGAGTGGTTGCTTCTTGGATGGTAAGAGGAACCAGGAGTTGGCGAGGGATTAAGATGAGACTGCTAGTGAGGGATGTTGCTTCCTCAGAAGCCCTGCTTGATGACTTGGTGGTGGGCCCAATGTAACCCATTACATTTGTCTGGTCACCCACTGCGGCCAATATCTCTTCTGCGTTTCCCATTTTGATCATTGTAGACAAGAGCCTGGCTAGTTGGTCCTGGCATTTCCAACATAAAACCAGTGGTTTATCTGGTTTATATGGAATGTGACAGTTGTCGAACAGTTCTCCACAGCTGTTGGTGATGCGCTCAGTCTTTTTCTAACTGATGGCCAAGACATATCAACTCTTCCACATCCTTCACATATCCTCAGAGGTGACTGGCAAGGTGAGGGGCTATGTTTTTGAGGATCAGCTTTAAAAATTATTGCTCAGTGATGTCAGGCATCACTTACGAAAAGGAGTAATCTCTTATTAGGCTACTCATAGTAAATACTAATAGTAAATACTAGACTAATAGTAAATACTATTAATATAGAACTGGGGCATATTGACCCTTAACCAATCAGATTGCGAGATTGGAACTACTACCCCACTCAATTATTTGATTTCAGACCCTACAGTACTCTAAGTGTATGTTCAATAATGTGGGTACAGTAGTTGTCATATTTCAGGAGTCATACAGTATTTCAGGAGTACATTTTGTACCCTCCTTTAATTTGACTTTGCTCTGTGTGTGATAGCCTACTCATTTGCTCATTTCATACATAGCTCCTAACTCCTTTCTCTGACCCATCATGAATCCCCTGCACAGGTTTGAAATGCCTAATGACAGCATGTTTCCCAGGTTTGAGGTGCCTAATGACAGCAGGTTTCCCAGGTTTGAGGTGCCTAATTACAGCATGTTTCCCTGCCATAAAGGCTTTGCTAGCTGCATCTGAAACTGCGAGTGGGTGTGTGGGTGTCATCGTGACACCAATGACAGCCTAGAACTGTCAATCAGTTGTACTGTAGGCTATATGCTCGAGAGTGGAGAGCTGCCTAGATGAACAAGCATGGTCACATTTTTAACATGTTTATGATAAAGATTATGTTGCTGATAATACATTTAGATGTATTCATTTACAAGGTTTGTATAGGGAATGAGCTAAAACTTTCTAACCTTGGCACTATGCTAAGTTAGTGAGCTGGTTAGTTAGGCCAGGGCTTCCCAAACTTTTCAGCCCGCGACCTCCAAAATAACCGTGCCAGAGACTTGCGACCCCCTCTATACCCGGAGGTGGTTGAAGCATGCAAATGTTTGCGCGCACCTGCACTAATAGGCATAACAGCAACAACAACAAAATAACACAATCTATTGAAATATTTTACAATAGCAGTAGCTGTATTAGTATTAATGTAAATACTATTTTCACAATAACAACAACAATTATGGTTAATAGGATATTTTGAATTGTTTTTATGATCTCGCAACCACCCCACCTCATCATCTCAGGACCCCCCATCCCCGTCTCGTGACCCCCACTTTGGGAACCACTGAGTTAGGCTACTGAAGGTGTGTTACTAACATTAGTTGATATTTTTATTCAGTGTAATTTCATTTGGTTATCCATGTCAGAGGAAAAAAAAGTTGTTGGGTAGCCTAATAGATTCTTAGAAACATTGATTAATTCCTTTCGTTTTGTCAAATTAACATACAAGATGGGCCATGCTGTTACTGTATATGAACCCATCTCCTGACAACGGAGACACAGTAAACAAACGTAGCCTAATATTCATCAGTAGGTTTCAGCAGAGAACACTACATGGGAAATGTATGTTAGCTGTTTTTTTATTTGGATTAATCTGAACATTTTTATTTTACCCTTTCTTCCACTCTTTAGTGGTTCTCTAAATCATCATTTGGGGATATAGTTTGAGCTGATGGCAAATAAGGATACAACAATCAATAAGGCCAAAACAGAGAACGATGATAGTAAATCATGTGTTTTTCCTTTCGTTCTTCCTTACAAAATGCCGTAATTTCATTTTGAGAAATGGCTTTTTAATTCAATTTGTTCTCCAAACGCCTTTCGAATGAAACAGGATGATAACAAAATGAAAAATGTTGTTTTTCAAATTTGTGTCCGCCATCTGTTACCAGATGTATTTCTTTCCAAAGCCACTCGGCTTAATTGGAAATGTGAGATTCAACCAGCCTGTAATAATAATGCCAGGCCAGAGAAACAAGTAGCATGCCTCGTTTAATATTCATTTTCATCTGCTTAATGTCTCTAGTAAATGGCAGTTACAGAAAGAAACATATTTGGCATGTGTAAATTAATTGGAAAAGGGCTGATGATTAGGCTACCTGTGCTGCATCTGTGTTTTTATTACTGGAATGATTTTAAGTACTGAGACACACCATAGCCCACACTTACTGCAGTTGACACATATTAGTGCAGGAGCCAGTCAAGGGGAAGGTATACATATTCTGCTATGGTCATGCAGCCTGGTCTCACTTGGCAGACTTCAGAATTCGACGTTTGTCCATCGCCTCCAAACTTAATTTCTAGACAGCATCATAGTTATAAACGTCGGCAGACAACGTGGGATAGGCCTGACACCTCATCCTAACATAACGCGAGCGAGCGAATTTACTGCGACATCGCTCGCAACCCAATCTCGACATAACGCGAGCGAGCGAGCGTAATGTTATGCAATGTTATTTTTTGCGCCCCCCTCCCCAGTTCTCCCACTCATAAATCTGTGGTAAAATCTGGAAAATGAGTAAGTATCATATTTATGTATATATTTATGTGCTGTAGGGTACGTAACTTGTGAAAAGTTATATAGATAGATTATTAATGACGTGTGTGGCCTGGACTAGTATGGACTGTATGGCGCTCTCCACGGGTTGGACTTTAAAATACGTTGAATTGCTGTAATGTTACTCCGCATACAAAATAGAGATTGGCAGTAGGCTTACCTAGTTCACGTAACGTTAGTGTATCAGCTTAGCTAGCGTAGCCTAGCTATCTATGACAGAATCATTCCAGAACCTAATATTCAGATGAATTTGACAAACTAGCAAACTAGCTTGCACATTATCTGGCTCATTTGACAATCCTGCTTTATGAATTACAGCCCTAGGCTCTAGCTTACCTTACTCTTGCTAGGAGCCAAAAGGCAGGTGTCTCTCTTTAGGCTACAGACATCAGATATTTAGGCTATGCCCAAGACACTCATGACACCAATTTGCATTAAATAATAATGAATAACAATCATGTTGAACTTGTAGATATTCCACCTGCAGTTATGAATTCATTACCAATATGTTTAGCTTCTGTTGGCACTGATGTGTCCGTTTATTAACAGGAGCAAAATACTAGCACCATGCTCAGCGCAGGAGAGCAGCTGCGGCACTGCTTCTGCTGAGGCAGAACCAGAGGCACCGCATGTGGGTGCACTCTATAAATGAGAGGAGGAGAGAGCAGGGAGTTCCATAACCTGGTCCAGGAACTCCACCTGGACAGAAAGCAGTTTTTTACAGATTTAACCAATGAAAACGGTTTGGGGGGCGGGACATGCCCACAAAATGTCGCAAGAATTAGGCTGGGGCCTTTCTTGTTCGCAGTTATTTCGCCGGTCTAGAGCGGAAGCGCAATGACGAAGAGGAAGAAGAACAGTTGTTGTAATGTTTTTACTGTTTGCACATGGTGAAGTTTCGAGTAGATAACATTCGCATCACCAGGCATAACACCGACGAAAATTGTAAAAGAAGATGCGAGGAGAACTACCGGTTAAGGAAAAATAAAGCAAGCGGAAGTAGGAGGCGGGTTCTACAGGCTCGAGCCGGAAGAAGGGGCGGGCTTAAGGCAGTGAAGTAAAGACACACCAGGGCTGCGTTCCGAATCGCATACTTCTACTTCTTACTACCAGTACCTACTACAGCTGCCCTTAGAAAGTACGTACTTTGCAAGCAGTAGGCATCCAATTGGGACATACTACCTTGTCATAACATTGCGCCTTGAAATTTGCCCACATCCGTCGCTGTCCATAACGCGACATTCGTCTACAGCTGTCAACTCGCGCATGTGACGCACATTACCGCTGCGCAAAGGATTGTGGGTCAGAATAGCCAGAAAAGCCTGCTGGCGTGCATACTGCAAAATACGACCGGATGTAGTAGGTCATCCTGGTATTTTTGCCATACTGCATGTGGCATACTATGTATTGGGACACTATATAGTAGGGTAGTAGGCGATTCGGAACGCAGAGGCTCTTTTCCCCGAGGAGAGACTGGTGACGCGAGGCTATGCAAGAATAGAACCAAGGCGAGCGATCTTCCAAGCAAGCGAAAGTCACTAGCGCTGATCCCAGCTGGTTAGGACACGCCTATTGAGAATGCTGGAAGCGATACAATTTTCTAACGCTCGCTTCATGTTAAGATTGGATGTAATGCTACGTTCACACCGGGCGCGGCAAGAAAATTCACGCCGCCCAGTTTGCCCCAATCTCGCCGCAGAATCCAATGGGTTGCCGCGCGTCCGCCGCAGAAAGTTCCAAAAATTGAACTTTTGCGAATGTCACCGCTTGGCGAATCCTGGCCGGGTTCGCCTGATTCACGCCGCTGGTGCCACCCGCCGCCCAGTTCGTGCAAATTGTATTGACTTTCTATGTAAACTCGCGCCCGGAAAAAATCGCGCCCGGTGTGAACACGTTTTGATTAGTTGTTCTCAGAGTTTTGTGGTTGGTTGTTCACATTGGAACACGTGATAGAAGAGGGGTTTACATTTCCGAGCGCTTGAGGGTGGTTTGGGTGGGTCAAACAACACCGAGTGCAAAACTAGCTGGCGAAACTAGCAAACAACAATGTTTTACAAGCAACTAGCAAACAACACTACTAGCTAGCCAACTAGCTCACATTATTACTGTCATTATTATTAGCTAGCAGCTACTGTTCTTATAGCTACTGTAGTGGCTATTCGTCCTAGACTAAACAATCAACAAAAAACTAATCAAATTCTAAACTAAAACAAACTCATAATAAAGCCACTGAGGCACCTAGGGGACGAATCTTACGCAGGGAGAAGAAAGTCCATTGTCCAGGCAGTGATTGATGTTTCTGGGTGATTTATTCTCAAGCAGGCATACATGCAGACAAAAAGAACCTGCGACCTGCTGCCTCTCTTGCCCTGGTGAAAAACCATGAACCCATTAGGTGCCTCTCTACTCCTCACCTGACTACCATTATATAGACTCCACCCATATGCGCCCCAGCAGCCAATTAAACCAAAAGCAATTACTCAAATCAATTGAAATAATAATAATAATCAAAAATAGTTCAAACATAATATATTCAAATGTATCAGAAATTAGATAGAAATAAATGTTAAGCCATTTAACATCCTCAAAACAGTGAATAGCTGTAATAGCTACTGTTGGCATTAGCTAGTGTAAGAGGGTTAAAATATTACATGGATGAAGTTCGCCAAAATCCAAGTTCCTTTGGTTTTGTTGCCTGGGGTGCCCTCTAGTGGTGGTTTGCAGGTTTCTGTTATAGTTGCGCGATACCTCCATGCTCATCCCTTTTGCTATGAGAACAGAGAGCTATGGTAGGTATAAATTATGCTTCTGTCCTATTTAGTAGTAAAATCTAACAAAGTAAAATACATGTGGCGGGGTGGGCTTGGAAGCACTGACACAGGTTTGTTATAACCTCTGGAGGAATTGCCAGACAACGCCACCCTGGGAATTTCACCCGGGGAATCACTAACTTTATACTAGCACACAGGTTCGTTATACTCAGCAGGCCAGAGACGTGGTTCAATAATGAGCATGGAGTTTAATGGGGTTGCACATAAAAGACAAACTGTAAATCAATGGACAAATGACAAATTATCAACCTAGACTAACAACTAATAATTGCCCAAAAGCAAAACAATAATATTTAATAGCCACAAAATAAACACAAGCTAACTAATACCAAGGATATGAAATTAACAACTGAGAAACTACACTTCTACTCAATTGAAATCAGACATAACATAGGCAGTAAAGTAACTAAATAAAGTAACTAAATAAAGTAACTGAAAAACAGAATAAACAGAATCGTAGAAATCAAACAAAAATAGGAGGGGTGTAACCCCAGCACATTCAGTCGGTCATTCACAAAAATGGAGGGGTTGAACCCAGTCGTGGGTGTCCGTAGAGCCACGTGCCCCAAACAACCGGCACCAGTTCAGGATACCGTCCAGGCTTATAGCCAACTTCCCACGCCGGCCGGGGTGTGCAAACGGAGCAGGCACAACACCCCGCCGACGGTAATCGTAATTTATTATCGCAGATTTGAGTGAGACAAAGCAGCAGCGGACTCCGTCAGCTGATCAGGAGGTTGCGCGTCTGTAACGGGGGGGGGGGGTGCTTGACCGGCTAACTACAGCTGCACCTAATAAAAGGGTAAACATTAGTATTTCTCTGTACGGGAAATTAGGCGGCTAGAAACTACATTAAAACCTACCTACCAGTTAACAGCAGCGGACACGCATCAACAGGAGGACGAGGGGAAACGCAGCTGCCAATGTCTACCTGTGACCACCACACTAGCGTTAGCCGCTACTCGCTACTAGCACACACAACAATGCAAAAGAGAAAGATGGGGGAGACACTTACCACTGCAGAGAGTAGGCAGCGCTCACACCACGCGGGAGAATTAAGCACCCGCAGTCGCTCTGCAGGAGAACAAAATGCCTAAGCACGTTTGTAACAGAAATTCCACACAGTGAATGAAGCAGCGAGCAGCCATACCTGCCAAGGATAACACCGCTAACCCGGAAGTGGAAGGATCAGGTGAGAGCGCAGAGAAAGCGCAAGAGGGGGGAGGGCCTCTTATACCCCAGCTCACCTCAGTGATTGGCTACCAGCGCAAGCACATAGCAATCCATATTTCTATGCTGCTACATACATATAATAAACTGTGCTCAGAGATTGTTCAAAAGGTCTTTCTGTTAAGTTTTATTTCATTTATTCATGATTTGTGACATTTTTATCCCTCAGTTTATCGATTAGTGAGTTGCTGTCCCTCGTTAGCTATTAGCTAGCTTGCTGGCTACTGTCTTGCTGTGGCGTTAGATAGCTATGTCCCGCCCTTATAGATATTCATTTGATGCGTTTGAAATATGATAGCTAACATGTTCCTATGTTGTTAGAGCTGGAGCAGAGGGTACAGCCAACCACCCACTGATGTGTGTTTATTGTGCCTCCAGGTAACGTTGGTATTCTTGTATTAGTCTGTTAATGTGTCATGCACTGTAATGTAATGAAAAATATATATGGTCACGTTGCGCGCAGCCCTTTTGCTATGAGAACGGAAAGCTATGGGCTGGAGCAGAGGGTACAGCCAACCACCCACTGATGTGTGTTTATTGTGCCTCCAGAATAAACTGAACCAAGAGTGAACCAACCAAGAGAGAACATACCTGCGTGGTCAGTAGAAAGTCATATTCTAACGCTAGCTACACAAGCACCATCCACATCAACACAGAGGATAGACGTGGACACAGGGATCAGGCTAATTTACGAAACTGGACACAGGAGTGGAGCTACTCGGACGGCGCTTAGTGGGCGCGCTCCGCATATCGCAATACCCCTGCGCGGGCACGCGCGCCAGGAGGCGTGCGGGCGCGCAGGGGAATTGCTCAATGCTCACTGCCCGAGCGCCTCCACGCTATTTGTATGATGTCGTCTAGAAATGACATTTGGAGGCGATGGTGTGCTGTATGTGTGCATAAGTGTGCCCCTTTGTGCGTATTTGTGTGTGCAGTATGGGTGCTGTATGCATATGTGTTTGTGTACTGTATGTACTGTATGTGTGTGTGTGTGCGTGTTAAATGTGCATGACTAAAAGGTATCAAGGGATAGGGATATTTTTCAGTGAACTGGAGCTCAGTCAAGCTCTCCCAGTGTATGCTGGTCCAGGAGCTTTGGCAGGTCTAAAGGTTAATCACAAGCATCTGCCTCTCTTCTCTAATTTGTTCATCAAGTTAGATTATCTCTCGCCCACTATCAATAATTCACACCAAGCCATTGTACTGTACCTGTAGATTTGGGGGTCACCATGGTGCTGTATAGCCTATATATACAGTAATATGCCAAGTCGAACAGTGGTGAACCCATGGACATGCAGCAATTTAAAAATGAATTATGGAGAAACATATTTGGCGCGAGTTGGACAGTTGGAGTTGGCTCTGATCCTTATCCTACCCTATCTAGGGCGAGATCTCAATCCCAATGCAGTACATAGGCACTGGAGTCACACAGGCAAGCGTGATGGTTCTACCAAGGTGAGATCCCATAGAGTTAAGGATGCACTTAGGGAGTACACTAACATACTAACATGATGCACAAAGGGGAATCCAGTATACCACAGGCCTCGGTCTACAAAGTTATTTTTCTGTGTGCACACTACACAGTATTGTACCTTTCTTTTTCTGTCTATACAACACACACGCTTGTTACAGTACCGTTTTCTGAGCGAATTGGTCATTTGAGATGTCACATTCATCCTGAAAGGCCACGGATTGTGTACCTTATGTAGCCAGAGAGACAGAGAGAGGTGAATGTGTGGTGTAAACCGGGATTTGGGGATTAACTCTCCTTTACGTGGGAAGTTAAAAGACAGCTGGGCTTAGAAGAGGGAAGATTAATGTAAAGAGTTGTTCGTGAACAAAGACCAATAAATATTCAACCCTAATCCTTCAGCCCACAATCAAGATGACACACACAAAAATGCCAGAAGTGATGGAGGCGGAGGGAAGAGGAGGCCAAGCCCGAAGAGCGAAACAGAAAAGACAGAGAGAAAGACAGTGAGATGGAAAATGAATGAGTAGCCTATCCATATTCACCCCCCCAAATTAATGCTTCCTTTCTTTTTGTTATATATATATATATATATATATATATATATATATATATATATACACAGTACACTATATTGCCAAAAGTTTACACGCATATGAATTTAAGTGACATCCCATTCTTAATCCATAGGGTTTAATATGACGTCGACCCACCCTTTGCAGCTATAACAGCTTCAACTCTTCTGGGAAGACTTTCCACAAGGTTTAGGAGTGTGTTGATGGGAATTTTTGACCATTCTTCCAGAAGCGCATTTGTGAGGTCAGACACTGATGTTGGACGAGAAGGCCTGGCTCGCAGTCTCCGCTCTAATTCATTCCAAAGGTGTTCTCTCGGGTTGAGGGTAAGTTCTTCCACACCAAACTCGCTCATCCATGTCTTTATGGACCTTGCTTTGTGCACTGGTGTGCAGTCATGTTGGAACAGGAATGGGCCATCCCCAAACTGTTTCCACAAAGTTGGGAGCATGGAATTGTCCAGAATCACTTGGTATGCTGAAGCATTCAGTTCCTTTCACTGGAACTAAGGGGCCAAGTCCAGCTCCTGAAAAGCAACCCCACACCATAATCCCCCCTCCACCAAATTTCACACTTGGCACAATACAGTCAGACAAGTACCGTTCTCCTGGCAACCGCCAAAACCAGACTCGTCCATCAGATTGCCAGATAGAGAAGCGTGATTCGCCACTCTAGAGAACGCGTCTCCACTGCTCTAGAGTCCAGTGGCGGCGTGCTTTACACCACTGCATCTGACGCTTTGCATTGCACTTGGTGATGTATGGCTTGGATGCAGCTGCTCGGCCATGGAAACCCATTCCAGGATGCTCTCTATGCACTGTTCTTGAACTAATCTGAAGGTCCTATGAGGTTTGGAGGTCTGTAGCAATTTACTCTGCAGAAAGTTGGCGACCTCTGTGCACTATGCGCCTCAGCATCTGCTGACCCCGCTCTGTCATCTGTTGGATGGGTGAGTGAATACTTTTGGAAATATAGTGTGTGTATATATATATATAGTGCGGTACAGTACAGTAACAAAAACATAAAAACAAAACAAAAAGTAAGAGAGAAAAAAATCTGATCAATTAAATAGAGGATAAATTACAATTTGCCTAATATTGATCGATGTGTAGTGGAGGCTGACTCTTCATCACTCCCTGTATTAGATTGTTCTCCTCTACCGCAATGCCCCATTAAGTAGTCTAATCCTATACTAGTGATCTCTACTTTGAAAATATGCCAGTTCTGCCAGCATTTTAAACTTACTACCTCTCTACTTTCAGTTGTTTATAACAAACATGTTTTTACTTTACACTTTTGGGGAAAAAAAAATGTAACCAGGTTTCCTAATTAGTTTATCAATAAAACCTTTATCATTTCGATGCAAAATATGGTGAGGGACACCATACAGGTCCACAAAAGCACTGTGTGCTGTGCTTGGAACAACCCAAAGCTATCTACAGCATGGTATTAAGTGAAAATGATCTGCATCAGACAAAAACATCATAGGTAAGTCGAAAATGAGGCCCTAGTTCAAAAATTCCAGAATATCCCTTTAAATGAAGCAGAGATGAAGCATATAGGCAGGAGGGAGGATGAGACAGACAGGGTTTAGAGAGGAGAATGGGAGAGGGGGGTAGAGAGCTAACAGAAGAGAGATAGGCGATCCTGAGACGTTTAATGACGCACAAGTGCATATGCATGCGGGGAAACATAAATATTGTCATACGTTCTAATAAACATTCTTGTTAGCTCCCAAGAGACAGAGAGAGAGAGATAGAGAAATAGAGCAGAAAGAGATCTTTGTCGTGGTTATGAAATATGACAGCAACAAACCTGGCAACATGGCCTAGTTGGTAAATGGGGTTGTAAACTGCAGTGATACAGTCAGTCCATGAGCACTCGTGACATTGTGGTATAGGTAGCAAAATGAAAATGTGTTTTATGAATGAGTGTCTCTGTTTATACAGTAGATGTGTATCAGAGATGATTTGAGGAGTTCATAAAAAGGGGCCTGGGGACAGATGGATGGATAGTATTTCATTCTAAAACGTTGCCACGGTACGTTTTATTTCCAGAGGTGAATCACTCCATCACACAAAACTTGTGGTGTTGATGAAGAGAGATTTTGTTCTTCCTCGGGTTTAGAGTGGATGAGTTGGCCCAGGCGAAGAGAGAGTATGCGGATCCCGTAAATGCCAAGGAGAGGGGTAAGATGAGGATAGATGACCAATTAGTAAGGTTGAGAGAGAGCAGGAGTCTCCAAAGCCAGTTAACTGGGGAACCCATGGTTCCTGATCCATCAGAAGTGTAACTAATGTAGAGAAGAGGGCTCCAGACATTTCATAGACATCCCAGCTAGAAACACCTGCTGGTGCACCTCTATCCTTCACTTGGGAAAGGTCTGCCATCAATACGGAATAAGATATGAGGCTTGCTCCTTACATATGTACAGTAGGACCCCACTCATCCGAACTTCAGAGATATGAACCTCCCGGTCTACCGGACAGGCTTAAAAAACGTGTTTTTTTTTTTTTAGCCTGCTATCTGGTTACTGGTGGGATTTTCATTAATGTATCCTACTGTGAATAAAAACAGAACTGTATGTAGACCTACATGTTGCCTGTAGGCTGTAGCCTACTGTCACGTTTCATTTCTTTGTTACTCTAATGTCGAGCGCAAAACGCAAACGAGTCTGCTGCGCGAGAGCTGCATTCCTTGGTAGCCAGAAAGCGCGTCAGCAACCTGAAGCAGAGCAGCAACGAGTCATTTTTCCTTCCCAGTTAATGGACTTCAGGAACACAGACGTGTTGTAAGCATGTAGATTAGCCTACTAGGCCTACTGTATTTGTTAAATAATAGCCTACAGCCTAGGCCACGTTAGCCTACGGTTGTTTTGGAGACTTTCTTTTAGGCTACAATAGCCTAAGACACGACAACTTGTCTGTCATTTCATTTATTTATTTCTTGATTATCATTTGCTCTAATTGTTCTAATGTTGGGTTGTTTTTAGGATATACCATTTTGTTCTGTGAATACAGTAGCCTATCGATGCAGCGTACGCCTCATTTGAGAATAAAGTACAGTATTTGATCAAAGCATGGAAATGGAAATTCGGTTATTTTATTATAGGCTAATGTAGGTCTATTATGCTAGGCTATATGAGTTTAGTTGGCTATTTGATTGCAATTTTGATGCATTTTCACAAGTAATTAAGGGTATTTATCTGTCTATTATGAGTCTATATGAAACAAGTATACCACTTATTGAATTTGGTGCATTTTAACATAAGTTTCAGTCATCCGGACATTTCAGAGATACGAACGACCTTCGGTCCCGTTGGGTTCGGATAAGTGGGGTCCTACTGTAGTTTGTTTGTATGTGTGTGTGTGTGTGTGCGTGTGTGAAAATACCAGCTGTAGGGGATGGTCATGCAGCCCAGATGAAATGAAGAGGACATTACTATACTAATAGTAATGACAGAGTACCACAAAGGAAAAAGTCACTAGCTCTTTCTGCTTAGAGTCCATGAGTGTTTTCTTTTTAGTTGTCCCTCATTCCAATTCTCATTTTTTGCTGGTGCAGAGTAAAACATTTTCTCCCCGCCTTGTGGAAAACATAAACTGTCAGTCAAAAGTGTGTTCAAACAGAGCCCGGACCTGTGGTTTAGTGACCTTTATGTTGTCAAAGAGTTTGACATTTACTGCTGATGAACCAGAAGTGTTTCTGGAAGGGCAGCATTGACACAACTCTGTAAATGACATATGAGGGAGAGGAGTGATGTAAGTGACATGTAAGGATATCTGATCTTCCCTTTCTAAAGGACAGGAATGCCCTGAAGCCGCTAACAGGGAGGGGGAGGGTGTTGTGGGAGGGTGAGTGGGAGGAGAGGGTGGGGAGGAGGATTTGAATCATGGCCGTCATTGATATTCTCTGCAGCTAGATGTGTGGGTGATGGTATTTGAGAATCGCTCAGGCGTCGGGCCGTTCACCTCTAATGTCTGAGATGATTATACGCTAATTGAAGTAATCTAGCTCCACCGCTAATCATGGTTAAAGGAACCACCCCTTCATCACCTTGGAGACCGTGTCATTCTGACACCATGGCTCCTGCCTTCTTAAATCAAACAGAACAAGCGGTATAACAGGACATCACTGTGTTCTGAGGGGGGCGCTCCCAAGGACATTTGCGTTTTGAGTTACTGTATGTTTCAACATTTCATAGAGACACACATGCAATCTATATGGACAGTATGTTCAATAATACTGTATATGGACATACTGAAGATATTGTAGATAATGTATGAACATACTGAATGTGCTGCGATGGAGCATGACAACGAGTGCCATGATTATTCGTGTTGATCTTGCTTGCAGAGGTTGATAACTAAAGATAATTGGGATTGGTAATTGAATGGCATGTTTAGAGTGTAATCTACAGTTAAATGTAAATAGTACTCTTACTTTTGTTGTTAATTACATTACATATAATAACTGTGTGTTAACTGCCCTTGACAATTATAAGCACGTGCTCACAGTAACATTTTTAAAGGACCATACAACGTAAGGAGGCAGCAGCATACAACATAAGGGGAACAGGAAGGAAGGAAGCCAAGAGGGAATACAGTTAGAAGATGGAATTAAAATTAAAACAGGGCAACCTCAGAAGTGTATGGCAGGTTTTATTGTTTTCCCTTACTTTTATTTTTAAAGTCCTTTAAAGAACGCTAACGGTAAGTTTTATTTCACACCGCTTGAGTGCAGGGGCATTTTTAGGATTGTTGTTGATAAAAATGAAAGTATTTGCCAAAGCCCAGGTTCGCTCAAAAATAGGTTCAGTCAGATTTATTAAGAAAACAATACGATTGCAAACGGACCTCAAAGTAAAACACAGAGTGGTTCCAACAGAAGAAGTAAAACATGAGCTTGCCGGATCCTCCTTATATCTGCCCAAAGCAAGGATGTGGATTTGATTGGCTGAGTTGTCTATACGTCATCGTAAGGTGACGGATATCACACAGTGGTCGGGGGATGAAAACTCACTTTGAATATGGACAAAGAAAACAAAAGGTCTGAGCCAGGACGGAAAGGACAGAAGGTGTGGCCCTTCTGACTTAAACAAAGAGAGGAGGAAGAGCGAGGTAGAGGAGGTGTTTACAATTACAAAAGGCAGGGGACTGGATGAACAGGTATTGAAAGAAAATATATGAATCTGAATAGTCTTGAGACTATGTGTAAAATTCCATGACAGGATCCAAGGACATCAGGGGCTTAGCCCCACAGGGAGTCAAATGAATGCGTTCACCGAAAATGTTACGTATGCTGTAACTAAGTTAATAAACAAAATAGGCAAAGTTAACTTGAAGCCATAAATAGCTAGCTACATACCTAGCTGCTTATCCCAAGAAATCTTTTGATTTTCACCCAATGACTGCACCATTTTCAAGTTATTTCAGAGTAAAATTAATTTAAGATGTGAGATGTGCTCTACCAAAAGGTTCCAGTTGTGTGAAGGCTGGCTTTCCCAACATTAAATCAAAATAAACAAAATAAGTGCAATCTGAGTTCTCATTCAAACTTTGTTATTATTATTATTTTCAGCAGCATGAGTCTGAAAGAAAAAATAAGGGCCTTACATTGATGGTACAGTCATGCTAGATTGCACTGTATGTTGTAATGCTTTGTTCAATTTTGAAAATTGACTAACCCTGATCTGAGCTTTACTACTTTAAATGTACTAACCCCTGAGCTATTATGACACAGGCTCCTTTGAAATTGTGACAAATTTGAACTGTGACAAACTGTTAACTCTGTGTCTTATCTATCTGATACTCAACTCTTCTTCACCTCTCCAGTAGCTCTCATGTCTCTCTCCGCATCTCCTCTGCTCTCTCCTCCTGTTCTCTTCTCCTCTCTCCTGTCCTGGTCATACAAGATTGCTATCGGCATATGCCATCCAAAATCTAACCAAATATCCTCTCTGCTCTATCCTCATCTCTGCTCTCTTCTCATCTCCTCTGCTCTCTTCTTATTTTCTCTGCTCTCTCATCTTCTCTGCTCTCTCATCTCCTCTGCTCTCTCCTCATCTATCCTGCTCTCTTCTCATTTCCTCTGCTCTCTTCTCATCTCCTCTGATCTCTCCTCATCCCATCTCCTCTGCACTCTTCTCATCTGCTCTTTTCTCATCTCATATCTCATCTCCTCTACTCTCTTCTGTCCTCTGCTCTCTCATATCCTCTGATCTCATCTTCTCTGCTCTCTTCTCATCTCCTCTGCTCTTCTCTGCATCTTTCCACTCCACATCACTCCTTTGTTATCTCTTGGTGTCTCTGCTCTTTCATGTCATTTCTTTACCTCCCTAAAATCTTTATTCTTCTAGTTTATGAGTTAACATTGTTGCTCTGCTCTCTTCTGCATCTTTCCACTCCATACTGTAGTACACAGGGGTGTGGACTAGGGGGCCATATACTGTAGTAGAAAGGGGTGTGGGCTATGGGGCTGTATACTGTAGTAGACAGGGGTGTGGACTAGGTGGGTATACTGTAGTAGAAAGGGGTGTGGGCTAGGGGGCTATACTGTAGTAGTAGTAGTAGACAGGTGTGTGGAGTAGGGGGCTATACTGTTGAAAGATAGAGAGAGCTACTTAAGTGTCTTCTGGTGGATAGTTCAAAATCACTGCGGTGACCCTACTAACACAGTGGGTTGCAGCAACATTGCACATAAGTTGTTGTTTGGTAAGTTGCAACATTACCATCAGGCGATGTTGTGACAACGTCCATCCATGGTCGAAAATAACTTAGTTATTTAGTTAAACGTTGTATTACAGTCCTATATGGAGGGAAAGTGAAAACATGCGCCCCTAGCGGATTTGTTGCTATTGGAGAGGAGTTTCGATGTAAACTCCATAGACCGGATTTTCTAATAATTACTACGAAGCCATTTCGGTGAAGTTATCAAAACAAAAACTTGTGAGTGTCTTTACAGTAATAACCTACTAACCGTGATAATTTCAAACAGTATTTCACCTTCTGAGAGAGGAAAAAGAACGCTTCTTAGGCTGTGGTTTAAAAAGTTAAAAAAGAGAGGTGCTCAGTCCCAGGGGTCCATATTCATGAAAAATAGTAGGCTATGAAAGCCTAAAGATGGAAGCAGCACTCACGTCTCTTTTAAAGTTAAAAAAGCCTTTATTTGGGCATGGTGGCTTTGCTCAGCCCTGCGCGGTCGGCTTTTGGCCTTCTCAGGGGTATCTGAGCAAACAAACATTTCATACGTTTTTAAACAATACAGCCTGTGGCCTTAGCCAATCAGCAGTCAGTGTCAACATACATCAGATGATCAGCTGGGAAGTTCAGTCACGTGACTCACAATTATGTACAATGGAGATGCAAAACATTTTCTACTACAAATACATCAAATGTGTAACAATCATTATTTTAAGTTTCAGATTGGTATTGATTGAGTTGATATATCTGTGAAAGGACAATAAATCTTCTTTTGAAAAACAACATCATGTCGTCAAGTTGTAGCACAGGAATTTCAGTTACACTTCTGGGCTCTAATTGCCCCAGTTTCTCATATTCATATACTACAATACAGGTACACTCAATTTAGACAAGAACCTTCTGGCGCCAGAAAAAAATATAGAAAGAAAATAATAAAGAGGATCCCCAAAAGAAAATTATTAAGTTTCATTTTTAGTGAAGGGATTTTTTTATTTGTATTTTTGTTTTTTAATTTTTTTATTATTTTTGTTTTTTATATTAAAGGAAGGGGGAGAGGTCTAGTTCCTCATTGAGTCCTGGTTTTTTCATGGCGTTTAAAGTGTAAATCCAAAAAGATTCTCTTTGTAATAAGCGTTTAACTCTGTCTCCTCCTCGCTTGTCGAGAGTGACAACTTCGATAACTGTGGCTTTTAATGATACAGCGCTAGGATGACCTGCCTGTTTGTAATGCACTGCCATAGGATAATTCTCATTAGCTGTTTTTATAGCATTTTTATGCTCACTTAGACGATCCTTAAATCTCCTTTTTGTACGTCCAATGTAAAAACATCCACATTCACATTCTAATCTGTAGACTACATGAGTGGTACTACAGTTGGCAAAAGATGTCATCTTGTATGTTTTGTTACTGTGGACGTCTGGAAAGGTCTTCGTTTTAAAAACATTGGGGCAGTGGTTGCAGTGACCGCATGCGAAGGTGCCCACTTGTTGGCTTAGCCAGGTCTGAGTCGCAGGAGGAGGAGAGAGATAGCTGTGCACCAGCGTGTCCTGTAGGGTGGGGGCACGCCTGTAGGAAAACAAGGGGGGGTCGGGGAACACTTGTGTTAGAGCAGGGTCACTCTGTATCAGACTCCAATTGTCTTTTATAATTTTCTTTATTTTAGCTGCCTCAGTGCTGTATTGAGTAACGAAGAACATTTGGTTCTCTTTGAGAGGTCTGCTTTTTTTTACAAGTAAGGTTTTCCGATCCAGGGACTTAGCTCTCTCCATGTGTTGGTTGAGTGGTTCAGTCTTATAGCCTCTTGCTTCAAATCTTTCTCTCATGTCTACTGATTGTTGTAAAAAGTCTTCTTCCTGGTCGCATATGCGCCGGAGTCTTTGGAACTGGCCAAATGGAATGTTTTTGATCAGGCTATCAGGATGGACACTGTCCGCTCTCAGTATCGTGTTGCGGTCACTGGATTTGCGAAATATGGAGGTATGAAGTTGACCCTCAGGGTTCTTAGTGATTTTAAGGTCTAAGAAGTGTATCTCAGTCTGACTGTATTCTATGCTAAGTTTCAGATTGGTATTGATTGAGTTGATATATCTGTGAAAGGACAATAAATCTTCTTCTGTAGAATTAAAAAACAAAATTATGTCGTCAATGTATCTGGCATACCATAGAAGGTGTGTGAAGTAAGGGTTATTTTCTGGATTGAAGATCCATGCCTCTTCAAGGAGCCCGAGGAATAGGTTGGCTAGGCTGGGTGCATATGATGCTCCCATCGCAGTGCCTTTGACTTGCCTGTAGAGGGCGTCCTGAAACAAAAAAATATTGTTCTTCAGTGTCCATTCTGTGAGTTCAAGCAAAAAGGCTGTGGGGGGAGCACTTCCCTCAGGCCTACGGTCTAGGTAGTGTTTAAGGGCTTCCAGGCCTTCACTATGTACTAAGTTGCTGTATAATGACTCAACATCCATGGTTACTAAAAAGGCTGATCCAATGTTCTCAAATTCTGTTTGCTCAGATACCCCTGAGAAGGCCAAAAGCCGACCGCGCAGGGCTGAGCAAAGCCACCATGCCCAAATAAAGGCTTTTTTAACTTTAAAAGAGACGTGAGTGCTGCTTCCATCTTTAGGCTTTCATAGCCTACTATTTTTCATAAGTATTTCACCTTCTTTCAAATTTTCGAAATTGCTCCATTCCAGTCAAAGTCAATGGAATTTAAGAAAAATATTTTCATAATTCGGATTGTGATTGAAAATCAACTATGATCACCAGAATCAATAAAGTTTGTCTCCAAGTATTTGCCGTTTAAGGCATTCTACTAACTTTTCGGTGTCGACCAAGATATCATTTTTCAAAAGACGTGTCTATGAGAAGTCTCATTCATTCTCTCGGCATTAGGAACGCTACCACTAGGGGGCGATGAGATTACTTTCCCTCCCTATAGACCTTTTACAGCCGTCGGCAGAAGTATGCGCGCTCATTCTTGAAACAGCAGCAGGGGGAGACAGACGGATTCAGAACAAGGAACCCTAACCCAGAGCAGTATTTTAGTGCAAATAGATTTTATATGCCATCAAGATGTCTGGCTGTTGCGTCTAGGGGATTAAAACTGTATTCGATTCCAAGAGGAAACCGGCCTTTTCAGAGGAACCGGAGGCGAATCCTAAGCATACGGACTGGACTGAGGACATCAGAAATGCCCGCGTTTGCAGTGCCCATTTCATATCAGGTACGTTATTTTGACTATCTTTTTTCACTGGAAGGTGTGGTTGAAATGTAGAGTAATATCTTAAGTAAACAGAAGTAACTCATAACCTGCATGCTAAACTAAGTTCAGGAATTGGAAGCCTAATGATAGCTAGCTAACGTTAGCTAATGCTAGCTAGCACGCTACCTAGTGTTAGCTAGCTAACTCAAGGCCCGAACTTGGCTAACGTTAGACAATATTGCAAATACTCCGACAAACTATTGCAAACCTTTTTTCTGTTACTGCTGGCTTTGTGTTCACCGCAAACATTTGCCGAAACATAAGCGAACGATCTGAGCTGGTAGTTTGTGTTAGTTAACGTTACTCAAAAATGGCCGCTGGACTAAGGGAAATGTGAATTGTTTGTTTGTTTGACTGCTGAATTTGAGACTCACATTGGGAGTTCACTCGTGTCAGGCTTTCTAAGGCCATCGCGAATCTTCGACTATCGACTATTACATAGGTAACTGTGAAGGCGAAGTCAAGATAATGCGTTATATATTTTCCATTTGTCTGGAAAGTCGGAGAGACTGAGAACGATGCCACCCACGAGGTAACCGTGGTACCATAGACAATAACGTTAGCTCGAAACAAAGATGGAGGCAGCGTTGTTTGCCACATCTGTAGTATCGTGTGTATTGTTTGAGTTCCCGGGTCAAAAAAACAGGCGGTCCTGTTAAAACTGCGAGTAGTAACGCGTGATTCACAAGCCTTATATGTTTAATCTGTGCACTGCAGTGGCTAATGCCTAAACTAACTACCTACGTTAGCTAAAGATAGAGGTTAGCTACTTTACTGTAACTAGATTCTAACTGAAGGTAGCCTGTTTGGCGATTAATTTGAATTCATATCAAAGGTCAAAATTCAAGTAAAATTAAATGGCAAGCACCTAGTCAATATCATAGCATACTCCTTGTGACAAAAAAGTTTAAGAACCACTGACTAAAGACTAGCCAACGCTAGCTAGCAAAAGAGCCTTCACCAACTTGAGCTTGTACTGGTATTCTCTCCAACAGCAACTTCGTCCTCCACCACCTGATCGCTGCCGGAATCCCGTTTCTTTTCTTAAAAAAAAAAAAGAAAAAAAAAAAGCTTCTTATATCCATCTTTCAGAGGCTGAGCTAACATTACCAACTCCAAGTCGAGTTGTCTACACTCTCCCTTCCTCTTGCGCCAATGCACACGTGCCAAGTCTTCTTGAATGACACAGGGGACCCAAAATGTAGACTCGTGGTTGGATACTGCCGGCTTGGTGAACTTATTTTTCTGCTGCATTTTGCTCAGTGATGGCTAAGTAACCAGAAACCACAGGGGGGGGGGGCAAGGCAGGCACCCTCTTGTGGTGCCCCCCATCAGTAGCTGCGATTAACCACCGCAAGCGAAGTGCCAACTGAGGGCCACCACTTGGCTGCCAGAGGCAGGGAGGGTAGCCGGCGTAGGACGAGGTGTACCTGGAACTCTCCGGCATACTGGTGTAAGTGGCCAAAAAATCTATCCCACATGGATGTTGGAACAGCTACAAACCGTGTTAAGAAGCGGAGTGCGAGAGTCTCTACCGTGTCTTCCTCCGGGCCCCCCCAGGAGTTGAGTCAGATAGGCTTGCTTCAGCCCTGCTGTCAAGACTCAGCTGAAGGAGAGCACAGGGGCGAGGCCATTAACTCCATCAACTTCTTCCAGCCACAAGGCATGGAGCATCCTGAACAACCTCACTGGTAGGTCCAGACACTCCTCCCCGTCACTGCCTCATCTCTGCAAACAAAATCGCATCACAATTTGTGAAAAGGTGGCCATACGAGGGCAAAGACTCATGGCAAAAGAAGTGTCTGACCTCTGGAAGGCAACAACTCCTAGCAGCGGTAACATCTCTGGTGAATTCAATCTGGAGGGGTTCGCTGCTGCCTTCCAGCATGTAAAGCCATGGAAAGCTCCAGAACCTGACTCTATCTGCCTGGAGCTTATACTCCATGTCACGCCTGCCTTGAAGTCCTGGTTAAGAGTGTTCCTCTCTTCCTGCTTGCGCCAACTCAAGATCCCCAAAATCTGGAGAAGAGCCCTAGTTGTCACGATCCTTAAGCCGAATAAGATTGAAGAGGACCCCAAGAGTTACCACCCCATCTCTCTGCTATGTGTCCCCTTCAAGATCCTCGAGCACCTCATCTACGCCCGCGTTGAACCAATCATCGACCCGCTGCTCCCACAGGCGCAGGCCAGGTTCTGACGTGGGAGATTGACCGTAGATCAAGTCACTCTGATGACTCAAGACATTGAGGACAGCTTTTCGGCCAAAAAGAAGGCCGAGCCGTCGTTATAGACCTAACGGCTGCCTACAACACAGTATGGGACCACGGCCTCAGCTGCAAGCTGCTACGCCTGCTGCCAGACAGGCACATGGTCAGCATGATTATGGAGCTTGTCCGAAATCACAGCTTTACCCTCACCACCGGTAGCGGACAGCGAGGCAGGTGGCGACGCCATAAGAACGACATCCCCCAGGGATCTGTCCTGGCCTCCCTCCTTTATAACATCTACACCTATGACCTGCCAAACAGTCTCCAAGAAGTATGCAGACGACCTCACACTGGTGTACTCCGCTGGAAACTGGCAGGGCGTGGAGACTCTGTGCCAGGACATGCAGACACTAGCGGCATACCTCTGGAAATGGAGATTGAATCTCAGCAAGGCAAAGAGGGTGTCGGTGGCCTTCCACCTTAACAACAAGGAAGCTAAATGTGAGCTCCAAATTCACATTGATGCAACACCCCTGCCATGCTGCGCCGAACCAACCTATCTCGTTGTGACTTTGGACAGGTCGCTTGCATTCCACCGACACCTCGAGTCACTGCGCAAGAAGTTAACAGCTCGTGTGGCATTGATGAGGTGACTGGTCCGATCAGGCTGGGGCACCAGCGCAAAAACATTGTGTATGGCAGCCCTAGCCCTGGTCTACTCGACCATTGAACACTGTGCACCAGTGTGGTGCCGCAGCACTCACACCCGCCTCATCGATCCGCCTATCAACGAAGCCTTGCGCATCGTGACAGGATACCTGCATCCCACTCTTGAGGACAACCTTCCCATCCTCGCAGGCATCCAGCCCACTAGCCTCCACCGCACAGGAACCACAGCACGTCTCGCCTGCCGGGCTGTGGAGCCCAACCACCTGCTCCATGACAGGCTCGCTGCAAAATCAAAACGAGGACAAAAACTAATTTTGAGTACTTTGAAAGTAAAATAGGGGTCAAAGAGCAGGAGCGAAAGTACTACACAGCCATCTCTTCTGCAGGTCAGGTGACCAAGGTCAGACCAAGGCCGTGTCCGAAATGCATACTACTTGCTATATAGTAGGCGAGATGCAGCATGCTACATCAAAACTGTGCATACTGTATTTCGCCTACTATATAGTAGGTACTATATAGCAGGCGAAATCGGCGAAAAAATGGCCGAAAATGTAGCATAGTCCAGAGCATACTGTTCCGGAAGTCGAGACGTGATACGTCACTGGGCAGTGAGAAAAATAAAAAAAAGATGGCGACGTAGAGGTCACCGGGACCGCAGCGGGAGTTTTCAAATGTAAGTATTGACTTAATTTGTCGATGAAAAAATTATTTTTTCTGACAGATATCTTAGTTATAACGACACAGAGCTACAAATGCAGTTTTGTGTATATAGGTGGGGTAGAAATGACATTTCGAAAAAGAACGTCATGATAGCTAGCTGCTTGCATTGATCTCTGTGGTGGACGTTACGTTAGCTAGCTAGCCCAGCTAACGTTAATAGGCTACTAATGTTACAGGTGTTCAGACGGCTCTTGCTCAAAACGTATTAATGTCATAGCTTAAATGTTATTATAGCTAGAATCAAGACAAACAGAGTAACATTTCCATGTAATATGACCATGATTGCTTAAGAAATGTATAAGAAATGTCGAAATTGTGATGAGTTGTTAAATGGCTAACCTAAGCCACCGAGCCTAACGTTACTTGAAGTTGTTTAAACAATTGTCTGTTCATTCCATGATTTAAACGAGTTCAACTGTTCATATATCATATATTAGTATTCATTGTCCCATAATACTTCTGGATGTATTACAGGGACCAACGACCACACCAGGGACGATGATCCTCTGGAGGACTGCCAACTCCTCCCTGTTTACGGTGTAACCGCATGGGTGGCCCCCATCGCCTCTTCCAAGACCCCGTACCACTTCCACGAAGCGGCTGTGGCCTCCCCTCCCTCTGTGCTGACCCCAGTTCTGGGGCTCTTTAGGTCCTATGAGGTTAGATAACAGTTTTCTAGTGTCATACAAACTGTGAGTCCCTATCAATATATTTGCTATCATGTAGCCTGTAGATCAAAATCACCTTGTATGGCTACAAGGTTCTCTGTGTGCTTTATCCAGGCTGTCTCCGTCGTCCCCTGCAGCCCAGCTTCTAAGATGTAGGTCCTACATAAATCAATATCCAAAGTAAACAGACCGCTGGATTGCTTCTGAACAACAATGCATACGTTAGTTAACTTACTCCAAGCCTTTCAGCGTGGCGTTTCTCTTCCCCGTAAACAGGGAAGAGTTGGCCGTCCTCCAGAGGGAGGACCGGCTGATGTTGAATGGGGGAGAGAGAAGGCAGAGATGAAGGCTGAGTGGAGGGAGGAAAGGGGGTTGTTTAAGGAGAGGGAGGACCGGCTGATGTTGCTTCTAGAAGCCTCAGTCAAAAAAAACTGTTTTATCTTGTTCCATTATTGTTTTTGTTATTTTTTATTAAATGTATTTTCTTGAATTAAATTGGTGTTTGTGTGTCATTCCTTGTAATGTATTCCCAGTCAAAGAACAAATGTCACTATACCTAAAACCAGTCATTAGAGTAAAAGAACATTCCTAATGGACATTGTAGTTTGCAATTAGGCATAAAAGACGGAACACACATGTTGGTTCACAATGCTTCATTGGAATTATTCAGAGACGGTTATGAAAGCATCACTGTTTAATGTGTCTGACTAACGACTACTTGATAAGGGAGTTACATGTCCAAAGCGGTCTGCGTGTTGTGTTAAGACCTTCCAAGTTACTGTACATGACCTGTAGACATATCAAGACAATGTGTCTGATGTGTAGATATTACACTTTGTTGAAATGTTAATACATCAAGAAGTAACCTTTACATGTATAATGGAAGAAACACAACCATAAACATTTCTTGGATATTTTTATTACACAATGGTCTTCAAATATACTTTTGACTTGTTTATATTTGGTCAGATCATTAGCTTTCCTTGCAAAAGGTACTGACAGGAGAACGCTGATCTGTTGTCTCCCCCCAAAATACTTAAACTGATTACTATGTACAGTGTTACACATACATTTAAATACAAATACATTTAAACAAATGCCTCAAGGCTGCCTATAACCAACTGATCGGTGTTTAAAGCCTCAAGGCTGTCTATAAGGAACAAGGCAAAGCACACTCATGAACTGATAGACTGACTACTTATGGCAGGATGGGGGTAGTCGTGCTCACCAAGAGCTGGGACCCAGGCAGCTTGTGCTGGTGCTGATGCTGCCGCTGCGACACTTTCTGAGGCCATCTCCAGGGTTGGGATGATCTGCAGCAGCAGGACCATGGCCACCATAAAGGTCTTCAACCTTTAAATGGTTAAATGCAATTAGGCCTACTGTAAGTCG
Organism: Borostomias antarcticus; assembly: GCF_949987555.1. Classification (NCBI taxonomy): domain Eukaryota; kingdom Metazoa; phylum Chordata; class Actinopteri; order Stomiiformes; family Stomiidae; genus Borostomias; species Borostomias antarcticus. The sequence continues at coordinate 5,340,851 of NC_140247.1, read as the reverse complement.
CTTAGCAGACACACAAAAGTGTCTGCTAAATAAATGACTAAGGTAATGCTGGACAAAAGTGTCTGCTAAATGACTGATGTAATGTTACCTCCATAGACTAGCACCTGTCTGTGAATGACAAGACCATTGTAAAGGGTGAGTACTGAGAAAAGCTCTAAATGCAATGAATTATTATTATTATTGTTATTGCTATTATTAGCACCTCCATGGTCTTGCCCCATCCTCCTGATCATCACCAAGGTTCCTCTGTGTCGATTTTGACAATCTGAAGTCCCTCCTTGTGTCCGCGCCGTCAAAATAGGTCCTCAGCAGGGACGTGGAGGTTGACTTGGTGAGGACCTCTGTCTTCCATGTGAGCCTACAGGGAGAATATTATTAGGGCAAACTTTAACTCATTTGTGCGTATGGCATATACTTGTCTTTACAATATGATAATAGATAGATGTCATTATCTGTAGAGCTAAAATGTAACATTACAAAGCAGGCGTGTAGTGATGAGTAAACCCAGGTAAACTCAGTTTACCCACCTCTTTAAAATGAGTTGAGTTTTATTGTTTTGCTTACCTGCCTCTCAGAATCTATTTAATATAACATCCCTGGTACAAATGTAACAGTTTAGCTAGCCCCAAGCCAGCACATGCGGGGCTATCAACTAACCTAGCTAACTAGTGTAGCTAGCAAGCTAACGTTCAATATTTACCTCAACTACAAGCATGTCGAGAAGATCTCATGACGGCTCTTCTCCTTGCAGCGTTAACACGACTTCTCCTGGCGGCAGCAGCAGCCGCACATCCCATGCCAGGAAAAGGCTACATTTTTGATAATACACAAAATGATCACAGAAAACACCGGATAATTGTACCACAGCTTCGCGGGAGTAAACAGTATCGTACCCCGTCACTTCCGCTGGATAACTCGAGTAGCATGCTGTATTTTCTCGCATACTACACGCGTTTTGTGGAACAGTAGGTACTATATAGTATGTAGTATGCCTACTATATAGTGCCTACTATATAGCAAGTAGCAGGTAGTATGCATTTCGGACACGGCCCAAGATTGGTCTGTATTGATTAGTACTGGACTACAGCTCTATGCAACCCAGTTACAGCAGAGAGATTGCCTTGTTGTACTCCAACCCCTCAGCCCATTTGGCGTTAGCTCACTGTCCTCTCATGTCTCCAATAGCAACAAGCTGAAGTGAAATAGATTTTTCAGTGGACAGATTGTTCCTTGAGATTCTTTTTTCTCTCCCCATGGCTTTGTTACATTTGTAGATCAGAACAGGAAATGCTGCACATTTGTGTCATCAAGCTCATTTCAAGCTCATATCAAGCATTTCAAAGCGAAGGCAAGTGAACAGGGGAGGGAAGAGTGGGCTTGGCGAGTGGGAGGGGTGGGGGTTGAAGGCAGAAAGGAGGCTTTTGCACATGGTTGTTGCCATGGGGATTATTGCGCAGTGACTATGCAATAAGGCGGACACAGGAATGGAGGCTTTGTTTTCGGGAGAGGGGCTCCTGTAAGAAGAGTGCAGGCATGAGCTCTAGACACATCCAACAATTATCTGGAGAGGGTATTTATTTCAGAAATGGGGTTTGCTCAATTAAGACAAAGAAAATTGAACTGCCAGCACACCTGCCTGCAAGACCTTTGATGTTTTCATGCGACCTCACTTCTCCATCTAAGATTGAATTAAGTTTGTGCTACCACACAAATGGTTACGAGAATATCAGTTTCAATAAGGGGACAACAGTACAGAGCTAATAATAGTAATACTAATAAGACACTCTATTTAATATGAACACTTTTCAAAACAATTACAGTAATTGTACACAGCCAGCCTGTGATAAGAGAGGGATAGAAACTTGAGCAGATTTACTATAAAAAGCTTTCCTTTAAAAGTAAGTTTTGAGAATGGATTTAAAAGATGGCACTACGTTTGTTAACTGTAGTGGAATTAAATCTGATCTAAAGTAAAAAGATTTGCCAAGGTTCACTCTAAAGAGGTTAAGTCTGATTTATTGAGAAAACATACGAGGGCAAGGACTTCAGGATAACGCACGTGAGTGGTATCCAACAGAAGTGAAGTAGGCTCGTCTTGAGCGGCCTTATATGTGAGCAATACATGGATGTGACGCTATCAGAGATTTGGTTGGCTAACCCATCTGTACACGTCATAATAGAGTGACGGACATCATCAACAGTGGTCGAGAAATACAGAGAAAGCGCGGTACACTTTCAATATATTTCAGGTGGAGACAATAGAACAATGGCCTAGGCCAAACGGGAAGTCTGAGGTGTGAGCCTTCCTGTCATGGTGAGAACACCACAGCAGGGGTGTTTGTCATTACAAAGAAGAGAGGAAGACAGAGGTGTTTGGAATGGCAAAAGGCAGGGGACTGGATCAATAGGTTTTAAGAACAAAGAATAAAAAAAATCTGAAAGGTATTGAGGCCAGTTGTCTCTAAAATTCCATGACAATCTCCCCCGTGTGTGCCTAGCCAGGCACATAAAAATATAGAAACATCAAATATAAAATAAGCATAAACAAAAATAAATTCCAAACACAAATTGTAAAACTCAACTCTATGCTATACATGTGGAAAGGAAGTCATCTCTTTTCCCCACTAGATGGAGCAGAGTAAAAAGGCCTGAGAATTTTATTAATGAACATTTAACAAAAATTAGATTCTTTTCTTTCCACATGCAAATCATGCACCAAAACTCCTTGGTTAAAAGATTTGACGGGAAACAAGGTAAAAAGATGACATGATTACTAGTCTAAAAAGGGGACAACCATTCATCAAAAATCCTTGCTTCAAAGTTTGACGGAAACAAGGTAAAAAGATAACATGGTTACCAGTGTAAAACAGTCAAAATTCTGAAAAGGGGAAAAAACCTCTTGGTCAATTTAGAGGAAAAGCCAAAAGAAATAACCTTTCAAACTCATTTATCAGCTCATGTTTCAAGCATTATAAATCTTCTAAGTAGATACTATACATTTCTTCAAGATAATTTCAAAGTTCATTCACTCCTGTTGTGGACAATCGAATGTCATTGGGGAAAACAAGGCGACTCCTCTTCTGGATCGCAGCTTCCATGTCTCATTGTCTGAATGTTCAATGTTGGTTCCAGTGTGTGCGTGTGTGTGTTTTGATGCAGTCATTGCTGTTGAGCGTGTCCACTGAATGTTCAGTGTTGGTTCCAGAGTGTGCGTGTGTATGTGGTTTATTGTGAGGTAATGGCTGTTGAGCTTCTCCACGTTGCCATAACAATGACCATGAGAAGGAGGTGACCAGCAAGGTCACTCCTCCTCGGATTGCTCATCAGGGTAGAGGATAGTGTGGTGGCCCACTGCTTTGCCCTTGAGATCTCTGGTTCGGCTGCATCTTCAGCCTCATGGTGTTTGCGATCCCTTTGTGGACCGTCCTTTGCTGCTTGGACCCGCAACGTCCTCTCAGCTACCATAACAGCTATTCCACACAGGCCTGAATGCCATGGTCCTGATTGCTCCATCTTCTGCGGGTAGGTTCACCCCGCCACCTCCACTTCTCAGGCTGCTCGTCTGCTCCTCTGGTCTGGGACGCCCCGGCAACGGCTCTCATGGACCCACATAGTCCTCTCAGCTACTTTGACAGCCGTCTGCATGGTGAGTTGAATCTGAAGTCTGAGAATTCTCCTTTTCTTTCAGCTTGCGATAAGTGTGACACTGTGCCATCCAGTGACCATATTGTCCACAATGTAAACATGCTAAATCCTTCCCACTCTGTCTGCACCGATGAATATGCTTAGACCTACTACTACGTTGTCTATTCTCCCTTTGTCGTCCTCCCCGTTTTTGTTTCACCCCGGCAGAGTTGGGAGGTGGGGCGGCAGCTACAGTACAGCAGCGGGAAAAACAGCCATAGTTCAGTTCAGGGCAGGAGGATGTGTGAGCTCTGAGTGCCGAGTCGGCGCAATAGAGTTCAAAACGGAATGACTAGGAGGAGGCAGGGACTTTGAATATTCATCTCTCTGATTAACTTCCTCAGCTAACCCTCTCTCTGACTTGAAAAAACACTCATGTGCTACTAGTTCTCACTTCCTGAATGTATTCCAATCTATAGCATTCCCAGGCTCCCTTCCTAACTTAGTCACTCGGATCCCGAAGCAACACAGGCGGTTCTCCCTTCACTATCCGCGTCGCCAAATTGTAGTGGAATTAAATCTGATCTAAAGTAAAAAGATTTGCCAAGGTTCGCTCCAAAGAGGTTAAAGGGCAATGCTCGTTTTTGACAACCTGGACCTTATTTACGACATATTATAAGAAGTTTGACTCACCGAGATCACTTTTGTGTAGTTCGGAGGCCGGTAGAAGAAATAAAAAATCCAGCGCGAGCCAGTATATCCATGTAATGACGGCGATCGGGGCACCGAGAATGCAGTTTCTAAAAATCTATTTTCGGCCGCTAAACGGTTGTTTTCATCAATCAGATTGAATGGCACAGGCCAGCGCGCAGACTGGCTATTCTCTCACATTCTCTGCGCTACGATCGTTGTTGGTGCCGAGAATTTTGTCGTCGTCATTCGTCAGCAACAATCCGATCGTAGCGCAGAGAATGTGAGCCGGAGAATAGCCAGTCTGCGCGCTGGCCTGTGCGCATGCGTGCTGGAGCAAGTGGGGAAAGACGTGTAAAGATCATATTACAGAGGCTAAAGACCCCGTATTTGAAAACCACAACAATGGCTCGCGTTGAGGAATCTCAACTGTCGATTCATTCAATCTGATTGATGAAAACAACCGTTTCGCGGCCGAAAATAGATTTTTAGAAACTGCATTCTCGGTGCCCCGTCCACCGCCATTACATGGATATACTGCCTCGCGCTGGATTTTAAATTTCTTCTACATGCCTCCGAACTACACCAAAGTGATCTTGGTGAGTCAAACGTCTTATAATATGTCGGAAATAAGGTCCAGGTTGTCAAAAACGAGCATTGTCCTTTAAAGAACCTGCACTCTTCTCTCTTCTGTTGTGAATCCAGAACCCCCCATGTAGTTTCACCCCACCCATGGACCTGAGGAAATGGTTTCCACAAAAACGGGTGGAGAAAAAGCGTGGAGAGATCAAAAAACTGATCTTGGAGATTCACCAGCAGCAAGAACTGGACAGCAGCAACAGTGATCTGTAACCTCCACCTGAACTGGACACCAGCAACAGTGACTTGCACTTTGTATTTTGTTTTTTCATGTGTTATATTTTGTTTTGATATGTTAAAATAAATAAATAAAAGGAAATAAAAGTGTTTCATGTTGTCGAGGCCTTTTAATTGGTGGCATAGTAGTAACATGTATTACCTACCCTACAGTATATTTTAAGATTGAAGATTCCATCAAATAGAGCAGGGGTGGCCAACCAGTCAGAGACTAAGAGCCACAAAAATTACTGTGGTACCACCCAGAGCCAAACCATATATACCAGCGTTTCTCAACCTTTTTTTCAGTCACCGCACCCTTCATAAGTACTTAAAATCCCAAGGCACCCCAGTCTAAAATAAGAAGAAAAACGTTATTGTCCATTAAATATACATTTAAAGTTAATTTATTTAAAAGTAATACATACAACAAGATATTTTCTGACATAATATATTTTGGACTGGGTTGGGTTAGGCTGGGCTGGACTGGGCTGGGTTAGGCTGGACTGGACTGGGCTGGGCTGGACTGGGTTAGGCTGGACTGGGCTGGGTTAGTCTGGACTAGGCTGGGTTAGGCTGGGCTGGACTGGGTTAGGCTGGACTATGCTGGACTGGGCTGGGCTGGGCTGGGCTGGGTTAGGCTGGACTGGACTGGACTGGACTGGGCTGGGTTAGGCTGTACGGGACTGGGCTGGGTTGGGCTGGACTGGGCTGGGCTGGACTGGACTGGGCTGGATATTTGAGGCTTTGAAATGTCCCAATGATGTCTGGCATATCAGACAGAATGGCTTACCATTACGTTCTATGAAGAAAAAATGACTCCCACTCGGGTAAAAAATGTCTTGTGTTCGTCTTCATATTTTATTTTCGCTGCGCATTTCTTTCCAGCCATTCTTTGGATGTTTACAATTACTTTGTTACCAATGTGATTTGCTACCTATATGATTGGTTTGAAGTGGTTCTCAAGCAACTTCCTCGCGACCTACTGTAGCGAAACGAATCATATGATTTTATGACAAATCTGCAATAAACTAAAATGGGCAGGAAGAAATGCACAGCGAAACTAGAGACAGAGAGATAGAGAGAGAGAGAGAGAGAGAGAAACGTTCTTATGGAATGAATGAATTTATTTTTTTTATGAAAGGATGGAAGAGCCAACTTTTTTTTAATCAATGGAGGAGCCGCACATTGACGGGCAAAGAGCCGCATGCGGCTCGCGAGCCGCGGGTTGGCCACCCCTGGCCTAATGTATTAAACTTCTACTTGTCCCGACAGTTAACAGATATAGACCCGGCGACAGTTACAGAGATAGAAACTATAAATAGATGGGCTTTGTTCGTAATAATTAAATTACAACCAGACAGAACAAGGAGTTTGAGAACGGTAGGCTCATCTAATGTGCGAGATGAGCTACAGCAATGGGTCAATGAGTGGTATTGCTGCGCCCCTATGGGCAGGCGAGCGGTGGTGCGGAATGCCGTAAAGCGCCTGTTAGAATACCGCGGGTCAAGTTACATTCTTATGTTCCCACATCTGTATTCATGTTGTACACCGTCTTGTTTATTTTGCACTCTGTCTTCTTTCCATTTACACATTGTATTCTTGTTTATACTGTAGGCTACGTGTACTCTGTATCTTCCTATTTTTCTGTCTGGTGTCTGCCTCATATTATACGTGTTGAACTCTATCTTGCTTATGTTATTTACTCTTAACCTGGTTTGTTTTGCACTCGTGTTTATTTTGTGCTCTGTATCTGTTTATGTTGCACTGGATCCTATTTACATTTAGAGTCTTGTTTTCTCACTGTTTAGTGGTGACTCCCTTGTGCTTATTCACATTGTAACACTTTTCTTGAGCCTAGTAGGCAAGACTGGAGACGTTGCTATGTTTCATAAACGTGCTCATTTATTCTCAGCTATACAGCCTACATCAACCATAGCCTGGTCGCACAGCTCTCAAACAAAACAAAACCTACTGTGTACTCAGATGTCACTTTTAACAACTCTTATTAAATTAAAGTAGTATAGAACGGAAATCTCACAATTGTCTGTCACTCAATCTCACATGTGGATCTTTCTCTCCAACTCACAGCTGGTGCGGGGGCAGTGACGTAGCACATGCGCCCCTAACTCCAAAACTCTTAAAGAAATATTGACCGTTACATGTCCCACCTCATTGGCATAATGCTGTGCATGGTAACCCAGCATCGCAGCAATCTGCACTTTCGAGAACAGAGGCTCAGCTTTGCAGCCACACTTAAGGAGTTTCCTACAAACTTGAGCAAGGAGATGGTATAGACTGAATATGCTCCAGATATCACTCAGAAAAGGTTTTATTTGGAATGTCCTCTCATTTTTTAGCCTATATTTGGTGTTTTAAGCTGTTAGAAATGTATTTAAGACATGGGTTGCTTTGGTGTTAAAGGAGAATGCTCGTTTTTGACAACCTGGACCTTATTTACGGCATATTATAAGACGTTTCACTCACTGAGATAACTTTGGTGTAATTCGGAGGCCTGTAGAATAAATGTGAAATCCAGCGCGAGCCAAGTATATCCATGTAATGGCGGCGGACGGGGCACTGAGAATGCAGCTTCTAAAAAATCTATTTTCTGCCGCGAAACGGTTGTTTTCATCAGTCTGTCTTTATGAATCGCTAGTTGTGCTTATATAGAGCGTAGGCCTGTTGTGGTTTTTCACATGCCTCTGTAAAATGATCTTTAGAAACGTCTTTAGAAACGAAATAGCTTCCTCCCTTGCTCCAGCACGCATGCACACAGCGTGCTGGAGCAACGCTTGCGCGCTGTGCGCATGCATGCTGGAGCAAGTGGGGAAGCTATTTCGTTTCTAAAGACGTTTCTAAAGATCATATTACAGAGGCAGTTCAGGAAACAGTTCAGGAACCTAAAAGCTATTGACTCAGCTCTCCTAACTACAGCTATCCTCAGCCTCCCAGTCACTGACTCCATCACAAACTATAATTCTGCTCTGGAAACAGTACTGGATGATGCAGCTCCCCTGGTGAAACGCATTGTCTCCTTTTGCAAATCTTCCCCCTGGTTCACTGAGGAGTTACGCTCACTGAAAGTGACGGGATGCCGTCTGGAGCGTCAATATAAGAAAACCGGTCTAACAGTTCATGCACAGCTGTTTGAGCAGCATCAAAGAGTCTACAAATATGGAGAACAAAACAAAAAATATAACCTGGTGCTCTACCGGGGAGAGGTGATGAGATGGCCCACTTGGTGCTCTAAGATCTCCGGGAAAGGAGCAATAGAAAAGGTTGAAACATGTTGACGTGTAAGCCATGATTTAATAAAGGCTTTTTACAAAACAAAAACTACTCCTGCCTCCGCATCCCTTGAGTTGCCTGGATCCGTTTTCTCTACAAAGTCTACAAAGATGCTCTGAACACTGCTCGGTCCTCCCACTACACCCATCTTATCAATAATGATGCTGGAAACTCACGTGCCCTGTTATCCACCGTCAACAGGCTTCTCCAACTTGCTGTTTCTGTGGACTTGTCATCAACGGAACAGTGCAACAAATATTGGCACTTCTTCCAGAATAAAATCGACAACATAAATAATACAATCTTATCTCTCCCCCCGCCCCCCAAACTGTTGTGTGAACCGCACCTGTACAACCAGTGGTTAGCCCCTCCATCTTCTCCACTGTTAATGCAGCAGGTATGACAAAGTTGGTTGGCCAGATCAGGCCCAACAAATGCTCTCTTGACCCACTCCAAAAGTCCCTAGTGAAGAGCTGCCTGCCTGCCCTGGTGCCATCCCTTATGGTTATAGTCAAGTCCCTCACCACTGGACTCGTTCCACCTGAACTGAAACACGCTGCAGTTACACCAGTTCCTAAAAAACAGGGAGCAGATCTTGAGGAACTCAACAACCACTGGCCTATATCCAACCTTCCCTTCGTGGCCAAACTTCTTGAGCGTGATGTTTCTAGCCAACTGCAACAACACCTTGTCAGCCAACAGCTGCTGGAGCCCTTCCAGTCTGGTTCAGAGCTAGACATAGCACTGAGACTGCTCTGGTAAGGCTTACAAATGACCTCCTGGTCTCCGCTGACTGGAGCTGCCAGCATCTTTATTCACCTTGACCTAAGCGCCACTTTTGACATGGTCAACCACAACATCCTCCTCAGCCGAATGGTAGACCTCATTGGCCTGGTTCTGGAGTGGTTTCATTCCTACCTTACTGACCGCACTCACTTTGTGGCTATTGGGTCAAGCAAGTCAGACATGATGATGGTGCGCCAGGGAGTTCCTCAAGGATCGGTTCTGGGGCCACTGCTTTTCTGCATCTATATGCTACCACTCATCATCGCAACATCATCTGAAAATATGGGTTTGGATTTCACTTCTACGCTGATAACACCCAGCTGTATGTTTCCACCAAATGTGAGACCATAAATGCTGCCACCACCCTTCTCACAAGTTGCCTGACCGACATCAAAGCTTGGATGCAGCAGAGCTTTCTCCAGCTAAACTGTGGAATAACAGAAGTCATCCTGGTTGGCACCCAGGCCACCATCAATAAATGCAGGCCACCATCAATAAATGCAAACACTTCAGCCTACCATGGATGGTGTCACAGCTGCTCCCTCCAGTGAGGTCCGCAACCTTGGGGTGATATTGGACTGCCAACTCTACCTCAATGCCCACATAAAGAAAACCACCAAGGTTTCTTTCTTCCATCTCAGAAACCTGGCAAAGATCTGTCCTCTGCTCTCCCAAAAAGCTGCTGAGCGCCTCATCCACGCCTTTGTTTCTACACGTCTGGACTACTGCAATGCCCTCCTAGTGGGCGCATCTGCAAAATGCATCAACAGGCTGCAGTATGTCCAGAACTGTGCTGCCTGTATTCTCACCCACACTTCCCCCCGTGAGCACATTACTCCAGTGTTATTCAACCTTCACTGGCTCCCTGTCCGCTCACACATTGACTTTAAAGTCTAAACCCACACCTACTGTACCAAGCCATACATGCCACTGGCCCATCTTACCTCTCCGACCTCATCACCCTGTCCTGCCCTTCGCGCACCCTCCGCTCCTCAAGCTCCATCATTCTCCAGCAGCCACCCGACAGGCTCAAAACCATGGGAACCAGGGCCTTCAGCTGTGCTGCTCCACGGCTGTGGAACATACTCCCAGACCCAATCAAAGAGGCAGAGACTCTCAAGACCTTTAAAGCTCTCCTCAAAACACACCTTTTCAGACCCCATTTCAAAATTGGTTAGGATTTTAAATATCCTGTAGCGTGAGCCCGGCATAAGAGAAAAGACCAGAAGGAGTTAAAGGCTGAAATTTCCCGTGCCCATTCTTACAGGGGAATCTGCCAGTAGCCCTTCAATAAATCAAATTTACTGACGTACTGGGCTGCACCGACCCGATCGATGCAATCCTCTATCCGCGGTAACAGATACGTGTCTGCCTTGGTGACCCCATTCACCTTCCTGTAGTCAGTACAAAACCTTGCACTCTTGTCAGATTTGTCTACCAACAGGCAAGGCGATGCCCAACTAGAGGAGGACGGCTCGGCAATATCGTTATCAAGCATGTACCCTATCTCCACGTCCATCACCTTCTGCTTCTCCTCGGCCACGCGATAGAACCGCTGACGGATCGGTGGCACCCTGCCCACATCAATATCATGCTCTACCAAGTACATCCTGCTAGGTGTATCACTAAACAGCGAAGGAAAACGGTTGATGAGCACAGACAGCTCCTCACCCCTCTCCTCAGGCAGATGACCAAACAAAGAACTCAGGTTGTGCAGTGTCTACAAATTCTTCAACCAACCACTCAACAAACACTCATCGGGTGGTGTAACCCCATCATCCTCCCACCCAGAGAAGTCAGCACAACCAACACTGGAAACGGGACTAACCGGCTCTGCCCCCTCCCCACTGCCAGATGCACCCCCACACGACTCACAAGTATAGTAGGGCTTGAGAAGATTCACATGGCAGAGCTGGGTTGCCCTCCTATGCTTAGGTGAAGATAGTAAATAGTTCTGAACAGAAGTCTGACGTACAGTACAACCGTGAACGGCCCTGAGAACTTTGCCTGAAAAGGTGAGCCGACTGGCAACAGAGCCAAAACCGGGACTAAACCGACGCTGCTCAGCCTTACGGTCGTAAAGAAGCTTCATCCTCACCTGCGCGGAGGCCAACTTCTCCCCAGCCACATACAACCTATGCCGGAACCTATTGACATAGTCAACCAGGTTCTGAGGAGAGTCTGATTTCTCCACACCGTCGTGCAACAATGCAAGCGGCCCACGCACTGCGTGGCCAAACACAAGTTCATTGGGGCTAAAACCTATGCTCTCCTGCACCATGTCCCTAGCAGCCAACAACAGCCATGGTAGCCCCTCTTCCCAATCCCGGCCCAGTTCCACACAGTAGCCCTGCAACAGAGACTTGAGGGTCGAATGGAACCTCTCTAAAGCCCCCTGACTCTGTGCGTGGTACGCAGTAGCCTGGTTATGCTTAACCCTTAAGTGCTGCAGGACCTGGGAAAACAAATGAGAAGAAATTTGAGCCCTGGTCACTCTGGATGACTTTTGGAATTCCAAAGATGGAAAGAAACTGTGTCAAGGCCTTCACTACAGCCTTAGCAGTAAAGGACCGCAACGGGTATGCAGCCAGATACCTTGTTCTCTGACATCACTGTAAGTAAATAGTTGCTACCTGACTTTGAACAAGGCAGCGGACCAACACAGTCAATTAGTGCTCGAATGGCTGCTCAGCCACTGGAATCAGACATAAAGGAGCAATACTCTGATTGGGCTTGCCCGTCATCTGACATGTATGGCACGTCCTAATATACTTGGACACATCCCTCTTCATGCGAGGCCAATAAAAATGACGCTGCAAATACTCATATGTTTTACGGACTCCTAAATGACCCGACCGATCATGAGCAGCTCTCAACACCTCACGGAACACAGATCGAACCACTATCTGAAACACAGGATTATCCACAAAGTTGCCACCATGCGGAAACCACTTCCTCACCAACAGCTCACCCTGGAGCAAGTAACCACTAGCAGCACTCTTAGCCTCCTCAACGTTGAGTTGTTCTGTCTGGTATCAACAGATGTTGTAAAACAGGATGCACTCCAATAAATTATGCATCTTGTCTGCATGTGTTACAGTATGAAATGTTTAAAATGCATTATGACAATGAAACTGCTAACCCCAAACTCCTAGTAAAAGTCACAACAGTTCAGGGATAGATTTATAACCAGAACATCTTAATGTATCACATCCACTGTAAAACAAACAAACAAACAAACAAACAAAATAATTGATTAATTAATACAGTTTTCATGCACTCTGGTTTGGAATCAAGTCTTGAAAACAACAATAAAGAATATAGCTGCAAGCAGCAATGTGGGGGCCAAGCAGGACGTGCGACCAACGCATCAAAGACAACAAGTGAAACACGCCATTAAGTTATTAATGTTTCGAAAGGTGTGACCCATGACACACTCAAAGATGCAATGCCTCCCCCACATGGCAAACATTTGTAATACACACATATTACTTACTCTAAACAAGAGACACAGAACAGTCCCTGGTCTGTGAGCCAAATTTCACAACTTTTAACTGACAGCAGCGACCGACGATTCTGTTGTCTGCCATTGACTTCCACGGCAGCATAATTACAATAATAATAAGAATGCCTCTTGGATGAACGGGATTCAAACCCTGAACTCGCTGCTTGCAAGACTGACACGCTACCCGCTGTGCTACGACAGATCTTGCGAAAGCGACTCGCCCTTGTGCACAAGCCATGTCAGCTTTCGCTTCCTCTCGGTAGAGTGAGAGGAGGAGTGTCATCGTTTAAATTGGCACACGGCGTAAAGTATACATAGCATAACTCAACTATTTACTTCTTCAGAATCCAGACAATCACACGGACATTTCCATGTATAATATGTCCTTCAGTCTTCAGAAGTGTAGGAGAGGTGACGTGTTAGAAACTCGACACTGATTCTGTCATTTTCTGCATCGATTTACAGCGTGACTCCATTGTTTTCAATGGAGGAGGGGAGTCGTCGTTTGAACTTTCACACAGTGAAAAATCTACATCGGGGAGCTTAGCTTTTTTGATTTTATGAATCCCAAGAGTCGTTTTGATATAGAATATGTGTATGAGCTGTGCGAATTGGTAGAGGGATGGCAGTTTAGAAAATGTGACTTTTTCCAAAATGCGCCCGTCACCACTCTAAAACTGGTGAAAATGTGCAGAAGACCAAGTGTTCCTTGTATTCTGCAATCAAAAAAAATAAGTAATAATGAAACCATGGGGTGTTTTGAACTCGGCATGAACCAGGGAATCCATTTCTACCATAATTGTGAAGATTGGACATAGAGTTACTGGCATAAAGCAACTCCAACTTTGACACGCTGGTGGCGCTAGAGTGCACGAGATGTCAACATGAGGCTTGGTGACAGATGTCATGGGTGTGTCCCGGATGAGTGTGCCAAATGTGGTTTTGATAGATTAAAAGATTACTGAGATATGACCCCAGTTCCTGCTTTGCAGCTTTTCTGCCAATTTTGATTGGCTGTCACGAGCAAATGCAATGGATAATCAAAAATCCCTGTACAACTTTTGTGGACATTGGTCTAGAGCATGGGTTCCCAAACTCCATCAATGTGGGCCTCCCCTCTGAAAACAGTGACACACCCGCGCCCCAACCCCCCAAATTTGTCCGCGCCTCCCCTGAATTTCAATGGGGCCCCCCAGGGGAGGCCCACCTCACAGTTTGGGAATGCTTGGTCTAGAGAATGTGTATACCGAGTTTTGTGCAGATTGGTCGAAATTCCTCGGACATTTTAAGAGTTTTGCACATCATTCAAAATGGCGGAAAATCCAAGATGGCCACAGTGATGTCATAGAGTGCGTTGAATCCGGCTTGAGCCAAGGAATTGAAGGACACCTGAAGTTTGAAAATTGGACTTGCTGAAGAAAAGCTGCATGCATAAATGCACCTCCAACTTTGACACGTTGGTGGCACTAGAGAGGGCGAGGTGTGGACATGAGACTTGGTGAGGAGGGTCAGGGAACTGTCCCGAATGAGTGTGCCAATTTTCACAACTTTTGACCATACGGTTCTATAGGCTGCCATAGACTCCCATGGCAGAAGAAAGAAAGAAAGAAAGCAGAAAACGTACAAACACAATGTGTGCTGCAGCAGCTGCGCTGCATGGCCCCCAATAAATCAAGTCTACCGCGGATACCTGTATCCTTTTCCTGTTGTCCCTCTTGCCTGTAGGCCTAATGACTTTATGAGTTATTGTTTCAATAACCAATCTGACAGCAACAGGTATATTTTACCTATAGATACCGGAACTTTCTGAAAGCTATTATCGAATGCATAATCAACAGTGTGTCGGCGTCCATGAGATGAAAATGCACAGCTTCTATTTTTGTGAATTAAAATCAAAATTAATTCAAATGGCAGAGATTACATCAGCAATATTCTAAGAGATCTCCGTCTCTCCTTATAGTAAATTACTGTTTTCTGAGCAGCCTCTGGATTTGATTAACACATTTATCTTGGGGAAATGTACTGTAATTATGAAGCCTCTACTCTCTTTTAATTCCAAATCAGGTAGCAGCTTTTTCTAAAAGTTCCTAACTGCTTCTGCCAGTAGTAACCTTAATCAGAAGGGTCTCTCTGTCAATGATTTACTAGATGATTTTAAGAGAACATGTCAGACTATCCTTGATGACATCACCCCTATCAACATAATGCCCTCCCCTGGCTTAATGACCATACAAGGGGTTTAAAGAGCCATGCATGTAGGAGAGCTGAGTGAAAATGAAAGCAAGACAAACTCATTTTTTGATGTCCTTAAAAGATTGATATTGGCCTATCAGCATGCACTTAAGCAAGCAAGGTATTCATATTTTTCCAATTTGAATGCTAGTAGCTGATATAACCCCAGGACTTTATTTTAGGCAATCGACTCAGTGGTTAGTCCTAGGCCTACTCCTTGCCAGCCTACTGTATGGAATCATCCACTGAGAAATGGGAGCAATTTCCACCATTTCATAAATAAAATAGATGAAATTAGACTCCATATTACACATGTGGCAATCTGTACTGAGCCCTCGCTTTAAGCACATGTCTATGCTAGACTTAGAGGAGTTAATCTCCCACTTAAATTTTTGCACGTCAATTAGACATTATCTCCACTAGATTTCCACAGTCGGCACATAACTTATCTTTATCAACTGCTCATTGTCTACTGCCTCTTTACCATCCAGTAAAAAATAAATTCCTCTCCTGAAGAAACCTACCTGTACACCTTTTGTTTGTTGCCTCTGTTGACCCCCAATTAATCCTGTTGACCCCCAATTAATCTCACATATGAATAACAGTACAGTATACTACTATACTATAAAGCAGGGGTCTCAAACTCGCGGCCCGCGGGCCATCTGCGGCCCGCCACACCCCTCCATCCGGCCCGCGACATGATGTCAGAAATATAATGTAATCCGGCCCGCAAAATAATTTCTTGTAAACGGCGCCGGCAGGCAGGCCTACAATGCAAAATTCAAGTCGCTCAAACGTGGGGCGAAATTCTGTTATTGTGCGCAGCGCGCGAGGTGAACGATGCAGTCACAGGTGCAATCAATCGGCATGCAACTATGAACGGAATGCAGCTCGCCACCGAGAGGCTGTTTTCATGGTTAACTAACGTTAGGAACACAGACAGTTTCAAGAAAGATGGACATTGCAGTATTTTTTGTAGAGTTCAATGGAAATGCTACCTGCCTGATATGCAAGAACAAAGTCGCCGTTCTGAAGGAATATAATGTCAAGGGCTGACGTCTCAGTCTTTCAAGATAAGTGTCTAGCCAGAAATAGAGTAGTAGCCTACACATGTATTCAAGTGTCTGGTAAGAAATGGAAACAAACTTGAACTTTAATAAATGCAAGAAGCTAGCTACAGGTCTAGGGCAGGCTTACAGTAGTGATGCATCTTGCAGCTAAAACAGAATAAAGTACAAATGTAAGCTATTCAAGATCAAATAAAAGTAAGGAAAAAATATTTGCAGTACTAACTGTTAAAATATATTAAAATGAATGGAAACCGGTTTGAATTTGTATGATGAAAATGTTAGTTATGGAATAGTCTTGCAACATTTAGTGACTGAGTTGTGAGTCTAGTTATGGAAATGAAAAATGACATTTTCCGAAATATTGCACTTTCTTATAGTTAGTAGTAGTTGAAGTTGACGTGGCCCTCCTATGAGTTGACGATACCAGCAGTGGCCCCAAGCCAGTTTGAGTTTGAGGCCCCTGCTATAAAGTATAGTATTTTTGCGCAATAACAATCAGGATTCTGTGCCCAGTGCAGCACAGGAATATCTCTTATTAAAGTTGCACTGAAACGGACGTTTGAGATCATCTAGCTTCCGTAGTTGGACGTATTTCCGAAGCAAACAAGCTATGAGGGTGGGACATATGTTTAGAGGAATTTGATTGAAACATTGAAAAGTGGACGGGTTTTAAGAACTTTAGACAGATTCGATAGAAGGATACTGTTGATTGACGGGTTGATGTCGTGAGATTATTGGCCTAAGGTACCTGTTGTCGTCATTGCGCGTGACCTACCGTTTTCCAGGAAGTAAGAAATTATATACTTTGATATAAGATTACAACAACGACACATCACCTCAAGCTCAATCTGGACAAGACTGAGCTGCTGTTCCTCCCGGGGAAGGGCTGTCCGCACCGGGACCTGGCCATCACCATTGAAGACACAGTGGTGACCCCGACTCGGACTGCGAGGAATCTGGGTGTGACCCTGGATGACCAACTGTCATTTTCCTCACATGTCACATCCGTCACACGTTCACTTTCCTCACTAATGAAACGGCGCAGGTACTCATCCAGGCCCTGGTCATCTCCCGCCTGGACTACTGCAACTCCTTCCTCGCGGGGGCACCGGCGTCAGCCATTAAACCTCTGGAACTTGTCCAGAAAGCTGCTGCTCGCCTGGTGTTCAACCACCCCAAATTCTCCCACACAACTTCCCTCCTCCGTTCCCTACACTGGCTCCCTGTAGCGGCTCGCATCCAGTTTAAAACTCTGGCGCTAACCTACAGGGCAATGAAAGGAACAGCCCCCTCCTACCTCCAGGCCATGGTCAAACCCTACATCCCCTCCCGACCACTACGCTCTGCTACCTCAGGGCGACTGGTTGCCCCGTCACTCCGAGGCTCCTGCGGTCGATCGACACGGTCACGGCTCTTCTCTGTCCTGGCCCCGCAGTGGTGGAATGAGCTGCCCACTGATGTCAGGACAGCAGAGTCGCTGCCCATCTTTCGTCGCAGGCTCAAAACTCATCTCTTCAGGAAGTACTACAACAATCCTCCCACCTAAGCACTTATTGTATTATATTGCACTGTACTTTAGATTGTGATTCTTGCACTTTGCCTTCAGCACTAGATTATGCTCTTAGTCACTTGTTTTAGAAAGAAGATGCACTTGTGAGTTCTGGCAAGTAGTAGTACATTGGCTCTTCCTACGTTAAAAATTATTTTTTTTTGGCATACATCGTTGAATAGGTGAACACTATGACCAATTATGTGAACCAAAATGGGACAGAATGCTTTTTTCATGTCAGTGCGACTTTAAGGTTACCAATGTCTGACTGCTCGCTGACTCTGGCACTTGTTCAGTTTTAATTCTGCTCGATTTGAGCTCCATTTGATATGGTCGATGTTATCCTTTTAAATCACCTGCAACTGTGTTGGCATTAAGGACACTGCTCTTGCCTGGCTTCGCTCCTACCTCTCTGTCAGCAAATTATTATCATTGATATGCGGATGATACCCAATAGTTTTTTCTCTTTTAAACCTGACAGGATGGGAAATATAAACATACTGCATGATAGTCTTTCCGCCATTGAGGAGTGGACAGCGAGCAACTTCCTCCAACTCAATACGGCTCAGACTGAAGTCCTGATTGTAGTTTCAGACAGTGTCGTCTCTAGGGTGGAAAACCATATGGGGTCCCAAAATGGAAATGTACACCCTAACCTCAGAAATCTTGGTGTTATTTTCGATCAGTCTATGCACCTGGACAAACATGTAAAGTCTCTGATCCGCACTTTTTTTTCCCACCTCAGAAACATTGCAAAACTTAGGTCCATTGTATCTTATGCTGAGGTGGAAATGTCTGTCCATGCATTTATACAGTATCCTCCAGGCTTGGGTACTGTAACTCACTGTTCACCTGCCTTAAATAAAGCTGTGTGTCTTTAAGGGACGGCTGTGTCCAATGACCACAGGGTCAGCGGTTCCATTCCTGGCTCCTCCTGTCCACATGTCCAAGTGTCCTTGCGCAAGACACTGAACCCCAAATTGCTCCCAGTGAGCAGGCTACGTAGCACCTTGCATGGCAGCTGCCGCCAATGCTGTGTGAATGTGTGTGTGAATGGGTGGAAGATATATTGACGAGCGATACAGTGACACCAATTATATTGGCATTCTCTATTTCAGGGGTGGCCAACCCGCGGCTCGCGAGCCGCATGCGGCTCTTTGCCCGTCAATGTGCGGCTGCTCCATTGATTAAAAAAAAGTTGGCTTGCGGCTCTTCCATCCTTTCATAAAAAAAATAAATTCATTCATTCCATAAGAACGTTTCTCTCTCTCTCTCTCTCTCTCTCTCTATCTCTCTCTCTCTAGTTTCGCTGTGCATTTCTTCCTGCCCATTTTAGTTTATTGCAGATTTGTCATAAAATCATATGATTCGTTTCGCTACAGTAGGTCGCGAGGAAGTCGCGTGAGAACCACTTCAAACCAATCATATAGGTAGCAAATCACATTGGTAACAAAGTAATTGTAAACATCCAAAGAATGGCTGGAAAGAAATGCGCAGCGAAAATAAAATATGAAGACGAACACAAGACATTTTTTACCCGAGTGGGAGAGTCATTTTTTCTTCATAGAACGTAATGGTAAGCCATTCTGTCTGATATGCCAGACATCATTGGGACATTTCAAAGCCTCAAATATCCAGCCCAGTCCAGTCCAGCCCAGCCCAGCCCAGTCCAGTCCAGTCCAGCCCAGTCCCGTACAGCCTAACCCAGCCCAGTTCAACCTAACCCTGCCCAGCCCAGTCCAGTCCAGCCTAACCCAGCCCAGCCCAGTCCAGCCTAACCCAGCATAGTCCAGCCTAACCCAGTCCAGCCCAGCCTAACCCAGCCTAGTCCAGACTAACCCAGCCCAGTCCAGTCCAGCCTAACCCAGTCCAGTCCAGCCCAGCCCAGTCCAGTCCAGTCCAGCCTAACCCATCCCAGTCCAGCCCAGCCTAACCCAACCCAGTCCAAAATATATTATGTCAGAAAATATCTTGTTGTATGTATTAATTTTAAATAAATTAACTTTAAATGTATATTTAATGGACAATAACGTTTTTCTTCTTATTTTAGACTGGGGTTCCTTGGGATTTTAAGTACTTATGAAGGGTGCGGTGACTGAAAAAAAGGTTGAGAAACGCTGGTATATATGGTGTGGCTCTGGGTGGTACCACAGTAATTATTGTGGCTCTTAGTCTCTGACTGGTTGGCCACCCCTGGGCTAGGCCTATGCGTCTTGTGATTGCACTGTAGCCTAGGCTACAACTTAAGGCTTATTTGGCCCTATTGAATTCATTTAAGCCTACTAGGCTACTCATTATTATCGAATTATCTAGTTGATATATGAATAAAACAATAAGCCGTTTTAATGGCTATGGGCTACTATAGTTGTAGCTATACACGAGTTGATGCGCTCTGCTCTTAGGCACGGTTGAGGCGGCAGCTCAAATACACTTCGCACATATCCTCTGCTATAGCCTCTCACAGCTGGCGGCCGGTATAAATAACTAAAAACATACACGATATTTTCTTATTTGAATGATCTTGAATATATATATATTCAAGATCATTCAAATAACAAAATATTGTGTATATTGTGCATGTGAACGCACACTGTCAAACCTGCCGCTATGCACAAGATAGTTAATGTCCGGATATGATTGGCAATGGGTGATCTTTACTCATGGCGACTATGTCAATTTTGTATGGATCCACAAGTCGATCAAGCTTATTTTTTCTTTGTATCGTGCTGAAGCCATATAGCCTACTGCGCTCAGACTTGGCTACATTAGCTGGTGCCCCGTCTTCAAATTTACTTCCGGGTTTACGAGTAGCCTACCAGTTGAATGCGTTCCAGAAACAAAACGCAAAACCCCCACGTTCACCATATCTTTACTAACAAATATATTTACAATACTGTTATTTTGCGCATTTGACCAAACAGCCACCACGTCTTGACCCGACGTCAGTTACCGAGATAGATAGGCTACTGTAGGCCTAGATATAGGTGTTCGTAATAATTAAATTACATCCAGATGGAGAAAACATGTGTTTGAGAACAAGGTATAGCACCTTTCATACAGATAAATTCAGCTCAAAGTGCTTTACAACAGAGCATTTAAATTAAAGAATGTGAAACTTAATGATGCTTCATTCGTAGACTATAGGAGAAAAACACTGAGCCCAGCCTGCTAAATCTACTCAAAGACGCCACCTGGCGGTGGTGCATCACTAAAACGAAATAACACCCGTCTGAAATCCCACGAGATTTCCAACGGGATTTCCCTGCCAAATACCGCGAGGTGAAATGCTGCAGCATGTGACATTTCTAACTTCCCACATCTGTATATTGATGCTGAGTAACCTACAAGTGTAAACAAGACGACAGTGTAGATGTAAAGACACAGTGCAAAATAAAAAAGATAGGCGCAGAGTGCAAAATAAACCGAGCACAACATAGGCCTACATGTGATGATGTAGATAGCAACATAAAAAGATACATAGTGCAAGCATTAACAAGACAGTGTATATATAAAGACAAAAGAGTGCAAAATTAAAAGATGACATAAATAAGTTGATGCAGACGGCAATATGAAGGCACAGGTAGGCTATAAAAAAGAAAAGAGTGTAGATGTAAAGAAGACAAAGCACATTAAATAAACAAGAGTAGCCTATACACATGTGAACAAGAAGAAAAAGTGCAGATGTAAAGAACACAGTGCAATGAACAAGACAGAGCACAACATAAATAAGATGAGACAAGACAGCAATATAAAGGTAGAGTACAATATAAAAAAGAAAACAGTGTAAATGTAAAGAAGACTCAGATTGCAAAATGGACAAAATACGAGTGCAAAATAAACAAGATAAATTACAATATAGCCTAAATAAGAGGATGCAGACATCACCCATGTATAGCCTAGAGTGCAAGTGGAAACAAGAAAACAAAGTGTACATGAAAAGAAGACAGAGTGCAAAATAAGTAAGATCATGTGTGCAAAATGATGAGAAAGTTTACATAAAAATAATGAAAATAAAAATAAAATAAAAAAAACCACAAAAAACAAAAACTACGGAGCCCCTAAAGTGACAAGAAAAAAAAAAAAAAAAAATCATGATGGAAAAAAATAAAAAAAAAACATGGGAAAAAAAAAAATGTATGCCCCTAAAGTAACAAGAAAAAAAATAAAAAAAAATCATGATCGAAAAAAAAAACATGGGAAAAAAAAAAAATTATGGTGGAGAAAAAAATATAAAAAAATGGTTGAAAAATATATACTTAAGTCTCCCTATCTCCCTCCCCTGCCTCCCTGTCTCCCTTCGCCTATCTCCTTTTCTCTCTCCCCCGGTCTCCTCTCCCTGTCTCCCTCCCCCTGTCTCCTTCTCTGCCTGTCTCCCTCCCCCTCCCTATCTCTCCCTCCCTCTCTCTCTGTCTCCCTCCCCCTCTCTCCCTTTATCCCTCTCCCTGTCTTTCTCTTTTGGGTCTCCCACCCCCTCTCTCAGTCTACCTCCCCTTGTCTCTGCGCCCGTCCAGTAATCCTGGGTGATGGTGATTGCTACACACGCCCTGGTCTGGTGTAGGCTAACCAGCGCACAATAACCATAGCCTACTACAGAAAGATAATAAATGAGTAATAAGGACACAATACAGTTAGGCCTACTGCAATTAGGAGAAGTGGGCTTACTTTAACACGGAAGCAACCACATCAAAATAGACTAATTTTACACATTACACATGATGATGATGATACAGCAAATTGAGAAAATGCACAACCAAAATAGGATTTATTGTTAATATTTTCGAGACCCCCCCCCCCCCCCCCCCGACTCTCGACACTATTGCGAGATCTCGCAAAAACTTACTCATCAACATTTACCCATCAACATTGAAATGTACCTACAAATGTACTGCAAGACCACTGAGTTTAGTTATCATTCACTTGAATGATGAATGGAATGAATGAATGAATCATCACTGAACTTGATTTCACAGAATGGGGGGAAGTCACTGGTGTTATGAACTTCCACAACCGTTCACATGATCGTCGTGGAAAGAGAATAAACACAGTATCATTTTTGTCTTCCTGCTGGGAAGTATGAGGAAACATGTTTTCCTGCTGCAAACGGTAGGCTTTATCTGTTTTGTGCTCTGTGTTTTTCTACATACCTAGCCATAATGGTTAGCTAGCGTAACACTAGTATTTGCATGTTTATATCGCTTTCAGGCTGGAGCATTGCATGAGTCAGAACAAGCCACCGCCTGAGTTAACTGTCTAATAACCAATCAGACCTCGACATGACTCATTTCCATAGAAATGCCTTTATTATTGTCCGTGTTGGGCTTTGTATCTAGTCTAGGTGTGTTATGTTACCTTGCATGTTATGGTTTTGGCTAGGCAAAGTTCACCAGCCAGCTAGCTAGCTAAGTGGCTAGCTACAAGCTAGCTTCTGGCTAACGTGATTTCACGTCGAGCAGGCTAGCTCGAATCTCTGGATACAGAGATTTAGCTAGCTACTGCCGGTAGCTAGTTCATATTATTTAGTTAGCAAGCTAAAACACAAGTAATATAGTGATTCTGATCATCTGAATCATCAGTCTGGTCAGTGCTTGACGTTATTTATCATTGAATAACAGCTAGCGAGCTAACTGTTAGGTAGCTAGCGGACGGACTTCCGGTTTGGCGATTGTTTCAAAATAAAGGTCCCCGGAAAGACGGTACTGGCCTATATATTGAAAACAACTGACTTGTTGATAGTGTTTGTTATATCCAGCCTGGCTTTATTCATGGTGCAGTTGCTTCAGAGGGTCTTAATGACAGGGGTGGGGGGTTCTTGTCATCTGTTTGTGAATGTATATCAGTAGTAGTTCATTTTTTTTCTTCCTTTTCAGCTTTGACTGGGCTGAGGACTTTCAGGACAGTGTGGAACAATCAGTCACGTGCTGCTGCTGCTCTGCTCCCGTCAATGGAAGTCTGCCTGCTATGTCCTCGCCTCATATGTGGTCTTCATAGTGTTCCCTAATCAGAATTCCTTGCCCTGTCCTGTTCCTTGTGCCCTGTCGCTCTCTCTGCCTCAGGATTATCCAGCTCTCCTCTGGTCACCTCACACCACCCCCATACCCTCACAGAGCCCTCCAGCCTTCCTCATCGCCTCTCCCTACTTGTGGACTGAAGCTACCACAGCCACCCCTCTGCCCAATCTTTCCCCACCTGGGCTTGCACCCTACTCCAGCCGGGGGTGGCTGTAGCTCAGTTGGTAGAGCGGGTCGTTCAATGATCGAAGGGTCAGCGGTTCGAATCCCAGCCCTGACTGTCCATATGTCGAAGTGTCCTTGAGCAAGACACCTAACCCCAAATTGCTCCCAATGAGCAGGTTAGCACCTTGCCGGGAGCTACAGCCATTGGTGTGTGTGTGTGTGTGAATGGGTGAATGAGAGGCCATTGTAAAGCGCTTTGAGTGCCGCTAAGGTGGAAAAGCGCTATATAAGTGCAGTCCATTTACCATTTACTCCTGCCTCTGTGTCTTGCTATTGTATGACAACTTGTGTTGTTTTTCTTTTTTTGCAACATGTGCTTGTTTTTAATACACAAATACTACTGAACAATGTTTAGCATCATATATTTATTTTGTTTTACAATAAATACACAGGTTAACTGAAATAGTGCAAGACATGTATTGACTGGTGCACACAACACCTAGGTCATTCACTGCTCTGGTTATGGCATCAAGCTGTGCAACTATATGCCCCGTCTTCTCATAAGACTGCCTATTTTTTAGTTTTGAGGTCATTAAGTTGTTAGAAGTCCTGAATTACAGAGTTTAACTTGTTAAAGTTGATCCTTATTTCATTGAATATCCATTTCAACCTCACCTGTCGAACAGTGATCACATAACTGCCACCAGATGTTTGGTCCTGATGTCTGCCAAGTCCATTTTTTTAAATGTGTAAATTGTAAGCTTTCAGATGATGTGCCATGCATTGAAATATGAAAATATTTGAAGATATGCTTCTGTGAATGTTGGTACACCTGAATTCACTAAGTAGAGAAAAAGGGCTTCAAAGATTCAGAGCTGTTCACACTTCTCACAGCCAGGTAATGGGTGGGAACAGTAGCTGGTTAACCCTGCCCCAAACCACTCCCTCAACCACTCCCCCACTGGACTAGCTGTCATTATCTGTCAGTGGCTGTCAGCGGTGGTTTGATGGGCTTTTCAATGAAAATGTTGGCTAGTAAGCTTACTAAAAAGTAATACATTAAATTGATTAAAGGCAGCATTCAGAATTATTTTCTATGTGGTTATATATGCACAATGCCCATGTATTATTCTATGAATAGTTTCAAAATAACAAACCATTATTTTACCAACAGTCCACACGTTTTTTTTTTATGTCCCATAAATAAAAAGGTCTAGTGAAAGTGACTATCATGTTGAGCACATTGACTACCACCGGGGTCTGCAGGAGTGGTCTCTCCCACTAGCCTTGCTGGGGATGCCCATCCCTCCATCTTCTCTGTTCTCAGGGCCTTCACTTGAATTCCATTGTTATAAAATGTATGCTGTCAACCCATGATAAACTTTGTCAGGCATTTTATCCTGGATATGTTGAAATTGCATAGTATAGGCCCCTGGTCTAACCAAGCCTAGCTTGACCTAGCCTGATCTGCTCTAACCTCAGGACTCGCACATCAGTGGAATTCACCTCCAGTGATATAGGCATGATGGTGCACGAAGAAATTAAACCTGTCTGAATTGCACTGCAGTTTATTTAACAAATTTCACTACATACAGTGCAGCACCCAGGACTCAGACACACAGTGAGATGACTTGTTGAACGCTTTTAACAGGAAACTTGCAACAAGCAAGCAGTTATTCTGAACTTAAGCAGATAGCTTAAGGCTGTCTGCACAATGCATATTTGTGAACTGAATGCATATTTGCACAATGCATATTTGTGAATCTTTAATCACACATGAATACATATATCACAGACTTTTAAACTATTTTTCCCTTCCAAAACAATCTCAAAATATATATATATATAAAACAAACGTACAATGATGCCCATTACCGTACCATTAGGCCTTGTAAGGACTGCTCAAGTTCAAATGATGTCCATTTCAAGGAAGTTGCTGGACAAGATGTTGTCGAACTCTGTGCGAAATTCAGGGTAAGAACTGTAAGTATATGACACTTCAATGGTAGGCCCACAAGTATGAGCAACAGGCCTTCTCTTGAGCCCAGTTTCAGCATTAAAGCACACCCCAATTTTGTTAACACATATTACTGAAGAACCCGTACAGAAACGCAGGATTTTTTCAGCTTTGGTTTGGTCAGCATTTTTCACATAACGTTGGAGATGGTTAAAGGTGTCCTGTTCTCTCTGAGACAGCACCTCGTTTGTTTTTTCAAACAACTGTGACACTTTTTTGCCAGTGGCCTTCTTTGACTCATACATAGACAAAACACTTTCCTTGTCTGACA
The DNA here is from genome assembly GCF_949987555.1 of Borostomias antarcticus. Classification (NCBI taxonomy): domain Eukaryota; kingdom Metazoa; phylum Chordata; class Actinopteri; order Stomiiformes; family Stomiidae; genus Borostomias; species Borostomias antarcticus. Next base: position 5,314,788 of record NC_140247.1, on the reverse strand, counting down.
GTTTAAGCTGGAGAAGTGCCATGGGTGTAGAGAAGCAGTCAATTATATATTTTGCCTCTTGGAGAATGGCTTTATGAGCCATTGTTTCAATGGCAGGCTCCATGTTACTCTTTGGAGGTAGGGAATGTGAACCCATTCTTGAAAAAAGGTCAAGCAAGTCTTCTTCATCGCTTTCCTCCATTGTGCCCTGGAGAGCCTTCTCAACCGCTGAACTCTCAACAGGAGGGAGGTAGTTGAGAAACGATGTCATCAGGATGTCTACATCAACTGAGTCAATTCCATGGATACAGGCTAAAATGAAAGCCTTTGATAGCCTTACTGGCATGACACCATGGTCTAGAAACCCTTTCACCCAGATCCTTCCAACTGCTTGCCATTCAGCCTCACCGAAATCTGGCCTCAGCCTTGGAACTCGCTCTGTTTCCCCTTCACACTGTTCAAGAAATTGCTCCCAGAATGCAGTGTACACCTCCCTCGACACTCCAGCATCATCAATAGCTTTTTCATTTACAAAGCTCATCTTTAGAGTCACATTCATTATGTTGCTGTCCATAAACATAGCCAAAAGATCTTCAACAACCTTTACCCTGCAAATTGATGCATATTCTGTACTTTTGGGATTTCCTGAGTTGCCAGCTGAGGTTGATGGGGGAAATTGGCTGCTTGAATTGAAAGGCAAATCTTGTGGTTCATTAAGTCCACTGTCCTGCTAGAAGAACAAAAGATACACATAACAAGAGTGGTAAATGAATGTCTCAAGAGGCCAAAACATCCTAGTGTACTTGTGTCAAGGAACAAATCTCTGCCACACCTACAGAAAATTGTATGCTAAATAGCTTCATTATATCACACCTTAACAGTTATGTAACATCATACAGTAGATGAGCTCTGAGTTCTGGATTGCTTGTCGTGATGCATCTTACCTGTGCAGTTTGCACTGGTTCCTCATGTATGGACTGCACATGTGGTGTAGGCAGGCCATTAGCTGAAGAAAGTGGAAGTTGTACATCCTGCATGGGTGCTCCATACAGTATATGACAGCAGACACTTTGACCCTGTAAGATGTGATTGCTGTGGTGGAATTGAATGATTATGGTTAGAATTCTTTCTGCAGCAGACTGGCAGAAAGTAGGAATGCACAATTTACTTTTTCAATGAATCAGCCAGAATTAATACTGAATTATAAGAAACGAAACACTATCAAAAATAGGTGAGTACATTTTACTGGTTTTAATACCTGTAGTAGTATGTATACCTCCTTAACAAAACACATTAGATTCCTGATCTTAACACATTACCTGTGTCACATCCTCAGTGTTCACATAATTCAGTGGTATCTCATCAGCATCTGCTCCGCCAAAATCATCTAAGGGATCCCTTTTAACTGTATCTGTCGTGTCTACTTCTGGAACAAAGCTTGCATGATGGATGAGGTCAGGCTCTGTTTGTAGGGAGTCATAAGGAACTGCACTGGTCAGATGAATATTTTCAGAATCAACATGATCATTTGTGTAGGTGTCCCGCCCCTGGCCAATGTGAGTTTTGTCTGTTTGGGTTGAATGAGAGGGATGTGATTTTCTTGGACCTCTTTTTTTGGATCTTGTTTGCATGTGGAAATGCAGGTTCTGCAACACAAAACAAATAGCAGTAATGTAAAATAATGGCAGGGAGAAACATGTCTTTTGTTCCATCTAAGCTATAGCCTAACACTAGCCTAGATTAGCAAACACTATCTAACTTATTAGAAATGGCTGGTTAAATTCAAACATGCTTATGTATCCTGATTTATGAGAATCTGTCCACTGACACTGCTCAATAGCAATGCTTTGCTTTCCTACTGATAAGCCTGCAAGAAACATGACTGCATATAGAAGCAGTAGTTCCACTGACAACATTCAATATGAAAAAAGAGGAACTCGACTCACATTGCCAGTACAATGTCTGTCATTGGAGGATGTGCCCGGTTCGCTACCTCGCCCATTCCTCTTCCCTCCACCTCCTCTATTGGCTGAGGGATTCTTCTGCCGTAACGCCAACTGATTGCCACAGAAGACGACGAGACATTGAGCTCCTGAAAGAGTGGAACTTGTCCACTGACAACATTCAATATGAAAACGAAGGGACATGACTCACGTTGTCTGTAGAGCATCTGTCATCGGAAGACGTGTCCGGTTCCCTGCCTCGCCCGTTCTTCTTCCCTCCACCTCCTCTATTGGCTGAGGGCTTGTTCTGCTGTAACTCCAACTGACCGCCACAAAAGAGGACAAGAGAGAAAGACAAATGAGCAGCTCCCATCAAATGGAACTCGTCAACTGATAACATTCAATATAAAAACACAGAGGGACATGACTCACGTTGTCTGGAGAGCTCTTGTCATCAGAGGACATGTCCGGCTCGCTCCGTTGCCACTTCACCTTCTTCTTCCTCTTCCCTCCACCTCCTCTGTTGGCTGAGGGCTTGTTCTGCTGTAACTCCAACTGACCGCCACAAAACAGGACAAGAGAGAAAGACAAATGAGCAGCTCCCATCAAATGGAACTCGTCAACTGATAACATTCAATATAAAAACACAGAGGGACATGACTCACGTTGTCTGGAGAGCGCTTGTCATCAGAGGACATGTCCGGCTCGCTCCGTTGCCACTTCACCTTCTTCTTCCTCTTCCCTCCACCTCTCATATCACTAATATTTCTGCTGCTGCCACAAACCTTTTCGCTAATATCACTCTCCGATGAATGCCCATGAATGACAATCTGCTCTGCATCTGCTCTTTCAGTGATTCCAAGAGATAAATCCTCAGATAAGGAATCTTCATCCACTTCAGATGGGGATTTATCTGTTGAAGGTGATTCTTCTTTTGTGCAGATGTAAAATCTAAGCAGCTTCAGTTTCGTCTGGTCATAAAGTCTGCCAACAGTGTCATCTAAAGGAATGTTTTTTCTTTTAAAATCACAGACATGACAGGAAAAGTCTTCAAACCGCCCTTTTGTGGAGTGTCCATCTGGGAAAAAAAGCTCCTTTCCCATTTCCAAGATCTGAGCAACAGTTGTTGTTTTGTCCACCGTTGCATGTCTTGTTCCTCCACCGTTTTTGGTCCTCACTTGATGGTATTCATCACTTGTAAAATTAAGCCATCCAACTTCAATCTTCCTGGAACTCTTTTCTCCTGCATTATTTCTCTGCATTGCCATCCTTTCACCTTGCTTTGAAACATCACAAAGCACTAATTTTGTCTTTGATTTCATTTTCCTTGTTCCTATTTTATCCCTTATTCTCTGTAGAACAGTCTCTTTATCGGTGCTGCACGACTGTCGACAGAAGGAGACGACAGCTATTCGATCACCATATGAAGTGATATATTTTGCAATTTGTTCATCAGTCATGATGGATAGCACTGCCTTGTCAATCTGCAAACATAAAAGCCAAGAAAATATGAAGTGGTAAACACGCCACCTCAGACCTACGTGCTCGAGTACCCTACTAACACAATCAGGTTGCAGCAATGTTGCAGAAACGTGCAATTTAGACTTTTGTATGGTCCACTCAACGTCAAGTTAAACGTGCATGCAACGCAAACGCGGTATCTGCACACAAGTTGCTGCAACGTGCAGGTCCAACGTGTCTGCAACGTGCCTGCAATGTGTACACAACGTTGTGATTTCCACAATGATTTCGATGTATATTGCTGCAACGTTGTATACACGTTTTTATATTACTTTGTTACGTTGCTGCAACGTGGTCTACACTTCCGTTGGCTACATTTATAATTTGCATTACAAAACAAATCAGCTCCTTGCACAAGCTCCACTACTTCCTGAAACTCTACAGGCATATTTCTTTACCGTCCTATACTATTGGATAGCAATAGCGATGAATCCGGTGTGCAGCACACCTGATCAATCACTTCCATCCACTAGTATAGGACAGGAAAGAAATACGCCTGTAGAGTGTCAGGAAGTAGTGGAGCTTGTGCAAAGAGCCTATTAATGTCATAGTCAATGCAGCAAGCAAAATTATGGTACAAAAGTTATGACAACACCATTCAGTCAAGAACAATTTATTTTATTAAAAAAGTACACAATGTCTGGCCTGCAACATGATAAACAAGTTTAAAAACAAAAAGGATTAAAAAAAAAAAATACAAAAAGTTATTTACAAAAAAAGTTATTTAAAAAAAAAAAATGGCAGGCTGTGCTCAGATAGGCTGGGGGGGGGGGCTGTGCTCAGATGGGCTGCGGGTGGGCGTCAGATGGGCTGGGGGGCAGCTAGGAAGGGAAGTCTTCCTCATCAGAATGCTGGGGAGTGCTCAGATGGACTGTTCTTGGATGGGCTGTGCTCAGGCGGACTTCTGCAGATACCTAAAGACACAATGAAATGGCCGTAAATACACAACGCACATACATGCACAAAAAAGTGGTACACAATCTTTGGAACCATGCAGTGTCACTGGGTAGGAGAAACCAAAGAAAAAGACATCACTTACCCTTCTGCATTTAGCAGGGGCATGTTTCAATGTCTCCTGCAGCTGGGCGGCCACCTACGCCATCATAGCCTTTGGCATGGAGACCATCACTGCACCTTTAAGTTATCAAGAAAGGTAATGGTTTCAATTCACATCGGTCATGGAACAAAGACGATGTATTAAAAAATATTCAAAATATGAACCATTTCTTACGTGTTAGAACATTGAAGAGTGTCATACTCTTCAGTGGCTTCTTCCCCTTCTTCCCGTGCACACTGTAGGCGCTCCACACCGCATGTGTGGCTACAGCTGACAGCACCCGCCGGACTGTGTCCGCCAAGTCTCTGCCACCAATGGCACCTAGGTATTGTGTCTGCAAAACAAAGACAGTCATTTACTGTACCCTTACCTGCACTGCAAAAATAAGACAAAGTTCCGCCCTGCAGACACTCACCATCTTCCTCTGATGTTCCCGGTCCTTCAACCTGGCCTCACAGACCTGCAGCTCCTCGTCCGTTTGGGCAGGGTTCAGTACATCCAGCACTTCTCCCTGGGCTCCAGACTCCACAGGCCACGTGCTCTGGGCCAGTTCCCTCACAGTCCGTGCAAGCTCACGGAGTTGCTCCCGCATCTCTGAGAACTGCTGATGTACAGACCTCTGGAAATCTAGATAAACACAGATGTGGCTATAAGTACATTGACATAAAACTAAATGAAACTCAAAATATATCCCTGCATGCAACATGAAGTAGTCCCATACCAGCATCTGCAGAGCAGCATTGATTAGGTAGAGGGTTACATGGAGTCAATGGTGCTGGAGCCGTTTTATTGGGCGACGGCATCACAGACCTAACTGAAAAACAAAAGGGATAAAGGAAAGGGATTAGCAGGAAACTGTATGGTGTTGGCAGCATGCTTTGGCTTCTGGCATTTGAAGGAAAATAAATTAAGACATTAACAGGTAGACATCAAAACACCACAGCAGTACATGCCACTCTTACCTGGTCTGGCTGGGGTGCTATACATGAAGCCTGGGCACGTATGGTTTTCGCTCACAGGGGATGAGCTCGGAAAATCTGCAAGATGAGTAAATGGTATTCAATCTAAAAAAGCCAATCACAGAGCTAACTGAAAACCTAAAGGGATTAGCAGGAAACTTTATGGTGTTGGCTTTGGCTTCTGGCATTTGGAGGGAAACTAAATAAAGACAAGACAGGTAGACACCACAGCAGTACATGCCACTCTTACCTGGTCTGGCTGGGGTGCTGTATGATCTGGCTGGGGTGCTATACATGGGGCCTGGGCCCCGCTCGCCCACATGGGACAAGCTTGAAAAATCTGCAAGATGAGTAAAATGGTATTCAAAATAAATAAAAAATAGTCCAACTATCAGTGTGCAGTAGGCATAGACATTTCATTTCAACACAAACATGCAGTTTCAGTTTTAACAGGAACGCCTGTTTTTGACTCGAACTCCAACAATATCCACCACCGATACTACTAATGTGGCAAACAAAGCTGCCTCCATCTTTGTTTCGAGCTAACGCTATTGTCCGGTAACCCGCTTACCTCGTGGGTGGCATTGTTCTCAGTCTCCCACTTTCCAGACAAATGGAAAATATATAAAGCATTATCTTGGCTTCGCCTTCACTGTTGCCTATGTAATATTAGCCTAAGATTCGTGATGTCCTTAGAAAGCCTGACACGAGTGAGCTCCCAATGTGAGTCTCAAATTCAGCAGAGTCAAACAACAAACAATTCACATGTGCAGCGGCCATTTTAGAGTAACGTTAACTAACACAAACTACCAGCTCAGACCTTTCGCTTGCTTATGTTTCTGCAAATGTTCGCGGCGAACACAAAGCCAGCAGTAACAGAAAATAGTTTGTCGGATTATTTGCAATATTGTCTAAACGTTAGTCAAGTTCGGGCCTTGACTTAGCTAGCTAACACTAGGTAGTGTGCTAGCTAGCAATAGCTAACATTAGCTAGCTATCATTAGGTAGCGTGCTAGCTAGCACTAGCTAACGTTAGCTAGCTAGCATTGGGCTTCCAATTCCTGAACTTAGTTTAGCGTGCAGGTTATGAGTTACTTCTGTTTACTTAAATTATTACCGGTAAGTAAACAAATAAATAGCTAAACCAACAGTCAAATCAATGTAATTTGATGAGGAAAAAAACCCCGAGGTAACTGGTATAACTTACCAGAGCTGAAGTGCGCACCACACTGTGTTTGTTAGTCCCCACTCTGTTCTCTTTATGGCTTTAAACCACAGCTTTCGACGGTTCCTCTGAAAAGGGTGACATCTCGAGGGGATGCTGAAGAATCTGAGGCCATCATCTTGTCCTTTTCTGTTTGTACAGTTCACAGCACAGCAGCTTTGAGGTATAATTAGCTACATGAAACGAGTAGCTAGCGAGTTCGTTCCTCGTTCGCTCGTTCCTTTTTCCCAAAGAGGCTGCGTGCTCGCTCTGCTGTGACGTAGGCGGCGAACCCATCTATAGGGAGGGAAAGTGATCTCATCGCCCCCTAGTGGAAGCGTTCCATAATGCAGAGAGAATGAATGGGTTTTCTCGACACGTCTTTTGAAAAATGATATCTTGGTCGACACCGAAAAGTTAGAATTTTTTGTAATTAATGAAAAAGCATTCAATTTATAACAAACAGGGAAATATACAATCAATAACATTTCTAAGATGCGTTATTAACCTCAACATACAGTACAATATGAAGGATATAAGCGAAAATTAAAAAAAAATTAAAAAGACAGGAGCAGTTTGGCAAAGAATCCTGCCTACTTTAACTGTGAACCAGCAAGCAGTGACGTCACGGGATAGCCCGATTGCTAGCCTAATAGGACTTTAATCCAACGTCACTGCAACGTTTATTTAATGACGTTGCAGGGACCCATATTGCAAATGTTTCTGCAACGTTGCAGAAAAGTCTAATTAGACTTAGGAGGGTAAAGTTATTTTCGACCTTAGATGGACGTTGTCACAACATCGCCTGATGGTAACGTTGCAACTTACCTAAGTACAACTTATGTGCAACGTTGCTGCAACCCACTGTGTTAGTAGGGTAGGGCTGGGTATCGACCTTTTGAAACTTGCGCGAAACCAAAAGTTGGCGCCTTTCGTCCGCTAGCTAGCAGTAGCTGTTTTTTCAATGCTGAATAACGTCAGCTAAGTAGTACTAAGGCTTTAGCTAGCTAAATTGTATGAACTAGCTACTGGCAACAGAGAGCAAAATGTATGAGCTAGTGTTAGCTAGTACGTAGCACGAGCTAGCTCAGCTCTGGCGTAGGTACTCTAACATGTCATGCCAGACTAGTGGGGTTGAAAGCGTCCATGGGAAATACTTGTATGTAAAGATCGATCTCTGGATACATGAATCGACTATTGTTTATTCAAATGAAGATCCCTTTGAATCTTAAAACTGACTTTTTCTGCCCAGCCCTATGCTCGAGCTACAAAGCAATAGCCGCTAACTAGCAATGAGGGGTAACATTAGCTGGCTAGCTTGATATTGCTAGTGGTAGCTTCTGATAGCAACTCGTCAACGCGTGATTAAGCAATTAACGTTATGTTTTTCATTTGCTGCCCACCTTGTCCCTTTTCATTTGTATTATGTCCTCTTTTTGGACCTGTCTTGACCGCAGAAATTCTTCTAAATCCTCCTCCATGATCTTGGTTGATTCCTACCAGATAAACAAGATTATCTTATGTTACATCTGAAATATCAACTAACGATGTTACAATGTGAAACGGTTGGGTTAATACATTACAGCGACCACGAGGTTTCCAGTTAACGTTACGTTAGCTAGCACGGCTGTCATCATAACTCCAATCTTTAAAATATACCAACGAAAACACAATTAATATCATATAAAATAACGATTACATGGGGGAAGCCATAACTAATATGTGCCCATAAATAAAGCATTTTATGAACATTAATCACCTTAAACGGGGGATATAGCGGGAGAAGAGCGGAGACACCAGCTACACGCTCCACTCACTGCGTAGGTGTGCTCGCATTCACTGCGCGATCCGTATCCAGGCATTACCAATAGATCGACGAACTTTGGTAGGAGCTAACCCTGTCATACAGTTAGCACTTTCTGCTTCAAATTCACTACCAATATATTATCTTATTGTTGTAGTTAATTTGCAAATTCAGTAATGGAGTTTATGAGCATAACCTCGGAACCAATAGCAGCATTTATATATATATATATATATATATATATATATATATATATATATATATATATGACGTATTGCCTATTTGGCGGCGCGGGGGGGGGTGTAAGGATATATATATATTATATATAGCCTTTATTCATTTTAATATGGTGTTACTCAAATGTCATAAATATAGGCTACATATTACAATTAGTCTGAGCACATTCAATAATTCCTATTACAACCCCTCATTAATTTAGGGGTATGATGGGACGGCAGAAAATGTCCCATTTCCCATGCAAACGTAGGCTAACTTTAGCCAACAGTATAAAACGTAGACACACTCACCCTCAAGATCTTGATCTTGTGACTTACAAACATGCACGGATTGCCTCTCTTAGGTGCATATACAGGTTCACAGCCTGATATGGATCTGTTGGTTGGGTCAGATGGGACTCGGCCATAAATATATTGCATAGTTCATACACATCTGGATCGCAAGGGATGGGCAGACGAAATACACTTTCACTTTTGCACACTTGAACATGTTCATCTTCAACTGGTGAAAGGAAGTCTCTTGTCCTGTAGAGTTCAGGCAGTGCATACATGACATTGGGCCGACCGCTGGGGACGTTGATGTTCTTTGATGGCCTGATGGTGTGTGTGTTCCATACCTGTGCGGTGTCATCCAACTCTTCCTGTTAAAAATAATATACAAATAGGCCTACATTTAGGGATAACTGTAGGCTACATAAATTAAATAGAATAGCCTACTAAATTATAGCATTCACCCTCCTCCCTCCCATCCGTCTCTCCTCCCTCTCTTCCTTGTTTTTCTATTTCTCCTCTCACTCACATACACATGCACACGACACACAAACACTAAATCTTTAACTTACCTGGATGAGTCCCATGCAGCAAAACTGGATGAGGCTTTTGTCCAGAAACCCACCATCAAAGAACCCGTTGTCTCTGAGGTCTGCAAACAAGGCTATCCAGAATTCTGCGCACTCTCTGCGTAGAAACCCCCACCAGTATTCAATTCTTTGATTGGCGGTGCTGGCTCCCTCCAAGTAACTGTCTAGGGTGTCATCTGGGTGATTGGGGACGAGGACACGCTGGAAGTCTCTAACATGGCAATTTTCAGTTCCAAGATCGCCTCTAACAACTCTAGGACAGCCCCCTAAACGCTGCACTGCTTCTATATAATATCCTCCGATCAACTTTGGGTCACTGCTTGTTGTGTATGCATTAAGCCAGATTATCTTCCTGGAAAACCCATCAATACATCCATTCACACATATGCCATATGGCTTCAGTTTATCATACGAGTCCATGTGCCAGATGAAGTTTGGACCCTTTGAGAAGTAGCTCCGTCGTCTGAGACGTCTTGATCGCCTGAATGACACTCCCCTGGGATCCAGCTCCTTCAACACTATGCGGACATCCTCCTTCCTCACACGTAGACCATGTTCTCTGCATTTTCCGTACATCCACCTGTACCCGTGAAGCTGGCCAGAGTACTGTAGTTGATTGCTAATAAATTCCACCAGGACTGCCAGATCAGAGTACGATTTGCGACGAGAGAGTCCTCTTGCGCTCAGTATTCTCTTTAGATGTCTCTCACTTAACTGATAACCGTGCCTACTGAGAAGCACTGATTTAATCTCTTTATATTTTAGACCTATCTCAAAATAGAACTCTATGAAGCTCTCCATTGTAAACTCTTCCTCAGACTGAACTCCCTTTATTTCGTTTGCATGTAAACAGAGGAATACTAAGATTTACGTCATGTATGCAACAGAAAATGCATTGCTTCAGGTGTGCGACCTTTGTTTACGTGTTTGCTCCTCTGACGTGCTCTAATAATCATGGATGCTAAAGCGATGTTCGTTTTATGTTAGTGCAAAGTCTGTTGGTGTTTGCATTTGCAAATACAACTGATTTATTATGTTGAGGAGGAGAGGAATTTCTTAATTCATTCATTGTTTTGTTTTTCTTTTACAGGATTCTGATTGGTTATCATGTCTTCATGCTTCTCGTTACACTGCCGCCTACAGACGTAGAGTGCTATTGGTGGCTTATTTATGCGGGTTCGTGTGCACGATTTTATTTTTTTAAAACGGAGATAAATAGGGAAATATAAATAGGGAAATATCAGTTTTTGTAAATATCTGTGTGTGTAAACGAAGAAAGTCACTCCAGGGCCCATACTACGAAGGTAGTTCAACAACTTAAGATGCTTAAGATCACCATCTCGCTCAAGTAAACCAAACAACCGCAATCAAGGATAGACTAAACGTTACAACGACTGGTCCAATCTATGAGCACGTTTACAGTAAAAGGGGAGGTATTTGCACAAAATGACCAATCTCAACCTTTAGTATTGGTATATGCTCCAAGCTCCGTCCACCGTATTTTACACAAGAGGAGCTATTAGAAATATGCATGTATAATAATACTATATTATTCAGGCGCAACGTACACAGTCGCTACTGGCAAAGGCTGGAAATAAAGTTGACAAAATATTACCTATTGTGTGAATGTGTTTTATCAATATCGTAATTAACACAAGTAGGCCATCTTTATAATTGGGCCATACATTTTAATGCCGTTTCAAACAATTGTAGCCTATTTCAGCTGCAACCCCAGTGAGCAAGGGACCTTTAAATAAAGCAAGTAGGCTAGCCTAGTCTTATGAGAAGACAGGGCATATAGTTGCACAACTTGATGCCAAAACTTGAGCAGTGAATGAGCTAGGTGTTGTGTGCACCAGTCAATACATGTCTTGCACTATTTCAGTTTACCTGTGTATTTATTGTCAAACAAAATAAATATATGATGCTAAACATTGTTCAGTAGTATTTGCGCATTAAAAACAAGCACATGTTGCAAAAAAAGAAAAAAAACACTAAAGTTGTCATACAATAGCAAGACACTGGGAGGCAGGAGTAGGGTGCAAGCCCAGGTGGGGAAAGATTGGGCAGAGGGGTGGCCGTGGTAGCTTCAGTCCACAACTAGGGAGAGGCGATGAGGAAGGTTGGAGGGCTCTGTGAGGGTATGGGGGTGGTGTGAGGTGACCAGAGGAGAGCTGGATAATCCTGAGGCAGAGAGAGCGACAGGGCACAAGGAACAGGACAGGGCAAGGAATTCTGATTAGGGAACACTATGAAGACCACATATGAGGCGAGGACATAGCAGGCAGACTTCCATTGACGGGAGCAGAGCAGCAGCAGCACGTGACTGATTGTTCCACACTGTCCTGAAAGTCCTCAGCCCAGTCAAAGCTGAAAAGGAAGAAAAAAAATGAACTACTACTGATATACATTCACAAACAGATGACAAGAACCCCCCACCCCTGTCATTAAGACCCTCTGAAGCAACTGCACCATGAATAAAGCCAGGCTGGATATAACAAACACTATCAACAAGTCAGTTGTTTTCAATATATAGGCCAGTACCGTCTTTCCGGGGACCTTTATTTTGAAACAATCGCCAAACCGGAAGTCCGTCCGCTAGCTACCTAACAGTTAGCTCGCTAGCTGTTATTCAATGATAAATAACGTCAAGCACTGACCAGACTGATGATTCAGATGATCAGAATCACTATATTACTTGTGTTTTAGCTTGCTAACTAAATAATATGAACTAGCTACCGGCAGTAGCTAGCTAAATCTCTGTATCCAGAGATTCGAGCTAGCCTGCTCGACGTGAAATCACGTTAGCCAGAAGCTAGCTTGTAGCTAGCCACTTAGCTAGCTAGCTGGCTGGTGAACTTTGCCTAGCCAAAACCGTAACATGCAAGGTAACATAACACACCTAGACTAGATACAAAGCCCAACACGGACAATAATAAAGGCATTTCTATGGAAATGAGTCATGTCGAGGTCTGATTGGTTATTAGACAGTTAACTCAGGCGGTGGCTTGTTCTGACTCATGCAATGCTCCAGCCTGAAAGCGATATAAACATGCAAATACTAGTGTTACGCTAGCTAACCATTATGGCTAGGTATGTAGAAAAACACAGAGCACAAAACAGATAAAGCCTACCGTTTGCAGCAGGAAAACATGTTTCCTCATACTTCCCAGCAGGAAGACAAAAATGATACTGTGTTTATTCTCTTTCCACGACGATCATGTGAACGGTTGTGGAAGTTCATAACACCAGTGACTTCCCCCCATTCTGTGAAATCAAGTTCAGTGATGATTCATTCATTCATTCCATTCATCATTCAAGTGAATGATAACTAAACTCAGTGGTCTTGCAGTACATTTGTAGGTACATTTCAATGTTGATGGGTAAATGTTGATGAGTAAGTTTTTGCGAGATCTCGCAATAGTGTCGAGAGTCGGGGGGGGGGGGGGGGGTCTCGAAAATATTAACAATAAATCCTATTTTGGTTGTGCATTTTCTCAATTTGCTGTATCATCATCATCATGTGTAATGTGTAAAATTAGTCTATTTTGATGTGGTTGCTTCCGTGTTAAAGTAAGCCCACTTCTCCTAATTGCAGTAGGCCTAACTGTATTGTGTCCTTATTACTCATTTATTATCTTTCTGTAGTAGGCTATGGTTATTGTGCGCTGGTTAGCCTACACCAGACCAGGGCGTGTGTAGCAATCACCATCACCCAGGATTACTGGACGGGCGCAGAGACAAGGGGAGGTAGACTGAGAGAGGGGGTGGGAGACCCAAAAGAGAAAGACAGGGAGAGGGATAAAGGGAGAGAGGGGGAGGGAGACAGAGAGAGAGGGAGGGAGAGATAGGGAGGGGGAGGGAGACAGGCAGAGAAGGAGAAAGGGGGAGGGAGACAGGGAGAGGAGACCGGGGGAGAGAGAAAAGGAGATAGGGGAAGGGAGACAGGGAGGCAGGGGAGGGAGATAGGGAGACTTAAGTATATATTTTTCAACCTTTTTTTTTTTTTTTTTTCTCCACCATACATTTTTTTTTTTTTTTTCTTGTCACTTTAGGGGCATAATTTTTTTTTTTTTCCCATGTTTTTTTTTTTTTTTTTTCCATCATGATTTTTTTTTTTTTTTTTTCTTGTCACTTTAGGGGCTCCGTAAAAAACAGAAGATGCAGAATGAAAAATAAGTAGGTGTGCAAAGGTAACCTTTTTAAAGACAAACCATAGGCCTACTTCAATAAACTTGATGGGGGGGGGTTGCAGGCCCAAAAAGCATAGTAGGCCACACTCAAAAAAATAATCCTTTAAATTTACTTAATTTGTTTGTGGACAGTGGTTCCACATGATCAGTATGAGTTATTTATAAATGAACACATTGATTTAGATAAACAGAATGTAATCATCTTCCACAAACATGACCAAATCAATTTAAGTTACTTCCATTAAATCAACTTCATTTCCTTGATAAAATCAAGTTAATCCAACACAAATTAATCACTATAATCTAACATGATAAATTGACATGATTAATTTCAGTTTTGCTTATTTTATTTATGTGAATGCAACTTATTGTGTTTATCTTTCACCTATACAAACAATTTATGGACAGTGGTTCCATCCATAGCAATTAATTAATTACAAAATGAATCATTCATTTCAGTTTTTGAACAACATTTTATTCACAAAATAATCCCCACACTGCTAAGTGCTGTTTTAACAGGCCATTGTAGAAACACAGACCATCTTTAACGTGCTGTTAGCTTAGTAATCTGCAAGTACACTCTGAACTGTACCTTTCAGAGAAGTACAGTAGTGAAATGAAGAGAGAAGTTCTGAAATGAAAACCCCATCTGGGAAAAAAAATAGTAGACCTGCTTTAACCTTACTGCTAAAGTTTGCACTTGATGGCCTGTGCTTTGTTAGAGAGTCTGGTTCCATCCAACTCCATGAAGACTTTCTGGAGCAAAAAGTATACTTCATATCTTGCAGGTAGCTCATGTCGAGTGCATACGTGAGTCCAAACAACATAGCAAAGCCAAAAGCCACGCTGCCCAGGTCTGCAAGTACCTCCATGCCTTCGATGATGATCCCCACATCTTCAGGGTAATTGCTGGCATCTGTTCCTGGTCCTCTGACGACGAAGATCCCCATAACAGTCTCCTTTACAGCCAGCCTGGTGCTGCTAAGTTCCATGACCTATGGGGAAAAATGAGCACAAAGCTGATTGATGAGCAGATCATAGTCTAATCTGAACTAGGTTAATTGTAGGCTCTTGTGTGCTTGTTAGGGTGCACTGATCGCCGAATAAAGAAGCTTTCTTTCTTTCAGGAATAGTGGGGCTGTGCAAATAGCCCATTCCGTCTTGATGGTAGGGCACCTCAGAGGGGTCCATCAAGCTATCCATCAGTACAGACCTACTTGCATTTCTGACATGCATCCTCAATGGCTAATTGATTTTTAAGGAAAAAACAACAACAAATGAAGTGCACAGTGCTATATGTTAACTTTCCATGTATTCCATCACAAGCTTGCTTGGGTCTTCATAGAGATACACACAGAGGGCTTTGAGGATGCACTCTCTCCCAATGTCAACATCATCTTACTGAAAGACAACTGTATAACAACACACACACACACACATACACTAGAAATTCATTAAAGGATCCATATTGTGATTGATTAATCAGAAAAAAACAAATTCCAGAATGAATCATACTTTGGTCATGGTATCCATGATGCTTTTGAGTCTCCTGCATTGCTCTCCTCCTCTCTTTTCAAACATCTTCATCAGTTTTTCATCAGTTCAATTTAATATATACTAATGATAACACTCTGTAATTCGTGACAATATATCCTATGATGTCACACCAGCAGTACACATCACTCTGAAAATATTTTTTGAGTGAATACATTCATATGTAGGCCTAACCTTAATACTCACCTCTTATTGGTCTTAGAGTCTGTCTTCAAGTCTTAGGCCGTGTGTCCACCAAAGGTTTTTTTCCTTAGCGCAGCGTATGTTTTTAATAGTTTATAATGGGAGCGCCGCGTTTTGGGAAACGCCAGCAGCGTAGCATGGCACTGAGCGTATTTTCTGCGCTGCACCGTGCACGACAAGCGTTTTTTTTATCAGCCTGCCCGAGTTGAAAAATGGTCAACTTGGGCTGAAAAGCTCGGAGGCAGCTGAGCTCATCAATGTAAGCTTTTACCTAGCCGTCCAATCACAGTGAAGAAGGGGTGGGACAAACACAAGACGGCTCTCTCGGCAAAATGGTTGAACAACTCTAGCAACGTCAACAACAACGGGGGGGGGGGGGGGTGACGACCTCCCCTCCACTAAGTGTCCCTGGTTGGCTTGCTGGCGTTTGTGCTTTCCTTTCCAGGGTACCTGGTGGAGTGGAGGGGCATCAGGGCCGATGAGCTGCATCTGCTCAGCGGCTATAAAGCAGCCCCATGCATCAGTGGATCCTCCCTGGTCGCAGACGGACAGCTGTTACGTTTATGTTGCTACGGACTCGCACACATGCACTTGCACACACTACTGACTTTGCACGTTAACCTTTGTTTACCTTAAGTTTATTAAATCCTGGTACTCCTTTTTACATCCCTCGTCTGGTCTCTCATTTGTTGATGTAGCCTTGAGCCTGGCTACATCACAACAGTCACTCATCACATCAGTGTTTAATGTTCAAATAGATTAAATGCTGTCATTATCCTGTTAAATGTGTCCATCGCAACAATGTCCTCCCTTCTATTTTCTAAACCAGGTAAGGTCATGTTTTACACTTGAGAATAACAAAATGAAATATATAATATACAAACGAACTTGTGCTGTGCTTTCCACAAGCATAGCCATTGTAGCGCTCCTTCCCTGTATGAAACCTGGAAATGAAATTCTCTGACTAACCCTCAGGATGGCACAAGCTATTAAGTTTCCATTTTGCGATATGACAGTTGTGGATGAACATTGCATATAGGGATTTAGACTGCACATTACCACAGAGCAGCTGGCTGAGGACACGTGTAAAGACTGAATCTACAGTTCGGAGGAGGCTTGTCCTGGCCAGAAGCGAGGAATGGCTCTCTGCTCAGAGGGCCCACACCATCAATAGAAATATTATGGGCTTTTGGAGACCAGAGCAGGATAATATCTTAGCTCTATCAATAAGGAATGGAAGTGGAGGAGGAAATTGCAAGTCAAATGCTTGGGGATTTATTTTTCTGCATACTAATTTGTTTGGGAGAAAGTATTTACATGATGAACCAGCAAATGGATCCAATTAACATTACTCAACATCATTCTTCCTATTCTCATGTTCATGACTTTGTGTACATCTGCAAGCTCTATAAACTTTCTCATATCAACCGAAGTTGTGCAGCCCAAACAGACATAAACAGTCTGATATTTGTGTTTGCTCCCCAGACCAGGAGAGAACATAATGTTTAATTTATATGAGCTCTGATATCAACTGAATGTTAAGGACTTCAGAAAAAGCAAACATATGCTCTCCCTATACGGAGCTGTCCCTGGGGGAGGCCTGGGATAATTGGCTTTTGAATGTAAACTCTCTGGGCCAGAAGTAACAGCCAGGGGAATACGACTCCTTCCCTGAGACAAAACTGGAGCATTATGAAACACCCCAAAATGTTCCTATAGGAATACCCGCCTCCCCGACACATCACCCTCTATCATAAAGTTGGAAGGTGCAAGGCTGCTACTGTACTACTGAATATCTACTGTAGATATTCAGCCTTAGTGACTTTTCATTCCCTTTTTCCATTTACATAGCTACAATTCCTCTGGTAAACATGAGAGTCACAACCCCCCCATATCCGTCCCTAAATTTCCCAACCTGTTGTGGTAGAAGAACATAGATCCAAATTGGCGTGACATGTGTGAGGCTGCTGGAAGTGAGCCGGTCTCAGTCTCATTACAGGAAGTGCTGCACGGTAAAGACCAGTGCAGCATGGCTGTATGGCACGGCACAGCCGGCACGGTATGGACTGTACCTTGGATGTTTGGTACTGGTCAGTCCCAGCACAAAGACAATCGTATAGTAATTATAGACAACTGTACTAGCCAGGTTGCTTGGCTGATACAGATACAGTAGGGAAGTGTTAAAGTTCTGTTGTTTACGAACCCACCCCTCCACCTCGGTACCCATCTGTCTAACCGTGACCCTCCATGTGTCAGCAGAAACAACAAGAGCCCGCCCCCAGGGCCGAGGCGAGAGGTTACAGCGTGGCCCTGTGATTGAGCATGGCTTTCACTTAAATGATTAAACACACAAACTGACACCCAATGCTTGATGCTCAATCCATCATACTTCTAATAAATCTTTCAGTTTACAGCAGGATGGGGAGGCCAGACAGAAATGGGTGAGGGTCAGATAGGAGCTGTGCTGAATGGACAATAGCTGTACTGTACTGCTGTGTCCACCCTCCTTCCAGCCATGTTATGAAGTGGAGGAAGGTCATCTTTCCTGAGGCAGGAGAGACACCTTTTGACCAACAGTTGAGGAATGCACTGGGGAATTTGACGGGTATTGATGTGGGAAAAAGTTGTGGGAAAAAGTTGCTCTGTCCTGAGGCGTTTTAGCCCAAAGATTGTCCTGGGATCATTGGGATGTCTCTGAGGTCTGTTTGGTTTGCTATGGGGTAGACCATAGAGTTTAAGTTTGGTCATACTAAACAGGAGGTTTGTATCCGTCAAGTCATGTTGCTACAGTACTACTGTGGGTTTAGGTTGAATGGCTGCTGCTTTAAACAGTCTATAGCACTTTCTAGTTGGCAGTGATTAAAGGAATATGCTCGTTTTTGACAACCTGGACCTTATTTACGACATATTATAAGAAGTTTGACTCACCCAGATCACTTTTTTGTTGTTCGGAGGCCTGTAGAAGAAATATAAAATCCAGCGCGAGCCAGTATATCCATGTAATGGCGGCGCACGGGGCATAGGGAATGCCGTTTCTCAAAATCCATTTTCGGCCGCTAAACGGTTGTTTTCATCAATCACATTGCATGAATCGACAGTTGATATTCCTCTACGCCAGCCATTGTTTTGGTTCCAAATAAGGGGTCTTGATCCTCTGTAACAAGCCTCTTTACAAGCCGCTCCCCCACTTGCTCCAGCACGCATGCGCACAGGCCAGCGCGCAGACTTGCTATTCTCCGTCTGTAGGCTACACTCGCGGCTCACATTCTCTGCGCTACGATCGGATTGTTGGTGCCTAGAATATTGTGTGCAATATGGCTGAATATTTGTCAGATTTAGAGGATCTAGAAAATCCGATCGTAGCGCAGAGAATGTGAGCCGCGAGTGTAGCCTACAGACGGAGAATAGCAAGTCTGCGCGCTGGCCTGTGCGCATGCGTGCTGGAGCAAGTGGGGGAGCGGCTTGTAAAGAGGCTTGTTACAGAGGATCAAGACCCCTTATTTGGAACCAAAACAATGGCTGGCGTAGAGGAATATCAACTGTCGATTCATGCAATGTGATTGATGAAAACAACCGTTTAGCGGCCGAAAATGGATTTTGAGAAACGGCATTCCCTATGCCCCGTGCGCCGCCATTACATGGATATACTGGCTCGCGCTGGATTTTATATTTCTTCTACAGGCCTCCGAACAACAAAAAAGTGATCTGGGTGAGTCAAACTTCTTATAATATGTCGTAAATAAGGTCCAGGTTGTCAAAAACGAGCATATTCCTTTAAGGGGAGACACTACAGTCAAAATTGTGTTTTTTCTTCCGAACTTCAATTTTCAGATTTTTCGATATTCTTCTACTATAACATGTATACTATCACTACATTAACAGAGAAATTGTGAGACTTGATTAAAAACTGCTATTTTTCAAATTGTTGTACCTGTGAAATAAGCATATTAATTCATAATGCTTATCTTTATCGGCCATTTTCTTAAAATTGCGTTTTTTCAGTACCTGACATCACTCGGTACCTGCTACAGTATCTCAACTTCCAGGGCAGGTGCATTCACTAAACTACATACTGATTCTCAGATGTATTCTGCAAATATTTACAGCTGGAATTGTAAATACCTTGTTGTCTTTTCATTTTAGGTTGCATTTCCTGTAATACGCCAACAAATTGGGTGGATGGGTGTAGGCAGTATTTTTTCAATATCTCTTGAAAATAAGCTTGTAATCACAAACCCAGCTGTAAATATTTAAGTTTTTAGTATATTATCAAAAGAAAAGTAAAACTTAAAGCCTGACTTTATCCATTGTTTAGATAGCAGGTACCGAAATATATGCAAATTTAAACATATTTAATGAGCTTTCCCTAATTTGCATACCTAAACTTTTTTTGAGAGAGAAAGTGTAATACTAAAAATATTTCCATGGATGTGAAGATAAAACTATTAAAAATTCATGAGGATATCTTTAAAGTAGAAAAAATACTATTCAACTATAGTGTCCCCTTAATTTGTACACATTTTTGACAATACCTAAGCATTACATGACATTACATTACAGTCATTTAGCAGACACTTTTATCCAAAGCGACTAACAATAATTGCATTTAACATAGGAAGAGCCTATGTACTACTACTTGCCAGAACTCACAAGTACATCTTCTTTCTAAAACAAGTGACTAAGAGCATAATTTAGTGCTGAAGGCAAAGTGCAAGAATCACAATCTAAAGTAAAGTGCAATATAATATAATACAATAAGTGCTTAGGTGGGAGGATTGTTGTAGTACTTCTTGAAGAGATGAGTTTTGAGCCTGCGACGAAAGATGGGCAGCGACTCTGCTGTCCTGACATCAGTGGGCAGCTCGACACATCACCTCAAGCTCAATCTGGACAAGACTGAGCTGCTGTTCCTCCCGGGGAAGGGCTGTCCGCACCGGGACCTGGCCATCACCATTGAAGACACAGTGGTGACCCTGACTCTGTCCAAATGACCAACTGTCATTTTCCTCACATGTCACATCCGTCACACGTTCCTGCAGATTCATGCTCTACAACATCAGGAGGATTCGCCCTTTCCTCACTAATGAAACGGCGCAGGTACTCATCCAGGCCCTGGTCATCTCCCGCCTGGACTACTGCAACTCCCTCCTCGCGGGGGCACCGGCGTCAGCCATTAAACCTCTGGAACTTGTCCAGAAAGCTGCTGCTCGCCTGGTGTTCAACCACCCCAAATTCTCCCACACAACTTCCCTCCTCCGTTCCCTACACTGGCTCCCTGTAGCGGCCTGCATCCAGTTTAAAACTCTGGCGCTAACCTACAGGGCAATGAAAGGAACAGCCCCCTCCTACCTCCAGGCCATGGTCAAACCCTACACCCCCTCCCGACCGCTACGCTCTGCTACCTCAGGGCGACTGGTTACCCCGTCACTCCGAGGCTCCTGTGGTCGATCGACACGGTCACGGCTCTTCTCTGTCCTGGCCCCGCAGTCGGCATAGCAGTGAGGAGAAGCCATGCGAGCGAATGACAGAGCCTCTTGTGGTGTGAAAGTGTCACCTTTGGAGAGCTAAGCTTATACCACCTGAACTTGGGGCTAAGCCTCTAGCTTAGTGGTTTAACACATTCTTCTTCTTCTCCAGTGGGCTATGGAGGTGTGGACTTCCAGGGTTTTGATTCCTGGTCAATTCAGTGGAGATAAAAGCAGCTTTGAGCCAGTGATCACTGGTGGGCAGATTGACTGGGGAGTCTTTATCTCCAGTGGCCAGAACTAAGTCTGCCGACAGACACAACCCTCTCCCTCTCTCCCTCTCCACATATTCCCCTCTCTCACTCTCTCTCCCCATCTTTCTCCTTCTCTCACTTTCTAGGTGAGAAACTGTGTTTGACTTCTCTTTGAACAGCAGCAAGCGTACATAGCCTCTACCCCTTCCCAGCCCTTGCTATGTCTTCCTGCAATATCAACAAACTCTTAACAAACTTCATGACCTTCTGCCTGAGTTTTGAACTCTGTATACAGTACATCTGTAACCCAGTGCTTCGTACTCTTAATATTCATGTGTGCAACATAGACTGCTATTTCTGTTATCTAAGGTGGCCTGTTTATCCAGCCAAAGGAAGATATTCAGGGTACTCTTCCTCCTTGCAAGGCTCTGTCGATCTCCCCCAAGATGCTGGATCAATGATTGGTCGAGCTCTTCCTTCCTGCACACTTCCAGCATCCCAATCAACGTGAACTTGGCCCAGCCGTTTTGGAACGTCTTTTGATCCATCTATATGTTTTAAACAGAAGAAAGCTATCTAACAATTCCCATGGATTGGGAATGGGACATCTGTACATTCCAGTGTGGGTTTTCCTTTATCATCCAGACATGCTTCCCTTAGGACTCACCTTCAACGGGAGGCAACTTCAGAGGACGCCAAAGTCCCAGTGGCATAGCTGAATATATAATCTGCTGAACAAGGCAATCACCGGCACCGCACTAGGCCAATATCAAAGTTCAGAAATGAAAAAGTCTTCCATTTACAGGTGGGAAAAGTCTTGCTGTGACCTTTACTTACTTACTTACTTTCGCCTATTATCCCTTCCCTTCTACTATCCCATCCCTTCTGGGGCATAGGCCGTCAACATGGGTTTTCCAAGCATCCCAGTCCTGAGCCAACCTCTCCAGCTGAATCCAGGTGTGTCCCATCTTCTTGGCATCAGCTTCCAAGTCCCAGCACTAGGTGTTTTGTGGTCGGCCTCTCTTTCTTTTCCCCTGGGGGTTCCACCTGAGAGATTGTCTTGTGATGTCCAATCCATCTCCAACCCCATTGAAGAATCTCTTTCTCTGCTGACTGATCTTTGTTGCCGATGGTCTTCCAGCAAACCTGGAAGATTCATAGCAGACAGGTGTTTATTGGTTCTGGTGGCTGTGACCTTTACACATCTCAAACATCTTGTCTGCTTTTGTGACCTCAAGGTTAATTGCCTCCTTCTTGGACCCAGTAGATTTTTGTTTCATAACATTACATTTGCAGCTGTTGTCCTCCCCCGGATGCTGTTCCTTCTCTATCTACAAAGGCAAGCTGAAAACTGTATCAACATGGACTTGGGTTTGGAAAATGTAGGAGTAAATTTGTTAACACTTTAGTTATTAAGTGATACTGCAGGTCCCCTCTAAATAAAGTGTAGCCTATTAGCTATTCTGAGGATGTACAACACTGATGTTTCAAGAATTTTGTATTCTGGAGTATTATTCAAATTATCAACAGACAAAAAACACATTCACTCATATGAGAATAGTCTTCATATTTGAGAGAGTGGAGAAGCTCTGGAGAGATGCCCTGCAGTTGTTGATGAATATCCTGGATGGGGAAAAAATGGCAGGTCAGCCTCTGAGAGAAGGAGCCAGGCTCCCAGGGAGATGAGAGCAGCAATAGGACCCAGAGCCCAGCCCAGCACAGCATGTTGCTGGTGTGTGACTAGATATACATCCGCGATAACGTGATCCGACAATACCATGCAGCTTCTTCTAAATGGCTTAGCATTGAAGCAGAGCTAGGCAGGATGTACAGTGCAGCCCTTGCACAGCATGTGAGCAGCTCTGAAGAGGTACGTCTTGATGTAACCTATAGGGTTGTCTTTACGGTTAGTGATCATGTAGAGTGAACACACAAGGCTATACACAGCAGGTGTGTTCCTGAAGATGTCAGTTTTGAAGATGTCAGTTACCAGGATCCAACAGTACCATAGAATGACGTTTGTGTAGGTGTGTGTGTGTGTGCCAGTGTCAGTGTGAGTGCTTGCACTTTATACAGCATATGTTCAGGAGTGGGTGTGTTTGTGTGTCTGTGTGTAACTGAGTTGAATTGGTTAAACTCACTGTTCCGTATAAATACCTCCTACCTGTGCCATTGAATTGCTCACTGGCGAAAGCAGTGTTCAAGGGAGGCGGTCACGCATGTTTGTAAGTCAGAGGCTCACTTCTGTCTGGTGGTTAGTTTACTCAGTATTTTCTAGGAGCTTGCACACTGTCATAAAAAAAAGTATGAAATTGTAGCTTTAAGGTACAAAAGCTTGCACTGTGGTGGTACCCTCAAAGGGAACTTTTGTGTACCTTATGCAGAGAAAACAAATTTGTACCTTATTTAAAGGAGAATGATAGTTTTGACAACCTGGACCTTATTTACGGCATATTATAACTTGCTCCAGCACGCATGCGCACAGCGCGCAGACTGGCTATTCTCTGTTACGTCTGTAGGTGTTATGGTTCGGGCCGGGTCCACCCCGGCTCACCCCCTGCTCCCAGTCTGGACCCGCGTCCCTGCCCCGGACCCCTGATTCGCCCCGGACCCCTGGTTCTCCCCGGACCCCTGGTCCACTCTGCTCGCTCCTGGTCCAGACCCTCGCCCCTGCCCCGGACCCCTGGTTCGCCCTGCTCACCCCCTGTTCCCGGCCTGGATTCCTCACCCTGAGCTGCTGTGCCCCCTGGACCTTCCTGGACCCTGAGCACCTCCTCTCCCAGTGACTGCCCCTGCACTACCCCAGATACTTTTGTACACTTTGGTCACTGTCACTTGGCTTTGTTCTGCCTCCTTGTGTGTTTGGTCTTGTGTTCGTTGTCTTGTCTGTCTTGTCTTCTATGTTGGTTTGTGTCCTCCCAGGTCTAGACACCTGTCCCCTCACTAGTCTCACGTCACTCCAGTCCCTCCTCTCCGGGCCCTCTAGTTTCCCCCTCTGGTTTCCTGCCCAGTCCCTTTCCCTGTCCCAGCCTTGTTCCCTGTTCTCCCTTGTGTCCTTGTTCCTCTGTCCTTGTGTTGGTGTCTTGTTGGAATCCCTCCATGTCCTTGGCTGGGTGATTGTCTGCACCTGTGTCTCGTTATGTCTTGTTGCACACCTGTACGTTGTTCCTTGATTGTTCTCCCAGAGTATATATGCCCTCTGTTTCCTTTGTTCTCTGCTGGTTCAATGTTAGTGTTTCCTCCTGGTGTTCCTCTATTTGTTTTTTTTTTTATATTAAAACCTATATTTGGATATTGGATTGGAACCTGCGCCGCTTGCCTGCTGTCTGCTATTGGGTCTTACCTACACCAGCCTCAAACCCTAACAGAAGGCTACACTCACAGCTCACATTCTCTACACTACTATCGGCTTGTTGGTGCCTGGAATATTGTGTGCAATATGCCTGAATATTTATCAGATTTTGAGGATATAGAAGATGACTTAGAATCGTAGCGTAGATAATGTGAGCCGTGAGTGTAGCCTACAGACGGAGAATAGCCAGTTTGCGCAAGTGGGAAAGCTATTTCGTTTCTAAAGACGTTTCTAAAGGTCATATTACAGAGTCGTGAAAAACCACAAGCCCTCGCTCTATATAAGCACAACTAGCGATTCATAAAGACAGATTGATGAAAACAACCCTTTCCGCCGCCATTACATGGATATATTCATACCGGTGGTGTGAAAGCGAAAGTTATGGAACTAATCAATAAAAAATGTGAAAGCACCAAACCGGATTCTGGTTCAGACCTTGGTCTAGACCTTCAGTTGTGAAAGCGCCCTAGGCGGACCATGGTTCGGTTGTTTGATCCGGGGACCGAGTTCGAATACGTGTTCACACCTCTCCAAACGAAGCGGAGCAAACTTTTTTGGTCCGATAGTCTGATTCCAAACAGAATGCTTACATTAGATAACTAGTAGTTTTAACGTTAGCTACCAGATTTGCAGATTTTACCTCGGAATGCGCGCCTTTCTAGCTAGCTTGTGTGGTGAATGCAGCGCGTGAGAGTAGCGTTGCTGCTGGCTAGCAGCTAATGTTAGCTAACTAGCTTCATTCGAATTTAGGACACCTGCTGATCATTTTGATCCCGTTCGGGGAAAAATATAGATAAAAACACTAATATCTGAGTTTCAACATAACTAGCTAGTTCGGTTGGCTGGGGTAAAGTTAGCTAGCTAGCATAAATGCTAACATTAGCAAGTCAGCCGAACTAGCCAACCGAATTTCAATTAACTTCAACTAAACATTTTTCTGAACAAGCTTAATCACACATTACCTCTGCATCGTTGAGCTTCCTCTGCAGTTATTGCTATGCCGGCTTCCTCCAATTTCAGGAGGAGCTCTTCGGTTGTCAACTGATCCATACCGCCAGGGCCGGCCCGAGGCATAGGCGAAATAGGCGGTCGCCTAGGGCGCCAAATGGCCAAGGGGCGCCTGGCCAAGGAGCACCAAAAAAAAAAAAAAAAAAATTATTTTCTATTTTTATTAAAATAATTTCATTCCGTAATCCCTACTGTCTCTATTACGCTTCGCAATGCGGTTTGGCGCCTCCTCCCCCGTTAACAAATCGCGCAGCAGCCCCCCCCCCCCCCCCCGTCAACAAATCGCGCAGCAGCACCCCCCCCCCCCCCCCCGTCAACAAAACGAAACTGAAGGTGTTCCATAATCTCGCCTAGAGCTGCTGAAATGCTAGGGCCGGCCCTGCATACCGCAGCACCAGAACGACTGACAGAACCAATGGCAGTTGGCAAGCAATACATAAAAAAAAGAAAGAAAAAAAGCCTGACGTTGTACCCATGGTTACAGCCTTGCATGGTACAGTTTTGTACCTTTCACATCTAAAACCTGAAAATGTACCCTTCAAGGGGCATACTTGCACCAAGGGACAATATTGTACTCATGGGGGAACAATTGCAGCGTTTGTACTTTATTTCTGACAGTATGCTGCTGAATGTTCAGTGTCTTTTATTATAAGGTAGCCTATGTATCCTAAAGTATAATGGGTTACTGGGATATTATTTCATAGATTACTACTGTACAGTACCATTCAGGTAAAATATTTGCGTTTATTTATTTACTCCATTTTTTATAATGTTACATTTCTACTAGTTGTATTTATGTTATGTATATGTGCTGTTATATGTTCCTATGATACAGCTTTTTTATTTATTTATCCAGGAGCTTGCTTGATCGTCTTGTTAATAGAAGTCAGTGTGTGTGTGCGTGTATGTGCCAACATACAGTATGACAAGTACACAGCCCAGGGTAGCAAGCATTGCTAGCAGGATGTCCTTTGAATCTCACAGGTAATGGAATCATAGCTGCTACAATGTAATTATTCCCAAGCAGGCAAAGTGGGCATTATAACATCAACAGCTGCAACTTTCATCACAGGGACAAGGACACACTCACAGATGTTTAATTGGATGTTTTTTTTTCTTCTTTTTTTTCCCTCTGCGGATAGCATAGTAATATATTATACCTTGTTTCAAGGTCAAAAGGGAATTGTATTTAGCAGACTAAGGACCTAAATGTTTTAGAGGTTTACTGGCTGGTAAAGGCCACTGTCATAAAGGATATGTGTAAAACAAATTGCAATCTGTGTGTCAGCCCATGTTAAATGGACTGCACCATTGACGAGGCATTCAATCTGGTGGCTGTTTTTGTGAGGAAGCAGGCACCCACTTACAAGGTGGGTCAGACAGACTGCAGTTGTAAATTATACTGTTTAAGAGGTGTCAAAAGTTGACTGACATTACCACCCGTTTTCCTCAAAATCGTCCAATCTTAATATCATTCAACTTTTAATAATAACTGATGTGGCTGACTCCATATGTTTGTTGGTGTGATGAAGGAGTGATGTTTGTTTTCTTTAACTTTCGTATTACTTTTAACAGCTCAGTGGCCTTGAGGTTAGAGTGTCTGCCCGGAGGTTGGGGGTTCGATCCCCGGCCGAGTCATACATCACAAAGACTATAAAAATGTTACCCACCGGCACTAAGCATCAATGGTTGTATTGGGGAAAGTCCCTGCGACATATTAGCGTCATGTCCAGGGTGTGTATTTGTACATCAAGCTGCTTCATGCCAAGGAACCAGGAGATAGGCTCCTGCCCTATAGGCCACTAGGCTCGAGAACCATTGGACCATCTCAGTGGCCTTGTGGTTAGAGTGTCCGTCCTGAGACTGGAAGGTTGTGAGTTTGATCCCCGGCCGAGTCATGACCACTGCTCCCCCAGGGGATGGGTCAAATGCGGAGAACAAATTTCACACACTCAGGTGTGTGACAATCATTGGGACTTTAACCTTTAAGGCTACTTCTTCTTCTTCTCTGCTTCTCTGGCCCTTGAATCAAAGGTTGGCCTCTCCTTTCAACAGCTACATTGATGCCAAGCAGAGCAAACAGCACAACAGGAAAAAGGTGAGCAAATGCCACAGTATTTAAATGACATACTAGGTACTTTAGCATCAAGGGAACATGTGCGTTTGTGTTAGCTTTCTGTCTCTGGATTGGAAGAGAGGAGACGCCGCACACTCTGGCAGGTCCGATGCAACTTTCTGTCTCTGCCTTTCTCTCTGTCAGTCTCTCTCTCTCTCCCTCCTTTTCTGTGCTTTGTCAGGGGAGAGACACTGGCCCCCCATGACTCTGTCTGCTGGTGGTGCATACTGTACCAATCATAATCCTGGTTTATCTGGCTGCCCCCACCTCACCGCCAGAGCCCCTCAATGTTTCCCCTGCCATTGTTCCCAAGACGGCCAGAGGGGTCAGAGGTCAAGGCATGCATTTACTTTATAGGTTTGGGAGGGAGGATGGCGGGAGGACTGGGAGCAGGGTAAGTAGGAGAGGGATATTTAATTAATGGCCCACCTCCAGAGCACTTACGGCCCTGCACATACTGTATATTTAGGTGGTAGTTATGTACTGTAGGGCTTTTGACTTGGGTTCACAGTTATGCTTTTGACTTGGGTTCACAGTACCTTGATTCCAGTTCAGGTGGCATTATGGCCTGCTGTTAAGAAGTGTATACCACACATTTGATTGAGAGGCATTGCTCTGAATTACCAGCTTTCGTGACTACATGGCCCTCTGCATCTCCCCAACAACTCCCCATTGATGAATATTTACGCTGTGTAAATATTTGAAAGCCGAAACACAACAAGGTTCTAATTCATATTAATCATATTGCACCTTGCATTATTTTTCTGTGGCTTACAAAATCAATCTTTCCAGAGTGTTCAAAGATGCATTTCATTTTCCCTGACTATTAATCTCCCGCCTTACGTGTTGATTAATGACAACTTATTAAACGTCTGTTGGAGTCCAACAGTGTCTTTATTCATGAAGGTGTCCATAAGAAACTGCATTAACATTTAAATGTGTTCCCTCACGGAGTGTTCCTATCTGGGTTAGGCTCACGGGTTGGAGGCCAAGAGGGGTTGGAGAACGGGGACAAGGTGGTCTGTCCTATTTATTACAGCAGAGTGGAGAGGAGGCTGACAGCGTAACTCACCCAGCCAAGACTGTACCTGCAGTATACACGCAGACAGGGAGAGGATGCCATTACTTATTGACAGAAGACACGCATCCCTCCACCCTCCTCTTTCACCTTGCTGTTCTGGTGGTGGGGCGAGTGACCGTGAAAGTATCCTTTATTGTCAAATGCCTTTGTTTTGATGTTTTTCACTGTAATTGGGGACCAAACAGTGAAGCTGTGTAGGTCACCATAGAGATTGCACCTTTATTCATCTTCTTCCGCCATTGGAGTCTATGGCAGCCCATAGAACCGTATGGTAAAAATTAGTGAAATGTGACTCTAGCGTCACAAACGTGTCAAAGTTGGAGGTGCATTTATGCACGCAACTATTGACTTGTACATCATTTTCCCAACACTTCATCACATTCAATATGTGTGATACCGCACAGTTCTGGTTTGGGGTAAAACGGGTCTATGCTCACGTTCGGCCACCAGGAGGTGCGCGGGCAGCGAGCAT
Organism: Borostomias antarcticus; assembly: GCF_949987555.1. Lineage (NCBI taxonomy): Eukaryota > Metazoa > Chordata > Actinopteri > Stomiiformes > Stomiidae > Borostomias > Borostomias antarcticus. The sequence continues at coordinate 5,285,547 of NC_140247.1, read as the reverse complement.
TGAGCAATTCCTCTGCGCGCCCAAGAGTCTCCAGACACGCATGCCCAAGCAGCGGCATTGTGGTATGCGGAGTGCGCCCACTCAGCACAGTCCGAGTTTCTTCACTCCTGGGTCCAATTTTGTAAAACAGCCTGACTCGTGTCCACGTGGATAGTGCTACTGTACATTGTGAATAGCTAGCTAGCAGGTAGCTAATGCTAGCTATAATGCCAGCTAGCGAACACTAGCTAATAACATTAGCTACCTAATGTTATTAACTAGTTCGCTAGCTAGTAGTGTTGTTGTTAGTTAGCAAAACTGTGATGTTTTTAGCTAGTTTTGTATGGGGTTAGATCTGTTTCAATACTTGTCAATATACACCACGTTTCACGAATGTTTTTTTGTGATTCACAAATACATTTGTGTGGTTCACAAATAAATTCTTGGTGGAGGAGGATGGTCAGATGTCGTAGGTGATCTTGAAAAGATGGGATTCGAGCTGACTTTTAAATGGGGGGAGTGTGTCAGAGTTCCGGATGGCAAGGGTCATGGGGTTCCAGAGGGTTAGGGCGGTAATGGCGAAGGCTCTGTCCCCCAGGGTGCGGTACTTGGTCTTGGTGATGGAGGTGAGAAGGTTGGCGTCTGCGGAGTGGAGGCGGCATGTGGGGGAGTGGCGATGGAGATCAGTCAGGTATGAGGGGGCATGAAGGTTGGTGCTCAGGTATGAAGGTTGTTCAGGGCTTTGTAGGTGGTGAGGAGGACCTTGAAGTTGATGCGTTGCTGTATGGGAAGCCAGTGAAGTTGACGGAGGATGGGAGTGATGTGTTCTCTGGAGCGGGAGTGGGTGAGCAACCGGGCGGCTGAGTTCTGAACATATAGTTTTTGGAGAACAGTGGAGGGGAGGCCATATAGGATGCTGTTGCAGTAGTCGAGTCTGGAGGTGATGAAGGCGTGGATGAGTGTTTCGGCGGCTGAGGAGGAGAGGGTGGGCCGGAGGCGTGCAATGTTTCGGAGGTGGAAAAAATATGTTTTGGTGACGTGGTTGATGTGTGACTTAAAGGAGAGTGTAGGGTCCATGATGATGCCGAGGTTTCTGGCCAGGGGGGAGGGAGTGACGGGAGTGCCATTGAGTTTTAGGAAGTTGTGGTTCATCCAGGTTTTGATGTCGGTGAGGCAGTTGGTGAGGGTGGAGAGAATGGCGGGAGTGATGGCTTTGGTGGAGATGGGTATCATCGGCATAACAGTGAAAATAAAGACCATGGCGGCGCATGATGTGCCCAAGTGGTAGCATGTAAAGAATGAAAAGAATGGGACCAAGCACTGAGCCTTAAGGGACTCCGTGTGAGACAGGGGTGGTGTGTGATTTGTGGTTATTGATGGAGATAGTGGAATCTTAAATACCTAGGTATTTATACTTATCAACAAACTCAATAGGAGTTCCTTCCTAGGAGTTATCAGATGGATTTTTGAAAGCAGTGTTTTGATGTACAAAACCAAATTTGGCACACTGATCGGGATAGTCCCATGACTCCTGTCACCAAATCTCATGTCGACATCTCGGTGCTATCAACTCTAGTGCCGTCAACGATGTCATTTCCACTGTATTGGATTGTCTGCCACAATTTGTTTTTCAAATCTTCATCAAAATTGGCCCATATGATCTTTAGTCCAAGCCTCACAAAAGTTATCAGATGGATTTTTGACAAAAAGTGTTCATCCTTTACAGCCAAAAGCCCCAAGCCGCCAAGTAGGAAAATTAGGTCATATCTAAGCAACATTTTGCTATATCAAAACCAAACCTAGTACATGGAGTCGGGACAACAACAAAAAAAACACATAATATTACGTATTACATCTTGAAGGTCACTCCTCGGTCACTTCGACATGCTGTTGTTACGGCATGTTGTTTGCACTGCGTTCACTGCTTGGCCCCCGTATTGCTGCTTGCAGCTATATTTGAAGTGTTTTTCTTTCAATGTTTGGAGGCTGAAAGACAAGCCGTGAAGTGCCTCCTTGGAGTGTAAGGTTTGAAACACGTCACCTCAGTGAATTAATTTTTTCCTCAGAGCAAATTACTTATTTTTACTTATTCATTTAATTTACTTCCCCGATTCCTCTCTACTCAATCTAATTAAGATCTCATTATGAATCAGCAGCAAATCTATCCTTGAGTTGTGACAGAAATGACAGAAAAGCAGGTGCGCTCCTCAGGAAATGAGCTTTTTATTTCTCTTACCCTTGGATTGTGGTCTTCCATTTGATCTTCAGAGTTTTAAAAGGAAGCCCATTCAGCCATGTAAAGAGAAATGGCTTGTGCTAATACAGAGGTATGCCACCAGAATACAGATACAGCCCAGAGTGTGTTTTGGCTGTACTCAGGCTCTGCTTATAATGAGCGCCCGTCCATCTGAGCCCCTGGACTAGATAAATGGAGCCTGTCTGTTCATATGGCCAGTGCTCCTCACTCCAGCTCTGACACTGAGGGCCCTCGGCAAACCCATGCACACAAGCATCTTGGAAGAAGAAAAATTAAAATGCATGAGTAAAGTTTTAAGGAGAAGGGAGTGGGGGGGGGGGCGCTAATTTGTTGGAGGAGTTTTGGAGTTTATCAATAACATGCAGCTGGAATTTCAGGCATGGTAGCATTTGGTGTAATTGCCTGTACATCCCTGATAGAGGTTAGACTTCAGTAACAAAAATATTCTCTTTAATGCGAAAAAAGACTGACACTAGAGACTCCTCCCTGGGCTGGCGCCTAACACTTGAGAGGACTGAGGTCTATCATTCTAAATCACTAACGGCTCCTTGTCTAGTTTTAGCTTGCCAATGGATAAGCCACTTCATATTATATTATATGATATTACAGGTTCTCTATGATCTATTGTTTCTCACAGAGGCATCATTAAAAACAGCTCCAGTTCAAAGATGCTTACATTAATTAGTGTATTTCCCTATAAGGAACATTCGCCCCACCTGCAGGCTTGTCACAAAGCCTCTTAATACACCAGTTTTGTAAAACAGCCTACTGCATTTTCTAACTTTTTTGTTCAAAACTTCTTTTCCCTATCTCCATATACTGCATGTGACAGTGTCTATCATAAACACATCATTAGAGAGGATGGCATTGTTTGCATTTTAAGTAAACACAATTCCACATGAATAATTATACATTCATATTGGTATAATTATTTATGGTAATTCCATGATAATTAGGGCACACACGAATGTTAGGCATGGACGACTGCCAGACCTTTATTTTTTTCTATTTTCATGTTCTCTGACACACTGATTCTGTGATCCAGATGGATTTGCTTGTACTCTATTATGCACACAGAAAAGCTTGAACAGCTCTGAGCAGTAAAGCTGGAGCTTTGAGAACAAGGCGAACATCCATGCTGTCTTTGTCCTTCATTATTACAGGTGATGAGTATAGTATACTAGCTAGCAATGTCCCGCAACATGCAGAGAGACACTTCAAAGAAGAGAGGGGGCTTACAATAAGAGGGATGGAAAGGAGAGAGAGCATGGCTGTTTTCCAAAACATAAGGCTCATCCCTACGCCCTCCACCTTATGAAGTCTTTCCAATTCATATTCAGATTTGATTGTTTATTATTTATTGTTATGTCCTTTGTACGTGTACAGGGGAGTAAAATTCTTGGTGTATAGCTCCTCAACCTCATAGCAGCAACATAATAACAACACAAGACAGTGACAGTAAGGAAGTATAATACAGCATATGCTACTGTAACTAATAAAAACAATAGCTACAATAGTAATACGAATGGTGCAATACGATGCAATAGAAGGCTATCGTGTGTACAGTGTATGGTGCAAATGTACGTTGTTGTGTGTGGGTGTGTGTTTGTGTACAGAAGGTACTGTACAGTCTGAGTCTGCGGAAGCCTGTGTGTGTGTGTGTAGTCTGAGGAAGCCTGTGTGTGTGTGTGTGTGTGTGTGTGTGTGTGTAGTCTGAGGAAGCCTGTGTGTGAGTGACTCATAAAGGCAAGCAGCAGGCCGTTAGTGTCCAGTGTTCAGGAGTCTGGTTGCCTGATAGGAAAAACTGTCCCTGAGCCTACAGGTCCGGCCCTGGAGGCTGCAATACCGTTTGCCAGATGACAGCAGCTGAAACAGGCTATGTTTGGTGTGGCTGAGGTCTTTGATGATCTTGCGTGCTTTGCTGACACTCTGACTATAGCTCCAGGATGGAGGAGAGCACACACCCACCAATGTGTTGGACAGACAGCATTACCATTTGCAGTTGAGGGCAGAGCAGTTCACATACCATTACCTGTGATGTTCTCAGTCAGGATGCTTTCAGTTGTGCCTCTGTAGAAGGCCCATACTACAGAATTTTGGGCACCATGCCAAACGTCTTCAGCTGCCTGAGGTGGACCACATGGCCAGTGTGCACATCCCAGGTTAGGTCCTCAGTGATATGGACGCTGAGGAACTTGATGTTGCTGACTCTTTCCTCAATGGAGCCACTGATGGTGAAGCGGTCCAGCCTCTCTCCTCACGTTCCTTCGTAGTGAAAACTCTGAAGGGCCATAAGGAGTATGGTTTCAAATAATGCTTGTTTGGAATCTTCTTCCAAGTCATTTTTCACTCGCTCTCACGTGTGTGAACAAGGCAGAATGTTGTCAGGACAACATTGACACCGGCCAGCGATCTCCGACTACATTGTAGCAGATTAAGAAACAGGTATTATTTTGATGAAAATGACCACACATTGGGAATCGACATGGTTACTTTCTCGACTGAAAAACGATTACATTACAAGAATCATTTAGCTGACGCTTTTATCCAAAGCGACTTAAAATAATTGCATTTAGCGTAGGAGAAGCCAATGTACTACTACTTGCCAGAACTCACAAGTGCATGTCCCTTCTAAAACAAGTGACTAAGAGAATAATCTAGTGCTGAAGGCAAAGTGCAAGAATAGCAAACTAAAAATACAACATGTGCTTAAGAGAAGAGATGAGTTTTGAGCCTGCGCGAAAGATGGGCAGCGACGCTCTCCTGACGTCAGTGGGCAGTTTATCCCACCACTGTGGATAAACAGAGAAGAGTCGTGACCGCGTCAATCGACCGCGGGGGCTTCGGAGAGACGGGGCAACCAGAGAGTAGCGGTCTGGAGATAGGAGGGAGCTGTTTCTTTCATTGCCCTGTGGGCTAGTACCAGAGTTTTAAACTGGAGGTGAGCTGCTACAGGGACTACAGGGAGCCAGTGTAGAGAACGGAGAAGGGAAGTTGTGTGGGAGAACTTGGGGTGGTGGAACACCAGGCAAGCAGCAGCTTTCTGGACAAGTTCCAGGAGTTTAATGGCTCACGCTAGGGCCCCAGCTAGGAGGGAGCTGCAGTAGTCCAGGCAGGAGATGACAAGGGCCTGGATGAGCACCTGTGCATTTTCATCAGTGACGAAAGGGCAAATCCTCCTGATGTTGTAGAGCAGGAATCTGCAAGAGCATGTGACGGATGTGATATGTGCGGAGAACGACAGTTGGTCGTCCAGGGTTACACCCATATTCCTTGCAGTCCGAGATGGCGTCACCACTGTGGCTTCAATGGTGATGGCCAGGTCCTGCTGTGGGCACAGCCCTTCCCCAGGAGGAACAGCAGCTCAGTCTTGTCCAGGTTGAGCTTGAGGTGGTGTGTTGAGGTGGTGTGTTGCCATCCACTCCGAGATGTCAGCCAAGCACCCAGTTATGCGTGTCTCCACTCGTACGTCAGAAGGGGGAAATCACAGGACCAGTTGGGTGTCATCGGCATAGCAGTGATAGGAGAAACCATGCAAGCGAATGACAGAACCCAGAGATGTAGTGTAGAGGGAAAAAAGGAGAGGACCCAGGACAGACCCTTGTGGAACCCCCATAGTCAGACTGCGTGTTGCAACATAAACCCTCTCTATGTCACCTGGTAGGAGCGGCCCTCAGATAGGGCCAATCTTGAAACATGCAAACTTGAAACATGCAGAGCTAGTGATTCCTTTCTCCTCTTTTAAAACTTAAAGCTGCAATAATAGATTTTTTCCCACATTTTCTCCAAACTAATTTAAACCACCTGATATCAGATTGTTTCATTGAGCCATAGCGTCCTAATAGCATCGTACTTCAATGACTCCCCTCACGTCTTGTTACTTAGGCATTTCTGCCTGTGTTGTCAAATTACGACCCATAATTTGTCTGCCCCCGTGCCTTAAACATACATATTATACAATTTAGGCCTTTCATTTATAAACAAGCCTATTATTGCCATCTAGCTGTCGGACATCGATTATTGCCGTTTTAACTAAGTGACATATTAACAGTCGTGAGAGCCAAAATTACAACAGCTTTTAGCCTGCTTCAAAATGCAGTCAACTTCCTGTTGTCGTCGTCGACGTTGCAAAGAATTGTGGGAGCAAAGTGACCATCGCTCATTCACTTGGGCTGCGTTCCGAATCGCATACTTCTACTTCTTACTACCAGTACCTACTACAGCTGCCCTTAGGAAGTATGTACTTTGCAAGCAGTAGGCATCCAATTGGGACATACTACCTTGTCATAACATTGCGACTTGAAATTAGCCCACATCCGTCGCTGTCCATAACGCGACATTCGTCTACAGCTGTCAACTCGCGCATGTGACGCACATTTCCGCTGCGCACAGGATTGTGGGTCAGAATAGCCAGAAAAGCCTGCTGGCGTGCATACTGCAAAATACGACCGGATGTAGTAGGTCATCCTGGTATTTTTGCCATACTGCATGTGGCATACTATGTATTGGAACATACTACATTCTGTTTTGGCATACTATATAGTAGGGTAGTAGGCGATTCGGAACGCAGCCTTGGAGTCTCATCCCAAGCCACGCCCCGAGGTCCTCCCCGTTCAAGGGAGGCTGGCTCAAGGCGGCGACAGGTGTTGCCCATCGGCAATCAGCCACTCAAATCAGCCGCAGCCGGCCCCGACCCTGAGATCTGCGATCAGCGCTTGAAAGTACAAGCTCTCCTAAGCTAATCCAAAACTTGTATTTTGCTCAGTGATGCTTGTGTTACATGTTTTCTTACTTACCCTTTGTTTTCTTTCTGTTTCCCCCCAAGAACCCCTCCCGAGCCTCCTTGTTAATTCCCGCAACTGCCACATTTGCTCCCCCTGGACCTCAGCATGTTCAGCCCACTCCCTCCGGGATCTCCGTTCCTCTCCACGCCCCTTCTCCTGGACTACCTCCCTTTGGACTACTCTTGGGTCCAGGCCTCAGTTCGGGTCGGCATAACACAACCCTTACAAAGGGCCCTTACAAATGGGCGGTGGGCCCCGACTATGTTCACTGTGAAGTAAAGAGCCATACGTTTTGGAATATAGCCCATGTTTATGTGCTGCAGTACACAGTGGCCCTCATTTACTAAGCGATCGTACGACAGAAAACTGGGCGCACGATCATTTCCACGCCAAGTTCGGCATTTATCAATTTGGACGTGAGCGGACACTGCGACCAAATCTCACGTCAAGTCTCAGACCATGTACGCAAGTTTCAGGCTGATCCTGGTTGGCTTCTCAGCCACATAGGCCTGTTCATCACTTTAAAATAAGTAGCCTACCCTATGGCAAATTATGATATTTTGTTAAGGCCTTGTCACACATCCCTAAAATAAATGGGAATTTTCCAATTGTTTTCAATTGACAGCGGGTAACCAGGTTTTTGGTCAATGAATAATTTCGATTTCATTTTGTGATAGTCGTATACTTCTTAGACTATAGCCTACAACTGTCCGAGGAGAGAGGAGCTAGTCTCTAAACCTAACCTACCGGACTCGATCACGCAAATCGGATAATACTGAAATTATAATCTGACTGGCATCTAAGAGTCAGCAGTCCAAAAATGCAGACTATGGCAAAATATTACATATTCTAAAGGCCTCTATAATATATATCGTTACATAAATAGGTATTTCCAAAGTGTTTGCCATCAACGCCTTTTGTTGCTGTGGGCCTAAAATCAAGTTCACTTACATTTTGAGATAGCCTAGGCTAGGCTACTGGTGACGGTCTGCAGCATCATTCTGGCCTGTGCGGTTCTGCACAATATTGCGCAGGACAACAGAGTTCCTCTTCAGGTCCCCGTGCAGCCAGACGAGCCCATGCCCAGAGAGCCGTGCTCAGCACAGCCCCAGCTGGGGCTATCCGAAGGAGACAGGACCTCATCAGTCGCTTTTAAATGTAGGCTATTACTCATGTTTAGCTGCAAGCTATTCCATTCAAGAAAGTCAAACAATGCACAACATTCAAATAGTCCATTTTATTTCTGAGATTTCAGGGTTTCGTTAATCTCGTTCATGCCCTCTCTCAGGGTTTCATTTATGAGTGCTGTAACACGCTTTTTGGTGGCGAGTTTCAAATTGGACCAATTGTTCTTTACCTTCATGTAAAACGATTGGGACATGAGCAATCATGATACTATATTATATAGGCCATAGCCTACTGTCATGTAGGATATATTAAAAATTCACACTTCTGTTGGAGTTCGATTGGCCACAGAAACACTGTTCACCGCAGCAGTGATTTCTCTCCATACTGCATTTTTCCTGCTTCCTTTGATGCCACTTTTGAGGCTACCAGCACCAGCTGGTTAGACTGCACTTGAGAGGTTAAAACCTCTATTTCAGCCTCAGAGAAGTTTCTCTTTTTGGTCGTATTCCGCTTGTCCATGTCGTGAACTCTAGGGGCGAGGCTTCTGAACCCAGAATATATAGGGGCGTGATATTCTAATTACGATAGATTCCAGCCGCTACATCTATCAACGCCCGATCATTCGTACGATGAGATTGGTGGCATACGATTGTTTTATAGATCACAAGTGGACGCAGTCGTACCATCATATGTGCGATGGAATGTGCAATAGAATGTGCGCCAGTTTGATAAATGAGGGCCAGTATCTCTATAACTGTCTCATCGAAGCCCAAGTCACTCTCAGCCCCCCTCAACACATGCACACATGAAAAGGGCACTACGCTGATGTATGATCTCAGCAGTACAGTGGAAATCGGATCAATTTCTATTTGATAAATATGTCAGTGGATGTGTGAGCCGAAATGTAGATATCAAGGTTAGGTCAAAGAAATAGCGATACAGGGAATTCCTCTTAGAAGAGCAAACTGTACACACATAGAATATTGAAACAGCGATAGCCTGCAATCTTTGGGGCGGCTCGAAGACCGCATGTATTAGGACATTTAAGTTGCCGAGCAAACTGTTCTATTTTCCTTTCAGAAGTCCTATTGTTCAGCATGAATGGAATCTGCTCTATTATCACACACACTGAGCTACGATTCAAGGCGTGCAGGTTAGTGGAGAGGCATATCTGCCCCATCACTCTTGGCGTATTTAGGCGTGGGCGACATGGGCAGCCGCCCAGGGCGGCACCTCGCAGGGGGCGGCAAGAGGAGCAGAACAAGAAAACAGAAGAAAAAAAAACTCAGCGAAAAATAAACAAACTCCCGATCCGTCCGGCCAGGGCTCTTCTGAAAAATAACAACTTACTTATTCCTGTTAAAATGCTACAGTATATGGCATGACTATATTCTTAACTGTTTGTCAAATTGGCATACCCATAGGCCCGTTAGGGATGAGTGGGTAACTGAGGTGACAGGGTGGGTTGGTGGGGGGGCGCCGTAGTGGGGGGTTCGCCCAGGGTGACATATAAGCTAGAAACGCCACTGACAACAACAAGTAGTTGGCTCTTCCGCATCGTGATTCATTTAAGCAGAGTGTACTGTGCAGTGTATGAATGACATTGTCACAGTCAACAGTGGTGTAATCACCCAGACTGGCAGTGCAGGCAACACACCTAAGGGCCTCATGGTTATATTGCACAAGGAGCAACTTTTCCAGTCTCTTCGGCTATCAAAATTGCTTGGGAGTTGATGGCGACGGGTGTCTGTGTCTGTGTCCGTGTCCTGGGTTTTAGATGTGTGTTTTTTCTGTGCCCAAGGTACTCCGCTGGTCCTGGGCCAAAAGCTGTGTGGAAATGTCTGCCAACACACAGAGGAGGCTGGCTGGAAGAGGTTTAAACAATCCACTATACACAGCACTGGTGGGAGGGAGGGAGGGAGGTAGGGAAGGAAGGAGTGAGGGAGAGAGAGAGAGCGAAAGAGAGAGAGGGGGGGAGATGAACTGGAGAATGAGGACAGAACAGGATTTGGTTAGTTCCTGTTGTCATGACGTTCTCAGAGATAAAATGTGGTTTAAGGATGTTGTCAACTAACTCAGACCCACTACCGAGCTACGTTCTGCCGGGGTTCTTTGAGCTAATCTGATAGTTTGCGCTTGTTACTCACTGCAGAATGACTCAACCACTCAGCCTTGCTCTGGCCTTGGATAATCATACTATCAGCCAGATAAATACTTGTCTCTGGGTGTGGTCAGATTTGTCTTCTGCTGTTGTCCTTTCCAGAAAGAAAAACAAAAAACAAACATGTGGCAAAATCTGTCCCTTGTACATACATACATACATACATACATACATACATACATACATACATACATACATACATACATACATACATACATACATAAATACATACATACATACATACATAAATACATACATACATACATACATACATACATACATACATACATACATACATACATTGAAGCAATAACTCATGAGAGGGTGTGGTACAGTGTGTGAAATACCCGTCAATATTCGTGGGGGGGGGGTCCCATCACCCCTTTGTTGCGCAATACCGGTAGAAAATGTCTCAATATGCAGTAGGCTTATAACATTACAATATTTCATGGATGCAAGCCAAGACAATCAGTCTGTAGCCTACATGACAGCACACATGCACACACACACACACACACACACACACACACACACACACACACACACACACACACCCGTCACCAGGGCTCAGTGCTAGGGTGGGCCACTGAACTGCAACGGGGGGGGCAATTATTACTAACCATTTTTGATAATCCGATATGCTATAGTATTTGTAATGCAACACTGACATGCATAGGAGGTTGCACTGGCTAAAGTTTGAATGCAAGTTATTGGTACCACTGTACATTACAGCACGGTAATAACATAGTAATACCCTAATAATATCTACATTATTACTAGGGATTTAACAACAAATTACTAGTAGTCACCGGTAGTTACCAATTGCCATTAGTTATCGGTAGTTACTAGTAGTAGTTACCATATAGTTACCCCAACCCCCCCATCCCTATTTAAGGTGTGATTTGTTACCTGTAAACAGAGATTGTAGTTTCAATGTAATAATGTGGAATCTGAGCTGGAATATGCAACTTTACCTGTTTCTATGTAATTATATGTTTATATATTTCCGAAATTCCCAACTAAGCTCATGGCTTGTTCACTGGAAACAGATATGGTAGTTTCTATGTAATAACATGGAATCAGAGCTGGAAAATGCAACTTTACACATTTCTATTTAATTATATGGTTATATTTTTCCAAAATCCCCAACTAAGCTCATGGCTTGTTACCTGGAAACAGAGATGGTAGTTTCTATGTAATAACATGGAATCAGAGCTGGAAAATGCAACTTTGCCTGTTTGTTTGTAATTATTTGGTTATATCCGTAATAATTAATGGTTTATTACCTGGAAACAGAGATGGTAGGTTCTATGTAATAACATGGAATCAGAGATGGAAAATGCAATATTACCCATTTCGGTTTAATATAGTTATTGTAGAGGTTTGAAATCTTGAGGAATTTGCAGTGGCTTACTCTATGTCTATTGCTAGCAGCTAACATAGTTGTTCCAGTGTCCATTGCTAGCCCAGTTCAACAAAAGTCCACTTCAGAAACGTTAGATCTTCGTTTTATTAAAATCTAAAATACAATAGGTGCTTAAGAGGGAGGATCGTTGTAGTACTTCTTGAAAAGATGAGTTTTGAGCCTGTGACGAAAGATGGGCAGCGACTGCTGTCCTGGCGTCAGTGGGCAGTTCGTTCCACCACTGCGAAGCCGGGACAAAGAAGAGCCGCAACCGTGTTGATCGACCGCAGGGGCCTCGGAGTGACGGGGCAACCAGTCGCCCGAGGTAATAGAATGTAGAGGCTGGGTATACACATGCACACCTTCACTACACTCGGAACACCCAGGCACTGTTATACAGTCTGATGGCTGCTGGTACAAAGCAACGTCTGAACCGCTCCAGGTGGAATGAGCCGGTGGCTGAAAATGCTCCCCATCTGCCGCAGCTCGTCATAGAGGGGATGGGAGGGGTTGTCTAGAATAGACTTCAGTTTGTCCTTCATCCCCCTGTCCACCACAGACTCCAGGCTATCCAGTTGTTGCCCCACAACAGAGCTGGCCCTCCTCTCCAGCTTTGGCAAATTTTTAGCAGCTATGCTTTGTCGGTTGGGCCATCAGTCGGTTGATTCACAAAAATGCTCTTGGTACAGTTTGCCTACACATACGTGAATATGGTCGCAGCTATTGAGATTTCACGCTTGTTCAGTCTTTACACACACACACAAACATACTAAAACACACACACACTCGCATACACACAACACACACTCACATACAGTACACACAACACACACATACACACACAGATGTGCGCACACATGCACACTGTGAGACATTCAGTGAATCTCAGCTTACACGCTTGAACACAGCATGTAACATTTCATTTCACATTGTGTGGTGAATATAAGATAAGGGTGATGTTTTGTCTACACCCAAGAGACACTGAAAACCACTTATCTCCAGCCACTGCTCTGCTCAGTGGGCCTGTCTTTGCAATACGTCTACATAGCAAAGCTGCCATGGGCCTGTGAGACATCAATGTCCCCCTGCCATGCAAGTTTGTTGCTTGTTTCTATTTCTTTGTCTGTTCTTGTTGTTATTGTATTTCCTAAAGTGAAACCAAGCGTATGTAGGCAAAAGTCAATATTGGTTCTGGGTAAAGCATGTCTCTGTACGAAGGTATCTGACAGATGCCATGTCCTTCCTGTACACGTCCAAGCTAGAGTATTCAGCTCTTTTTACCAATGCGAGAGATGAAAAGTAACAGGCTGAATCCTGTCATACTGCCAGTCTGGGGAGTTGAAATGAATCAAGCAGCCATGGAATGAAAAGCATACAGAATACTAGCTTCTCAATCTACCTAGTTGTATTCATATGGAAAATATCCAGTCTCTCCCCAGCCCCCAGGCTGCCAAGCCCCTCCACATGGGCTGGGGAGAGACTTCAGCACCATGGAAAGCGAGTTTAGGCGAGGTGGTGGACCATCAGTTGTATCGGCACCACAACACCTGGGGTGTCATTTATAAGCTTACTTACTTAAGCAAGTTTTAAACCAGGCCAGGTCCAGCCTGGCTTATGTGCATGGCTGGCTTGTTTCTGTTCAGGACTGGTAGGACGGAAGCTAGCCATGCCACTGAAATAGCTGTGAATTGAAATGACATCAAATAATGTCTGATAATCTAAGATAGGTATTGTCGCCTGGACACTTCATTCCAATGCTTCCAATGCTAATCCAGCACAATAAGAGCGGGATAGCCAGTTAGCTCATGAGCTCCCAAGAACTAGCAGCAGCTTGCATAACATTAATGGTAGCGGTCAGTGGCTAGCTGACCCAGATAACACAACGCTAGCGGACCTACAGCAGGTCCGCGATGGACGAGTTGGCGGACCTCCGGCGGAATATAACACAAGGCTAGCGGACCTACAGCCGGTCCCTGATGGACAAGCTAGTGGACCTCTGGTTGAATCAGCACAGGTTCATGTCTTTAATCCATCACTCGAGAAGGAGTTTTTTTTTTTTAAATCCAACGCTCAACAAATGACGGAGATTGTAAGAATTATTTTGCAGTAAACCATTGATATGTCCTTATTACATATGCCCTTTGGTCAAAGGGGAGTCAAAAGATTGAACTAATTGATTCAAGAGCCCTTGTAGAATTTTTGAGAAGCTTTTATAGATGCTAGATTGTATCCCTGAGGTTTTGCTATTTGTGCAGAACACAAGCCATGTAAATTGAATGAAGGATAAAAAGGCCTTGTAACTCTACTAATGCCGGGCTCACACTACAGGATATATAAAATCCTAACCAATTTCGAAATCGGGTTACATCACGCACATAAGGAGAATCTTAACAGATATTCTTCTTGCGCATCTCAAACAAGCACACACAGCAAGATTTGAAAATAACGGCTCAGCACACACTACAGGATCTTATTGTGCCTGAGGGAGCAACGAACCACTGGTCTCGCCGTCTCACTTGTAAAGTCGGGACGTAATAATCTTAAATATCAAACATGTTTGATATTATCGGGGCTGCCCGATGGGTCTGCGAGCCGATCGAGAGGTATAAGATTGGATCTGTAAACACCTTACATTACAAGATAATCTGGTCCGATCATCGGCCCCGATCAGCGTTCCAGACCAGATTTCTCCTCCGATTGTCGGGAGGGGTGAATCGGGGATAAATCGGCCCAAAAATCCTGTAGTCTGAGCCCGGCATAAGTCACCAAATGTCTTATGCTATGTTCACACAGGCTTTCCGAAGCACAGCGTAGCGCAGGCGCGAAGCGTTCACGTGCGCACAGGAGTGTTGTTCACACCAGAAGCGCATTTCTCCATGCTCGTCAGAGATTCTGAACTGAACTTGTGTTGCGACTTGTTGACAGTGGATAGAAATAGAAGATACCTGGCTCTCCAATGGCCTTCGCAAAGACATCCCAAAGCTTAATTTTTTTTGTTGGTGTCTTTGTAGAGCATTTGCTGGGGATCATACAACTCCCTGTATTTTTCCACTTCGAGGATTAACTTGATGTCGTCGATGATCTTTAAAAATGTCACTAGTGTAGTTGGAGTTCGTCTCTCTCTGTCTCTCATGTGTTTTGTCATCCCAACCCTGGGAACTGGCCAAGGACGGAGCAGAACCCCTCTGGCGGACGGCCAGAGGGCTGACCAGGGACAGAGCAGAAGGTCCCAGGCATGCGACCAGAGAACTGGCTTGGGGCAGACCAGGGCGTCTCAGGCAGGCAACCAGAGAGCATAACGGCAGGGCAGGGCAGGAGGACGATCAGTAGGCCCGGCCGAACGGCGGAACCATTCGGGAAGCGGAGCTGGCATCCAGTGGTGATGGCAGGACCACCAAAGCACCCAGTAGCGCAGGCAGGACCGCTCAGGGGGCCGGCGGCGCAGGAGAGACCGCTCAGGGGGCCGACGGCGCAGGCAGGACCGCTCAGGGGGACGACAGCGCATCCACTTTTTTAGTAATAGTTTTACACGTTTTCGCTAGCTTCGCTACGCGACACCGCCGGTGTGAACAGTCACGTTGGTCAGGGGTGTGCTGGCCATCTGTAGGTTCTGGAGAATCACCGCTGCCGGTGATAATGGCCGCCAGGCTAACTGGCCTGGACCCCCCCCCCCCGCTCAACAAAATAAAAACATTATAATATATACAGATGCCATATATATATATACAGGGCTGTTTTTTCGTCCCAGCACGCCCCTGACGTTGGTGAAGATGGGAGCCGAAAGGAAACACGCTGCGCTGCGCTTTCGCTTCCAGTGTGAACATCCAGTTCTTATATAAACACACATACAAACACACACAAACACACACACACACACACACGCAAATACACTGACAAACACACACACATATACACACACGGCCACACAATCTCACACACACACACACACACAATAAAACCCACCAAATCCAAAAGCAATTGTCTTCCTCTGAATATATAGTCCTGTAAAGGTGCAGTGCCACCGTATTGGTGTTGAAATAAGCATGTAAATCATCTGTAGCCTACTATGCGTTGCACTATCTGGACTGCACCTCATTACATGAAGCTGTGTTTCCTGCAGAACTATAATTGGCTCGCTCAGCACAGCATTGAAGCACTTTACTGGTGGACAAGTCGCATGTCATTAATGATGACCAATGACCATGGAGATCTCAGATGGTCTGTCTCATTCACATTATGGGCATTGAGACTTTGAGATAGGACCAATAAAACATGTAACCATAGTTTCAAAAGCTCTGTTGGTTTTAGAGCAGCCACCCACACAAAGTGACGTTACCAATGACATTTTTTGAAGGATTTGTTACAGTGAGCCCCCTGTGTGCCGCAGCGCCAGTACAACATCCATGCAGACGACTCACCGGGCGCCCTTAAAGCCATAGAACTGTCCGTGGTGTACAGTACATCCATTTACATGGCCATGTTGTCCCTCAGAAGCGAAAGAACCCCATCTTTATTCTAATCGCAGTCCCACACAGATTTATCTACAATGATGGAAGCATATTCTCATCAAAAGTTGAACCACTGCCAAGACACGCATATTGTCGTCGGCAATAGTAAGCTGAATTGATAGCTTCCCTCTCCGGCCACCCGGCTGTGTGTATTTGCATTTGCACAATTACCTTTCACTGCCAAGTGTTAGCCAGTGGGTTTTCATCAGATTACATATCTGACACACCTCGACGTGTCAGGAAACAATGCAGCCGCTGTCCCTCAGGAGCAGGAATCCCTACAGACCGTTTCACACACTTACTAACCTCCCAAAACAAGCCACGGAGGCATTTGAATTACAGGAAAGACAAGGCAATTCATCAGGCCCTCGATCAAAGCGTTCTATTGGAGTCAGCACTATGGGGCGGTATTTCCTCCCCTGTGATAGAGAAGGAGAGTGAAGCCTTTCTTTTTATCTTTCTGATGACCTTGCACTAAAAGGAATGGGCAGCCAAACATGATATTAGTGAACCTTGTTGCTTCGTATAAACTGTTCTAGCTTCTGCTTTGGAGCAGAGGTTACATTCAGACTTGCTGGGCCCCTGGCTCACAGATATGGCAGGATGTGAAAGATGTATCACAAGCTTTGAAATGCTGTTGGCATAGTTTTTTTTTCCCTCACAAAAATGCTAATATTATATGTACAGTAGATCATTGCACAAACACACACACTGTCACTTTAAGGTAATATTGTTAAACAGAACAAAAGAACAGCCGCAAAAAAGCAAACGGCTGCAAAAAAGCAAATCCTCATTGTTAAGCCACTGCACACAATCTGCCATTACAGATTTAAACCTTGCTTATAAAAGCATCAGTTGTATTGCTCCATTTACCTCTTTAAATCAGTTTAATTGTTTGTTTGTTTGTTTTTGTTTGAGTGTGTTTGCTTGTTTGTTTATGCCTGACAGTGTACTGCCCCCCTGAGTATTTCACCCATGTATACAGTACTGTATATTGTTAACCAAACAACACAGAGGTTTGTCCATTTTATTTCACATTGTTCATACTGTAGCAGCTGGCTGGAGGACATACCATCATCCAGTCCCTAATGCATGTATCTCTCTTCAAAGCTGCTGTTCCCTGTTGAACTGAAGCCTGATGGATTCGAGTCAGTGTGAGAAGTGTGTGTTTGATTTAAGACCAACCAGCACCTGAACCTGGGGTGTATGACCCATTCCTGCTGTCAGTCAGGTAGCAGCATTGCACATCCAAAAGAAATATGTCATTATAAGGAGGCTACAGCACTACACAGGTGGGACACTGAGAGGGAACATTGGAGAGGTGGAGGTTTTGCCACCTGTTTTTGTTTTTGATGCAATGAAAATCACTCAGACAGTGCTGGAGGGCCTCCAGTGGGCATGGCAGACCTCAAACCCCCAGCCTGTTTCTCCTCTCCTCTCTGTGCTACAAGCAGGGGCATGATTAAACAGGAAGCAGGGTATTGAAAATTAAACAAAAGAAAGAAAGATAGAGAGACAGAAAGAAAAGCGTCCATTCTCCATCCAGCTCTATTACCTCTGATCTTGTTTAATAAACCAGGCTTTTGAATCTCTACTCCTACTCCAATTTCTGACACACACCACAAAATGACACATCATTACATTGACACTGAGTCAAAAATTGCTCCTGCAGAAATCAATACTGTAAGTTAATAACCTATTCGTGGGCCACATTCTTCAGTTTGATTGTTCCCCTTGTTGCCAAGAAGACCCAGACCTAGTCCAATACCCCCAGAGAGCAAGACCCTGGTTGTGTGTGTGTGTGTGTGTGTGTGTGTGTGTGTTTGTGTGTGTGTGTGTGTGTGTGTGTGTGTGTGTGTGTATGTGTGTGTGTGTGTTTGTGTGTGTGGGTGTTGGGTGGGAGGGTGTGTGCGTTTGTGTTAGGTATGTGTGTGTTGGGTGGAAGGGTGTGTGTGTGGAGTGGGGTGGAGTCAGGGAAGCCCCAGGGGAGAGGCCAGTCATGGGGAGGAGAAGCCTTCGCTCCCTGTCCCATTGCTGGAAGTACATTTGGTCATTAGCAAATATTCAGTGAAAATCTGGAAATGGCCTGAGATCAGCATGCAGGCACAACTGAAACCACAGCTGCAGGGATCAGGAGGCCAAGCAGCAGTCAGCAGAGGAGACTCCATGGCAACTTTATGTGATCATGTTAAAAGCATGGCTGTAAACACAATAGCAAGTTTGTGAATTGAGCAAAGATTGGGTTAACTGAGATATGACCTTACTTTGATTGGCTGTGACGAACGATCACAATCCATCTGATAGCTTTTGTGAAACTTAGTCTGAAGTAGTCTCTCTCCAGACTTAAATATTACATTGAATTGCTGTGCTCCACATACTACACAAAAGAGTCTGTGCCATTTCACCGCCCAAGCTAGTGTTCTGAGGGAGTATTGAGGGGTCAAAATTCAAGAGTGACAGGTCATAGCAGCAAATGAAAGACGCTAGCCCAGGCTAGATGGGCGGGGCATATCTATGGGTGGGAACGCCTGATCGCAAAAATCATTACTGATTGGTGTCACCAGGATTGCAGCATGCAGTAACATAGTTAGTGTAGCTTACGTAGTGTATCAGCAACATAACTCTCATGGGTCTGGCGTTGTTCTTAAAATCATATGTGCAAGGTTTGGAGAAAAAAAATTGTGTGACCTGTGAAAATGTTTTTGACTTTTTCATAAAATCCAATAGACTGAACAATACAATAGAGCAGGAATGACGTCATTGGGTGCGTCGAACTCGGCTTGATCCAACGAATCCAAAGGTACATGAATGAGCCTCTCGGTTCGGCATAACCGCACCTTCAGCTTTGACACGTTGGTGGCGCTCGAGTGTTACAGGTGTCGACATGAGGCTTGGCGACAGGAGTCATAGGACTGTCCCTGATGAGTGTGCCAAATGTGGTTTTGATATGTCAAAACGTTGCGGAGATTACCTAATTTCCTATTTTCAGGCTCCACGCCGCAATTTTGATTAGCTGTATGCATTATACACTATACTTTCAAAAATCAAAAATACATCTGATAACTTTTGTGAGGCTTGGTCTGATGATCATGTGTGCCAGTTTTGGTGAAGACTGGAGAAAAATTGTTTCCTGTGATTGTTTATTTATTTATTTTGGACTATTTCATAAAATTCAATAGGGCGGACCATCCTATTTGGATGAAACGACACTGGACTCAGCCACCTGAAAGCTGAGCCAAGGAAAGCAATGACACCTCATTTTTGAAAGTTTCAAAAGTTGCATGCATAAACGTACCTCCAAGTCTGACACGTTGGTCGTGCTAGAGTGTTCGAGGTGACGGCATGAGACTTGCAAACTGTCCCTTTCACAACTTTTGACCATACAGTTCTATGGGCTGCCATAGACTCCAATGGCAGGAGAAGATGAATAATAATAATAAAAGGTACAGTACAATCTCTATGGGTGGCCTACGTAGCTTCACTGCTTGGCCAATCAGTTTGGTCTTAGCCATGCAGCCAAGATTGGGGTACTTCTAAGTGACTGTTTTGCCTATTCAAAGCCAAGGCGAGGTGTGAGTGAGGCAGGCTGGCAGAGACGTGGGCTCACATTTGCCAGAAGAAAAATTCACACTTCCTCCTGTGTTGCCTTGACAATCCCACATCTTTAATCAGCAGCTCCCCATGTGCACACGAAGGCGTTCAGTCCATACATGTATAGCCGATTAAGGTTAAGATAATCTTAATTGTAAGGCTATAAATTATAACTAATGAGATGTGGGAATTGTCCTTTTGCTGCCTCATTTTGGTTCCATCTGTCTCATTGTAAAGTAATTGAAACCTTTTGTGTGTTTCCATACAGAGTGACACCATTCAGGTACAATTACACATCTGTTCACAGTCACATTTGCCGTGGGGAGAAAACACTCTTCAACAGCTTAGAGTCACACCTCCATTCTTTGCAAGGACAACAGCATCTGATCATAGTGTGCCATTAAACACAAGCAATCAAGATAGGCTAGGGCTCGGCCACAGACGCTGAGGCATGTCTAACATTGTGATCAACAAAAGACAGCAACCGCGCTCACATTATGGAGTCACAACAACACTGCAATATTCACTCCCCCTCCTGAGGCAACTTATCCAGAGACAACTGCCCCCTGAAGGTGAACTGATTGGTCACCATGGGAGTTTACATTTTGACTGACTGGTCAGATGCTGAAAGTAGCCGTGCTTTTGTTTTTTTTCTGCAACAGGCTGCAGTGGGTGGACAGGTTCTGCTGTGTCACAGGTCCACGTCACACAGATAACAGCTTTGTGTGTGTACTCTACATGTGTGAAAGACACCACATGAGGGTGAAGCACAGTTAATATTAACCAAACCGACCCCGTTATATAGTTTAGGGTTAAAGCCTGAAGTTATCATCATGAGAGATACAGTATTTATGCAACTTCTATCGCAATTGGTTAAAATGATGGCGGGTGACCACTTTAGAAACTGCTGGACTGCTACTCTTATGCTAGTGCTAACATGATAATACAGTAAGCAGCTTACACTGCCTACTGTACAAATACATGTAGCTAAAAGCTCATATTTATTTAGCTGGAGTTGCTTGATTTCTCGCTATCTGTGGGAGTGAGATGGCTTGAGATGCCTGAGTTGCACCACCCCTTTATTGATCCTGATCCAATCATTATCAAATTATCAATAAATCAATCAATGCTGCTGTGTGTGTGTGTGTGTTTGTGTGTGTGTGTGTGTGTATTGGAACAAGCTTAATACAATATATTTGCATGAATACATGTATTTCCTGAATGGCTTGCATGCGGATGACACACAAACGGCCAGTTTTAGTTTAAATGAAACAGAGCCATGTTTCATTTCAACATTGAGAAGCCGTTATTGCATTCTGAGTTAGTCCTGCTAGTCATGCTGAAAGATTACACTCTCTCGCCAATTGGTTCTAAGCCAGGAAACTCAACATTGCAGTTTAATGAATGTATTCAAAAGCAAAACATGTGCCATAGGGAGGCTACAGTAACTAGCTCAGACTGCTTAGTTTGTCCACTTTCCCTTTGATGATGTAAAGGCTATTAATTAGGGGATCCTTTCAGCACATTAGAGGGCAGATCTAATGTCTAACGGTTTTCTTCAGCTTGTTACATATTACTCCCAGCACCCTAGAGAAGGTGGCCGTTGCCATGGTGAACTAAAGTGATAACAAGTCCTACAGAACGTAATTCTCCACATTGTACCATCTCACACACACACATGCGCACACACACACACACACATACACACACACACACACATTTGAATACTTTATTTGGCTCCACAAATTATATTACATAAACAGAGAATCAAATATTAGGGCTAAGCAGCACTGAACACTTAAGGATACACATAACACCTCCTTCTCCACATGGCTAAGCTGCCAATAATAGCTGAGACAGAGCAGAATTTGGAAATTTGCTTGGCTTTTCTCTTTGGCAAGCCAGCAATCCACACAGACACACACACACACAGACACACACACACACAACTTCCTGATTAATACAGAGGCCCTCTGTTGTGTGTCAGTACTGCTTGTCCTAACATTTCAATGGAAGGAATCCTGTAGCCTAACGCCTTGAAAGCAGAGGCATCCCTTTGGCAGGATGTGAAAAAGAGAAGAAAATTGGAGACACTTGTCCACCGTCCAACCGAGACACTGTCCTTAAGTGTTCTATTGTTAGCGAAAAATAGTTGAAATTGTAGCTGATCAACAGTAAATACATGTGGATCAGTAGACCGTCTTAGCTCCCTGTCAATCTAGTTAGTGTAACAGCTGCTATTTTGTCACTTGTCAGTATTGTTTCCACCCTCACTTGCCCTTGGCTTGATCTCGGGTCCTCTGAGTTCCTAACATGTGGCCAACTTCCAAACCTACCGTTCAGACTGGCAGCCATCGAAAAGCTATTAATCTGATGGTGCGGGTGGTGGGTATTTATAAGTGTAAGCTCAACCTACTCAACATGGTTCAACTCACCCTACTAATTTCGATCCACACACCCCATGGACCCCAGCTCGTGGGGCTGAGCACAACCGGGTCACAGCACCACCACTCTTCAGGATTGCTTCCTCTTGTGCTTCACTGGGCTGGATCTTGGGTCCTCTCACTTGAAAACAAGCGTGTCCACCTTCCAAAACTACCGAGGTGTACGTTTAACCAGTTCAATTTGGTCAGCAATGGAAATATCAATACATCTTCATATTCCAGTGTAGTCAGCTAAGAAATTATGCCTGAATGTGTGTTAGCTGTAGTCCCAGGATCAGTGTCTATTTCCGACTGCATGTTCAAGCTCTGTCCATGGAGCAAAATGTATTCCATTTGACTTGCCCCGGCAGCCATTACATCAGCATAATTCAACCTGTGTGCTCGTGACCCCTGCTGATGAGCATTGCAGGGAGCATTACAGGGCCTCCGTTGTCTGGCGTGTGAGTAACACTGAGTCAGAAAGCCTCCTCTTTCACCTTCCCTATGTCATCTCTTTTCTTTTTTGTGTGAAAAAACCATTGTCATAGTCATTGCACAATACCTGCCTTAACAAGCCATAGCCCTGCAGCTGGTGTAAAATAAGATTGTGACTAGACGTAGGCATTGGAAACGAGCATTTTACTGAGGTACTTCTCTCAGTTATCTCCTCATTATCACCCAGATCTGTCTTCATTGTCTTGCCACGAGAGCCGTGAAAAGTTCAAACATGCCCGTTACTCACATTCAACCAGACATTACTATGACAAAGAGCTGGGCGGCTGTGGTCGACAGCCTACTATATAATGCAGTAGTTCACATGTGTGGATGTGATCAAGCATTTCCATGCTAAGTTGTCTAGCAAAGGTTAATCCTCAGACTGACACTCTGCCAGTGAACAGATGCATATATCACTGAGAAAACATATTTATTGGGGTCAATTCAGGGTTTTTAATCATGGCGACAAGAACTTTAGATAATCACTGTTTTTAGCTCTACAAAGGGCTAGACGTCTAAAACAAAAGCATGTTTTAGGTCACAGTAATAAATACCCAGAGGACACAAGTAGACGTTGATGTAGCATTTTCATAAAATCTCTAATCCCGATTTGATTTAACACTAATACATTATTTCATTAAAATGCTTCCTGCTTTCAAAGATAAGCCCTTAGTTTTCATTTTGCATATTTCAAAGTGCCATTATTATCAGTTTAATTATTCTCAGTGATTAGGGACTTTAATGAATAGAATGTCTGC
Source organism: Borostomias antarcticus (assembly GCF_949987555.1). Lineage (NCBI taxonomy): Eukaryota > Metazoa > Chordata > Actinopteri > Stomiiformes > Stomiidae > Borostomias > Borostomias antarcticus. The sequence goes on along the minus strand of NC_140247.1, from coordinate 5,262,058 downwards.
GCAATACTAATGATTCAGTGGCATTTAATGATGGTTAAGCCTCCTCACTGAAAAACACTTCCCATGCCTTGGTGCTGGCGCATAAAATCCACCATAAAATGTATTAGATCTTTAAATGCGTCATAAAAAAAGATATGGTGAGTTTAATCATTGCTTTTTTCTCCCTTTTTAGTTCATCATAATATTTCTGGATTCTCAACATGGCTAATCTGCTCACTGATACCATCCTATATCTGTGAGAAAATCAGACAGAAATAAAATTGAATAAACTTTACTATGATTACAAATACCTTAAACTGTTGACTAATTGTGTTACCCATGCTTTGGTTCCGAGCCACTTAAGGTCTCTGATTCGAAGAACAAACCAATCAATTAATTGTTCTATCTCATTCCCTCTCTCTACCATTAGCTACCTTAAATCTTAACTTCAATATAGCATTTGAGAGAGATGGCACCACACTGCTTTGCTTCAATAGTAGCCCGGTGTTCTGTACCCATGAGAGTGCATCAGTACGACTCTGCTGCTAAAAAAAACATTAGCAGGGCTTTTATCCTAATCATTGGGACCAGTCACTAAACAGGGCTGACAGCCTGGCAGATACAGGCTGCACGTGGAGCAGCCAGATAGGGGGAATTTGGGTTGTGTGTGGGGGGGGGGGGGGGGGTCTGGGAGCACGACCGTGATGAGACGACCTGTTGTACCTGTTGTATGTCCTTTGAACCCGCTATGATGAGATTGCTTCCATCCGTAACTGCGCTCACCACCAGCCCTGGGGAAGATCGATTCTCCTGCTATAGATCATACTGTAGGTGGAGAGCCTCCATATCTGACCTTCCCAAATTAAGAGCAGTAGAATCCCATATCCGCCCCTGTCTCAGTTCTCAGGTCCAGTAAGAATCAGCTAGATCACTCAACTCTTTCAATGTTGGCCTCTCATGGGCTTAAGAGGACATTCTCACCCAGGGGCTATCTCCAGCTCCCCATGCTAGATTTCCTGCTCCACTGCACTGTAATGACATTTATATCAGTGTGAGTAGCCCTGCTCATATTGCTCATAACTCCTTGCCCTTTCCCCAAACACATGCTGCCATTAGCATTCCCCTTTATGTGCTCCATATTACTCTGTATACAGAGGAGCCATTGTGATGATTGCAGAGTAAACTGTAAATTGTGAAGTGAATCTCTCATAAATTGCCCATTGTGGCCCCCCTTCTTACCTTGTTCTGCCGCATGGCTGAATATCATAAATTTTCATGTGGCATAAGCTTTAAATATGAATCCTTCTGCAAAGCGTTTAATCAACAGCGTGTGTGCTCCGGGGGCTTCAGTGGGTTGGCGTGGCCCAGAAGGTGTTAAATGAATCATGGATTGCAGCCAGTCCTCCGGTGTGGGGACTTACAAGGTCATATCGGCCTGAAAGGGCAGCAGCGCAATAAACTCCAGTCCCAAATGACTTTTCTCAACTGTAAAAGTAATGTCCACATATTACTGAAAGATGTAATTCTTATCCCCAGCGCCTGGAGTTTCTCTCCTGTTTTAATTAAGATTTCCTGAGATCGGGGTCAGTATGGATCACACAGTGGCATAGAGAAACTTCCCCACTGTCCTCCAGCAGGCTCTCTGAACAGAGCAGGTCTTCTGTCTCTGCAAAGCACGACGCGGTAGACCGCTCCATATGCTCCCTAAACGGAGGTTTGACATCACACGGTACATGTGGCTGGTTTCACAGACCTACAGTACAGTGTACATCCACTTTTAAAGCACTATGAATAAACACCTGTATTTATGCATGGTTTTAGTACAGTGCAGGATAAGAACCTATGATATTGACATAGGCTACTGTTGGCTTGTGCTAACCGAACAAGAGTACCATTACAGCAAGATCATCTTGTGAGCTAACATTATGAATGAAGAATAAAGGCAGATGTTTTTGTCATATTTTCTTTATTACTGCAATCACCTTTGAGCTACAGCAAAGCCAGTGACATTTCAGGACCATGGACAGAGCTTGCTCCTGCTCCTACGCTCAGCTCAAGCTAACCACAAAATGCAATACTCAACTCCAACCCTGACAAGCCCTTGCCCTTCACCCTGAACTCTAACCCTATCAGTCCCTCAACCCTGATTAACCAAAGCCAGGTCATGCAGTTCCTTCGCGGTGCAGTGCAGGAGTATTGCCACATGGTATATTGTTCTAGAATAAGCCATTTAGTGAGTAGCTAGAATTAGGCCATCACACGTCTGTGGCAAATTACCTCCATCAGGGGGAGTCACACAAAGCCTGCGTGAGTGTGAGAATGGCCGCCAGCCCTCAGGAAGTCAGCCGTAACAGCTCTGTGTCTCTCCTACTTACCTTTGTTCTGCTGGGAGCTGCAGTGACAACACTCTGTTTACTGTCTCCCCTCCCCGTCGCACAGCCAAGGCTTCCCACCGCCTCAAGGGAACACGTACCAAGAGGCTTTAGCTTCCAAGCAGACCTTTTATTTCTGAGCAGTTAATTGTCCTGCCGCTAACCACTGACAATGGATATTTTCTTGTCCCTGCTCCACTGTGTCTCACACAGTTGTAATGTCCATTCTTAGCCATGGACATGGAGAAGAGAGGATCAGACCCTAGCTGGGAAAAGCATCTGAAACACACTGTGCAATGCTTTTCTTTGTTTTTAGACAGGGCCTTTGTGTCTTATGATAATTAATAATTAATTTTCAAACCATTGATTTTTTATATTGCTTTTAGAGGGCAGACTGTGAAGTATAGAGATGCCTGCAAGGATGCTTTTTCAGAAAGTCTTATTGGAATGAACTGTACATTGATCATCTGTACTGGCAAATAAACCTTAAAGTTAGAGCAAATCTTTGCAGAAAGTCTTATTTGAGGCAATGCTCTCTGGATATCAAAGAGATTTCGTCTCCTGCACTTTTCTCTCAGTGGTGTTGAAAAGTTGAATGCAATGCACAGTAAATTGACAGAGGATTCACTCAAAGCTTAAAATAAAGACTGCTCTTTTTTAATGATTAAGATTAAGATAATACCCTTGCTCGTCCTTTGGCCACTTATAGTCTGTCTGTCCTTGTGGGTGAATGGAACACTTAAAATATCAGTGGCCTTTTTTAGTCTCCAACCTGAATACCCGGGTAATAGTGAACCATCTGCTTCCACAGATTACCTTTCTTTTAATTGTCCAGCTTGGATGAAACACTTTTTGTTCACTTCAGTCTGACTGTAATCCTGAAAGAACAACTGTTATTCGCTATGAAAAACAGCGTGGGAGAGCTGTATCTGTCTCAGCTGCTGTACACCTGGCGGTGTTGAACACCTGCCTGGACCCATCGCTCGGGGTCACCTCAGACGAGTCCTCTCTCCTGACGCACCTGTCCTGTGAGCAGAGATGCACCTGGCCACAGCACACAGCTCACCAGCCAGCTGAGCAGGGCTCAATGCCTCACGCCAAAGCTCATGCCCTGGCAGTCACGTATATACAACAAGTGTGAAAACCCTGGCCGATGATAATAAACCAGGAAAGAAAGAGAGAGAGAAAGAGAGAGAGAAAGAGAGAGAGAGAGAGAGAGAGAGAGAGAGAGAAAGAAAGAGAGAGAGAAAGAGAGAGAGAAAGAAAGAAAGAAAGAAAGAAAGAAAGAAAGAAAGAAAGAAAGAAAGAAAGAAAGAAGAGAGAGAGAGAGAGGAGAAAGAAAGAAAGAAAAGAAAGAAAGAAAGAAAGAAAGAAAGAAAGAAAGAAAGAGAGAGAGAGAGAGAGAGAGAGAGAGAGAGAAAGAAAGAGAGAGAGAAAGAGAGAGAGAAAGAAAGAAAGAAAGAAAGAAAGAAAGAAAGAAAGAAAGAAAGAAAGAAAGAAAGAAAGAAGAGAGAGAGAGAGAGAGAGAGAGAGGAGAAAGAAAGAAAGAAAAGAAAGAAAGAAAGAAAGAAAGAAAGAAAGAAAGAAAGAAAGAAAGAAAGAAAGAAAGAAAGAGAGAGAGAGAGAGAGGGAGAAAGAAAGAAAGAAAGAAAGAAAGAAAGAAAGAAAGAAAGAAAGAAAGAAAGAAAGAAAGAAAGAAAGAAAGAAAGAAAGAAAGAAAGAAAGAAAGAAAGAAAGAAAGAAAGAAAGAAAAAGAAAGTAAGGTTTGAATCAGATGAACATGACAGAGGATAGAAACTAAAGTGTGCAATGAACTTTCATTAAATTAATTCAATTTCTTTACACTATTGAATTATTACTCCCTTTTGGTTGGGCCAGAAGAGGGCTGTTTAATATTGTTGCCTGACATTATTTAATGATGTGATTACTATTATATTATATGATATCATTGCAGCTTTGAGGGAGTGCAGCAGAGCTCCAGCACAGTGAGACTTCCCTGCTCCCTAGTAAAATGTAGCTCCGGGTTTAACAGAAACTGTCAGACACCCGACTGATGTAGAATATGAATCACCCGTCTCACAGTAAAAAGCTCTCAACGCTTCCAAGGAGAACGCTGAAGTCTGCAGCTGCCTGAATGCCTCTACGGAAGAAGGTGCTGTATGTGGAAGATTTTTCTCTGCTGCTTTTGAGGTCTTTCAGATGTATCTAATTAAGACACTCATCAAGATACTGTATCATATTCAAGATAATTATCTACTGATATGAAGCTATTTACTATAAACTGCATTCATTTGTGAAGCTCCTTATCTGACACAAGAGATTGTACCCTGTTGATCTGTGGGGGTATATCTATGAATCTCAATAAAAGTCACAATAATTACAGATCTATGGACTGGTTTCAATTTGGGACACTTTTGCATGCAACATTTATTGGGTTTTCTAATTAAAAGTTGTACCCTTCTCCAGGCCAGATAATTGATTCTTTGAAACATAATGAATCCCTTACCACTAAAGCATTCCCTTTTAATGCTTAATGAATGTTTTGTTCATGCCATCTTTTCTCCATTTTATATAAATGGACTGATAAACTTTAAATAATGTAAACATGACAAGCCTTGGGAACATCCCAAAGGTTTGGTGGAAAAAACAGAGGCTGTGTGCTTTCACAGACAGCAGTTAAGACAATAAATATATAGTCATTCTAGACATGACATACAGATGTGTTTGGAATAAACAAGCTCAAAGAAAGCAAGGGTTCTCCCTCCCTCTGTATAGACAGTTACCACAGAGTAGTCTAGATCCACTCAAATTAACCTGTCTCAGCTTCACCGTGTACGCCTGTCCTTCCCAATGAAATGGCAGGTACTGTAGCTCTGACACAAAACTAAATTAAATTAAAAGCTGCTATGCATCTCCATAAACGCTTGTAAAGCCACACTGACTGGCACCCATTGTCTACATTTAGAACTAGAATTGGTGCTTGGCGAGCACAGACCTCCGCCCATGAATGCATTGCGTGGTTGTGTGTGTGCGCATGTGTGTGCAAGCAGGACATGTTTAGTATTGCTGCAATCGTAGGTTTAAAGCGTTATGCTTTAAAACCCTTTGTCTCTGTGACCTTTCCTTGTTCAGATATTGCCGTTTTAACCTTAACCCATTGACAATGACTTTTTGGCTCCTGAGACCAAGACGGTGGAGTTCCCCCGCTTGTTTTTACCCAAATAAGTGGTCCTGAGCCTAAGTCAAATAAATGACTGGAGGTGAATGGGCGGCTGTGTTTTGGCAGTTCTGTGACGCCCCCCTCGATTCACAGCCGGTGGGGGGCAGTGTGGTGCACTTCAGGCTCTCCCCCTGCACACCCCATTCCAGACTCCCTACACAGGGAGTTGGCCTCGTTCTAAGTTTTGTTTTCATTTGTGGATCCGGGCCGGGCCGTGATTCAGATCCGCTCCAAAATTTAATGGGTTCTAAGTTGGCCCATGTTACACCCCTCTACCGAGTTTCATGAAAATCGGTCCAGTAGTTATTGCGCAATCCTGAAAAAAGACAAACAAACAGACAAATGCACACACACACACTGTTGCTGGGGCGGAGGTAAAAAAACACAACTACAACAGGAAAGACACCGGTAAAACTTCAGGCTTAAACATCACTGCTCACTGATTACTGCTGAAGGGGTAAGCTGTGTGAAGGTTATATAGGACAGTCTGCGGTGGAGACAGACATGGTGACCGTCTATGTGGCTAGCAGGCAGAGGTTCCAGGGTCACGCGCTGGACTGGCCTACAGTAAGGAGAGTAATGAGGCATCTAGCACAGCTGGTTCTGGCCAGGGTAAGCCCCGAGTCTCACCCACCCCAGAAAGGTCAGTTTCAGACAAAAAATGTTTTAGGTTTAAACTATCCGTTGGGGAGAGAAAATTACACAAACCGAGGGATGACCCAATAAGTACTGTAATAAAGAACAAGCAGCGTTTTTGGCCACCCTTGATGTTTGGGGTGGCACATGGGGTAAGCCAAAGCTAAACAAACAAAAAAATAGATGATGGATGACTTTGAAACTACCCCATTTGACACTGGCAAAACACCTTTGTCGATGTATCCCCTCGCGCAGCAGCAAAGAGAAATGGCTATAGGGTAAAGCAGGGCAAAGCAGATCTCATCAAGTAATGTACAGCAGCCATACAATGAACGGCGAAGGGTAGCCCAGGGGTAATCAATAATCTGAGCCACCAATCTGTTCCAGGTGCTTTATGATGTGACGGAGGTAATTATCACCCGATCAATAAAAGAGTTTGTTGGGCAGAGGGATGGGCCGGCCAGTGAGGTAATTGGTTTCTCCTGGAGTACTGATTTTATGTATGTATTTTTCCAACCTGGAGGGGGTCTGGGGGTTGAAGGAGGGAGAGGAGACCCCTGTTTGTCCCCTTTCTGCTATATCCATGCTGGACGCAGCACCAATATGCCAGCGTGTCTGTGTGTCTACAGTATTTGCATTTACAGTACGTGCATCATTAAGCACCCCCCCATCCGCCACCCCAAGCAATCAAGGGTGGTCGAGAAGGAGGAGGAAGAGGTGGAGGAGGAGGAAGAACAGTAGAAGAAGTTGGAGGAGGATAACAATGGGGAATTCACTTAGGAGAGTAAGGGCATGTGTCCACAGAGCGCCTTTTCCTGGCAGAAAACCGCTGACAGGGCGCTCGTGAGAGCTTCGTCCCAGCGCCCTGCCAGCGCTTCATCAAAAATGCTTGAACATGACGCCGTAATGTCCAAATGGCAATTTTTTTTTTTAAACAATGGCGGACAAAAATATCTCTGATGTGAGAGAATATTTCGGGACATTAAGTCCTCTCTAATTATCCTAATGTAACCGACCCAAAACAATTTAGTTAATTAAGTTGAATCAAGCAGAACTGCTCATGGTGCATGGTCATTGCTGCCGAGATTGACACAGCCGGCATTAGCTAGCCGATCGGCTAATCATTGCTAGTTTCGCGACAACATTCCTTAACAGCAAAGCACAACTGTGTCTAAGTAAATTAATAAAGCTTCTTAAAACTTAAATAGTTAGCTAGACAAAGTAGCTAGACATTTGATTGATCAGTCGTCTCTTGTCTCTGACAGCTTGGCTGGATGTATTTATTATGATAAAGTATGATCGTGTTCTTTGAGATGTCCTTTCAATAGTCGGACACAGAGATGTCAGCTGAGGAGTCAAACCCTAATGAAAAATATTATGATTGGTTGCCTGAAAGGAGTGGCAGTGACAATACCATCGCCTTTCTGAAAAGCACTTGAAGCACTATGAAGCAGCTGCCCAAAAAAGGCTCTGGAAAAGAAATAGATGCAGTACTTTTTCTCTTGGCGATGGCCAATGCTGTCTCCTCATTGGGAACCATTGAAAAAAGGTTCTGGCACTCAGAAAAAGACATTACGTGGACACAGGCCCTAGGGGAGTTTTAATTTGAATGACCTGTTTTCAATTGTGTCTTTGCACTTATGAAGTTGTAGAAAAATAATGTTCAAGCACAGCATGATTACTTTCTGCATGTCTCCGCACCTTACACTCTGTGTAGCAACCTACTCACATACTGTATCACATTTGATTCTGAAAAAGCTCATGACAAGATGGAAAGAGGTGAAAATTAGAGCGGCGGTCTGTCTCTCTGTGGCTCGATTATGTGGAGAACTGGGTGATTTGAAGAAGACATTCGTCAGGTCGTGTTGCGCAGAACCCAAGGCAGTGCAGCGTTTAATGTTGTAATGCAGGGGTGTCAAACTCAAATACACAGTGGGACAAAATTTAAAACTTGAACAAAGTCGCGGGCCAACATTGAACAAATGAAAATTCTAATATGGACCCAAACAAGTTTTGCTTTAACATTGAATATGCACTTATCACTTTCGCTTTTGGTGCGCATCAATGGTGTGCACTAACATATGTGAATACGCCCTCAGACACAAGTGTTGGTGCTCCATCTGCTCAGTAGAGAAGCTTGTAAAACCCTGACTGTCCTACAGCCAGGCAGACAGACAGACAGCCGGCATGCAGACAGACAGCCAGGCAGACAGGCAGGCAGACAGGCCGGCAAGAAGGCAGACAGGATTGAATGAACAGGAACAGAGCAAACACAGCGGCCGGCTACGTCAACACAGGTGTCTCTATCACAGTGAGACGTTACATAACGTAAAGCTTCTGTTTTCTGCCTTTCTTTTCGCCATTTTTAAGAAGGGGTTACACGGTTACAGTTGTAGTATGAGATTGCTATGACTACTGTCACAGAAGAGAGGGTGTTTCTGGGTCCTGTCTTGATTGACGCGCCAAAACAACAGCAGAGCATTATGGGATTTGTAGTATTATCGGTGAATGCGCTGTATAATACTGGCGGGCCAGCTCTAGTAGTCATTTGGTATTGCCTCGCGGGCCAAATATAATTACACTGCGGGCCAAATTTGGCCCGCGGGCCAGAGTTTGACACCCCTGTTGTAATGTTTTGCCCTGTGGCACAGCTATTATTTTATAAACGTAATAATAGCATTCTCATTGGTGTCCACGAATATCATAGCTTGTTCCTAGAAGTTCTTGGCATAGCAAGAGCTTCTGTGTACTCAGAATAGAAGAATGTCAACTTAATCAGCAGAAGATCGTCAGACGCAAGATAGCACCCCGTACAAGTGGTCGGATTACGTCCATAAGATGTCATCCATTTGCGCGCCATGGTTATGCTGACCGTATCACCTGTGTGAACGATCGGTACAACGCAGCATACTCAACTAAAGTGAGACTTGTGGGTACAGAGTAAGTCCCCATCAAGACATCATAGGATTGTTTCATTGTTTTTGTTAAGGATAATTAATAATGTTATACCCATGATAACAATGTATAATTGTGTGTCCTCAAAATGGCAATGTTCCAATGCACTGTAGCCTATATTGCATTCAATAGATGTTGCCAAAAGCTCTGTGCAGCAGAAGTGGTTTGGTACTGTAGCTTTGCTTGAGACAACTCAAGGTCTGATGATGACTATTATTTATAATGGTCACTAAATAATCACTTTCCTTGGAAGTAAAACTCACATCTTCAACAGAGCCGCATTTTCTGTGATTTTGCTCTCCTTGAATATTGCCCATTATGGATTTTATGAAGAGTTCCAGGAACTCTTGTGACTATTTTGTGGCTATTTTTCGTCAGTGACTATTTTCCACCGTCTGTTTCTCTGTTTCATCTCCATGGACCAATTTTGACAGCAAGGATATTATGAAAAAAGAAAACCCAAGAAGGTTATAGCTTTGCTTAGCCAGCGGAAGTCAACCCCCCCCAATGAAAAATAAATAAATCAAAATCTATATCCTTTCTCAGCTTTTTAAGACATGTCACAGTTTGTTCTCATCATGAAGAGCGATTCAATGTCCTATGCATTTATTTAAACTCTGAAGCTTATTCTAGGTTTTTGGTCAATTTCCCAGGGTTTTGTTTTATCCTGTTTAAATGGAGTCTGAACCCTTTGGCACATTTTTATGGGCTTGTGTCTGTGCCAGCAGCTACATGTAGACTAGGCTCCTAAAATAGACCTCTTGCCGAGGATGGTTTGTTTCAGTTGCATTGCATCATAAGCATTTGTAATAATCTTCATGATTGATTCTGAATGTGATTGATGTGGACAAGAATACACGAGACAGAAGTCCAATCAATTACATTTGATTTATAGTTTTTTCTTGTTTTCTCTTTCAATATGCGTTGTGCAGCCAATATAATGTGCAGCCTTTGAGACAAACAAGAGAAACTTTCTCCACCGACATGCAACACAATGGGCTTTATTACAACCTCCAGCACAAGCCTCCCTCTCCCTCCCTAGCTGTGGCTCTTCATATTTCATTACCGTAATTTACAATGAAGGTCATTTTTATGAATCGACTGCAGATAGAGGGGTTTTTGTCCCAACTTAATTAAAACCCGGGCAGCACATTCTGTGCAAGGCTGTTTTTGTTTTGTTTTTTTCTTTCCCTTCCATGATTTAATAATCAACAGAAGTAAATCATCTGCAGTCTATTGCATCAGTCGCCAGCAGGCTGGAACAAATGCAAAAAAATAAATAGTTCCACTCTCAGTCTGGATTACCTAGGCCAGCAGCTGCCAGGTCACTCTCTAATCAGAGAGGCCTCTAGGGCGTCCCCTCGTCTGGACATCGTGGGTAGGATGCACATGGTGCATGATGCTGCATGTGGCCTTGGTTGGCCTCCAGCATGCGATGCTGATGTTTTATGCAGTGAGGGAGTGTGATTAGAACATGTTCCTGCTGCAACCCAGCTTCATTAATTACCTATAGAGATTTACTTGGAAAGCCAGGATCATTTCTGCCCCAGTGCAGGCTCCATCCCAGCACTGTTGTCCTTGCAAATTAGGTGTGCACCAGTGATTAATGGTTAACAATCGCTACTCCGAGAGCAGCGTCATCAGCAAAAGCGTTTAATTAAATGGTTGTCTCTATTACTTAGCTAAATAATGTAGCGTCAGTAGCACAAAGCTTTATCAAAACACATAAAGAATGTCACCCAGTGGTGGTTGTACCAAGGCAACGTACTGTATGCATCACGTTGAGATGTTCATGCTATTCTTCCCAATGACAGCTTCATTATTAAAGTGCCCATGAAAAAAAAAAGACAGCGGTTTATTTGTGGCACAATGCTTTTGTTGAGGGAAACAGTCTGTAAGCTGATTTTAACAAAGCAACAATGAAAATATGTCTTCTAACCACCCAGCCAAACTGGAAATCCATCGTCTGTGATGATATGTGAGGAACGATGGCACATGGAATTTGCACCAGGTTTCTACCCCCTGTTCTAAATCAAAATTCCTTCCCAAATTAATTGCTTCTATCAACTGGTTCCATTCCTGTGCCACAGTGCAAAAGACGAAGTGCCGAGCCAAACATGGTGCCCTGTGCCATCAATCACCGGCCGCCATTAACTACCCCACCTCCCATCGCAAAGAAAACAATTAAAGTTAAACTTGTTGATTTGTTATGGTACACCATAAATCACAGCTCAGTGTGAGGACTGCCATCAACCCGCCCCCCCCTCCCCCCCCCCCCCCCCGCAAGCACCCGCTTCCTGCTTCTGTGATGAGAGAACTGGAGCTGGAAAATACTCTTTTGAAGCTATATGACGATCTGAATAAACAATGTTTGTTGTGTGTAGTACTGTAGTACTTTAATGTGATTATCCCAAGCAAGCTGTTTAGAAACTGCTATGAGGATATTAAATCTGAAATGTGTTGTGAAGGCTAAACCTTTCACGTAAATGCAAAAGAACAAGGAAGTTACCTCCAACTAAGAGAACACTGATGTGTGTCTTTTCTAAGAGACAGAAAACTGTATATGTCACAGTGTGACAGTTTTCAAATGTGTAGTGACACATTGTTTTGAACAACCAAGACCTTTGCTTCTAATGAGCCATTCTCATATTTGTTTAGGCAATATACCTGTAAATACAATACTCCTCTCTATTGAAGCATGTCCATGGTTCTTGGCCAGCTTCTCAGTGGGCCATCATGGCCCTGACTGTGTGTGTTTGCCAGGATAAAACCAGTGGGCATTGTAGACTGACACTCTTGGATGGTAGTTAGTCACATTGACTGTCTTTTGTGCTTGATCCACACACTCTGTACAGTATATCTTCAATGGCGGGATTGTCATACTCCTGCCTAAACACAGACCGACATACATAACAATTGGTCGGTTGCCCCGTGTCCGCCGGTAATATGGAATAATGTAGGTTGGTCTGACATTCCCTGTATGTTTACTAGGAGAGAGAGGAGGAAGGGGAGCCAATTTGGTGAATAGATACAGCATAAAGGCTATCTGTGGGTAGTCAGACTCTGGACGACAGGAGGTCTTGTTAGGGTCTGGAGCGGGCTCTGGATTGGACACTTGTCTAAATATATCATCTATATGTCAACCATACAGCTCAAGTATGAGACTGCAACATAACGTGTCTATCAATCAGAGACGCGTGCCAGAACCCAGAGACTGAAACTTTGCACATATTTTGTCAGATTGTGTGACAAATTGCGTGGATAATTAAGGCAGTGAGTCAATTACAAGATGGACAGCTACACTGATCTTGTTAAAATCAAGCCACAGCGCTCCCTGCATAACTTATTTCTCGATTTAGTGTTCATGTTGCCACTTTAAGCATCTCTTCTAGATGCTTATCATGTTAAGGATGGAATGATGGATTACGAGGAGAAATAACTGCAAAGAAACAATCTTTCAAGTCAAACATGAATCTCATTTACATTTAGTCGCTCAGGGCGTGGATGGTCAGTCTAAGGTATGTCTGTATGCATAGCTAATCGGTTGTTTGTGTGGTTTGAAGCTGCTTGGTGGGTCAAAGCAAATTAAGCCGTTCAGTATTCATAACAGCATTATGGCAGTTTAAAAAAAAAAACTGCCAATTTTGCGGATTGTGATTGCTCAGCTGCAGTTTAGTAATTGCATGCCAAGCATTTGAAATAAATGAGATACTGTGTGACGAATCTGTGTGAACTTAAGGAAAATAAGATATCAGAGAGACATCCTCTGAACACCCATTTTTCTGCTAAATTGGGAAGCCTCATGCCTGTTAAATCATCATTTTGTTTTTTCAATTAATTTAACCACCAAACACAAATGTACTACACTGCCCATGAAACAGGAATGTACAAAAATATGTTTTTTGGATGTATAGTACTGTAATCATTTCTGAAATATGGTCATCAAATCATGTCAGTATAATATCATTGGGTCTGGGGCATAGCAGCCTACCTGGACCACTGCATTTTATATTTAAATGTGTACCTAGTCTTGATTGCACTAGTATATTGCTGCTGTAACAGCATAATTTCCCCTCGGGGATCAATAAAGCACTATCTACCTACCTACTGAGGAGAGAGAAGGAGTCAAGGGGAGAGATTTAAAACAAAATAGTCTTATAGATGTGTTTAAGCTCTACATGGGGAAAAGTTAATTATTATAGCCTTGGATTCATCTAAACAGTATTGTGGGCATCCCTCAGTGTTTAAACACATTACCTCACAAGGCCTGCACCTCTAAACTCTGTGTGTACAGCATAGCTGGGAGTGTGTCATTCATCAGTATTGCTTGAGTTACCTTTTGTAATCTGTCAGACTCCTGGGAAGACCAAAGGTTCTCTGAGCTTCAGGCGTCGCAAAACAACGCTGCCATCCAACATAGTCCAAAGCCCCTCACCAGAATCAAAGCCAGCTCACCGGCAGATGGTTATACAGTGGTATCTATATCTAAGCCAACCCCTCGTTGTTATGAACAGTCGTTCAAACGGTATGTATTCTCTGCGATTCTTCTCCCATGGTTGGCACATTTCAAGCAAGTTGGAGCCGCCTGAGAGAAGCAGCACTAGCTAATGAGCTAACCAGGAGAAGACAGGCCTGCTGGTTGGAGAGACTAGTCTTTCAATTATAGTACAATATGGAGTCTCTAAGGACATTGGTGCTATAGTGCAGTATGTCACTATGCGCATGTTTATTTCCGATTGAATAAGTCCTCATGTGTACAGTAGCTTTACTTCTCTTCAGAGTTCAGCTACTGTAACACAGCAAATGTTGAGAAAACATTGAATGTGTTGAACCAATGCTGAAACATTGTTGTTTAATGATAGTCTAAATATCTGCTTCACAGATACTTATATCCTTCCCAGTCCTTGTAGATCTTCAGTGATATTCTCTTCGATAAATGCACAGCTTGTCTCAGCCCAGGCCTCCCTATTGCAGCTGTGGAGTTAGAACAAACTCTGTCTTGGAGTATGACGGCAGATGCCAGACCCACTGCCAATTTCTGTCAGCACCCGAACAAATGATCTGTTGACGTCGGCCCACAAGGCTTGTGACATGTCACCACGGTTTTCATGCACTTCTCGCCCATCGTCATGCTCTGGGGGCATCTGCAGGCGAAATGTGGGCTATTTAGAGATAGCTGAGTGGACTCCGTGGTAATGAGGACTGACTGTGGTATCTGTGTGACCAGCTCCAGTGGTCCTGGGAGTCAGCTTGAGACAGGGATACTCAGACAAGCTATCCAGACGTTATCTTGTACTGTATCTGTGCAGAAGCAAAAAGTATGACACAGAACTGTTCAAAGCCTTTGTTAAAGAAAGAAAAGGAGAAATGGGAGAAAGAGGACGATGACCTTTTGTATGAAAAAAATATGGAACATTGATGTAGAGACAAGTGTAGAGGCTGAATCCTGGAGACATCCTGAAAACCAGAGAGATCTAATAGAAGGAATTGTACAGTAGATCCAGACAAGAGATGTACTGTGCTGGTTATATCAGTTTCCAAGGCTTTTATTAGAAACTAGATCACACTCACAGACTCTACAGGCTATCAACTGTGTTTGCGTGAAACAGCATCAGCAACTAGAAATGGTGCTTTGAGAGCACAGACCTCCACACATGAAAGCATTTTGTAGCTCTCTGCGAGCAGGACATTTGGTATTGCTGCATTCGTTAGGCCGGGAGCTTTATGCCAGTCCAAACCCTGTGTCTCTGTGACCTTCCCATGTTGAGATATGGCCGTTTCAATCCCCCTCTGACAACTAATGGGGGGAATTTTTCAATGAATGGAGGTGAATGGCCGGCAGTGTTTGTCAGGACTCGCCACGTGATTCGGATCTGCTTCAAAATGTAATAGGTTCTAAGTTGGCCCATGCTACAACCCTGCACTGTCACTGGGGTGGAGGTCATAATGACAGTCGGTCTCTTTACATCATAAACTCAGTAGCAACATTTGCAACTACTGTACCAAAAACAAGTGTGATTTCCCGAATGTGCTCAGTGGCAAGGTGGAGCAAGGGATGACGAGAGGTGCTTCAATGTGCAGCACACACCAGGTGGCTCCTCACCAAAGGGAATGATTCATCACTGAGAGGCAGATGACGGCATCCTGCCACCCTGTCTCCAACATGGCGGACAGACAACTCCCGTATAAATCACCCCCTGCTTTGGAAACGCGAGAGGGCTGGATTGTTTTAATTGCAGATAATTGATTCAATGCAAACTAGGAGCGTGAGAGAGAAATGTAAATAGGTGAGCAGGGCTGGAGGACGGTTGGTGTGAAGCTGTGCTCTTGCACTCTCTGAGTGTGTAGTGCAGTAGTGTAGGCGACGTTCTGGCACCCCAAAGTTCACCCCAATGTTCTCCCACTGGTATCACAAGTCTGGTTGTGTATGGTAATGAAAAACAAATAACTAATGTACGTCCTTCAAGAAGAGGTGGAAGAGAAGTTAAATCTATATCAGTTAAATGTGGTTATACACTGAACTAATATGCATGTGTTCATGTAGAGGAAGGAAAATCAGGTGAATATAATATTTTTTGTGTCATGGACTATCTTTATAGTTACCTATTCCTCTCTAGGGATGTATATATGTACTTACCATTGCAAGACAATCACAGATAACAAAGACATCACCACAGATGTTACCCACGACAGTGAAACAGTTTGTGTAAAGTCAGGTTAATGTTTGGTTTGACAGTGACATTAGAGGCCATAATGGTCCTGCTCTCTCCAGCCAGTCTACTGTCAGGAAGGGGCCAGGCCTCCACTGAAGATTTATAGGAAAGATTAGACCTGTCTTCCAGGGAGCACCTAGTACCTTTCACCCACTTCCTCCACTTCGCTCCCATTTTCTGTTTTCTGTGTGTGTGTGTGTGTGTGTGTGTGTGTGTGTGTGTGTGTGAGAGAGAGAGAGAGAGAGAGAGAGAGACTAGGTTTGCGTGGTGTGTGCTTGCGTGTGGCCAGAGGAGAGATAGAATACGCATTATGTTTTTATCAGCTATGATTATAATTAACATTTAATGTTAATCCAATGCGTTTCCCTAGAAAAGAGGGGGAATGCTTACCAGCCAATAAGCATTGTGTTATCTCATTACTTACACAGATTTAAATAAGGATCTCATTCATTAGTGACATGCTGATAGTGGGTTTGTCTAATTTTGCAGGGGAGGAAAGAGTCTGTAATACCTTTCTCTCTTCTTCCTAATCACATGAGCTATGGTATACATAATAAATCACCCACTAACTGCAGCTCTTAAAGCACTCTGAAATTACACTTCTGCCCATAATCTTTCAACAGAGTTTTGTAATTAGCACATCCTGGCAAAATATTCTGTCGTTATTATGGTCTTGGTTTTGGAATCAATCTGTTTTTGAGACTCTTTATTTTAATAGTTCTGCTACAGTCTGACTAACCCTATCCCTGGCCACTACCGGTATTGGCCTACTAGCACAGGTGCCCGTGTCCGCTCAAATAATTATAATAAGCAAACCCTTAGCAAGTGGGTCAGTTGCAAGTGTATTGGAGCCCTGACATTACACTCATTTTTGAAAGTGGTATACTGCTTTGTCTCAGTAGCATTGTTCAAAAACATATTACCGAACTTAATTTACCAGGCCCAGGGGCCCAAGAGCTCAGGGGGGGCTTTGCATTTCTTGTCACGTAAAGGGGTTACAGTACTTATTCATTTCAATAACAGAGCCCCAAAAGTCCTGCTGAAAAACTGAGGGAATAGCCTAAACATTCACTTTGAAGATGACACAGGAGAGAAACCATGATACTTTTTAAATGAATCCCTTTATAGTAAGTCCTTTTTGGATTTCTCCCCACAGAGTTGAGGTCCCTCGAGTCAAAACCAAGCTGGGAAAAGCTGCTTTTATTATGCTCTTATAGAGCATGGAATGAGTTTCAAATTGGATGCTGTCTCATTGAGCAAATTCATGTAATCAGTTTGAATGTATGTTTTTTTTTATTGTTTTATTATTTTTGAAATACTTGAAATACTATATAAATGTTTTGTAACCAGTGCACCATCACAAATGTTCCACTGGATAAATAAAGGTTCAATTATATAATTATATTACATAGCGGAGTAAGCGGACATGTTGTGTTTGGCAATTCCCGTCTGAATTATACCTTGCATGGCTTGGCTATTGTTTGCAAGATAACTAGCTACTACTATTGGGTGGAACATACTAATGTTGATCTACTGTAAGCTGAGCAACAGAAAAAATAATTCTAGAGTAGGCTGGCATGAGGTAATAGTTCAGTGTTTGTATAATGGCAGCCTCACTAATTTTAGGCAAAGCTGCAGCAACTTGCAGTTAATGAACAGGCAAGATAATGAGGGGGTGGGCTGCCTCAGCTGCCGGTCAGTCTTGTATTTCCCGATATTCTTCTGAATCTTCTTCCTAGGAAGTCTGACTTCCCATGCATGAAAAATCACCAAACTTTGCTCATAGGTCCAGTCCTATGCCAGAGGTCCTCCACTGGCATTGTGGGCCAATAGTCCTGATGGTAACGCTACAGCAACCGTCTAAAGTTTAAAACTTACAAAAATCATAACAAATCAGCCGTACTTGCTATCACCTCGCAAACCACCACCACCACCAAAACGTAGGCCCAAGTGAGTAGAAACGTCCATATGCTTCCAGCTGGCAGGAACTATGAAGCCCATCACTCTGTTTTTCTCAAAAACTGAAAAACCTATCAAACCCTACTCCTCCCACATTTTTGGTCAATTGACACTTCAATTGCTATACTGCATCTTCAGACTGTCCTCCACAAACAATGGACCTCATTCCTGAACATTTTCTTAAGTGTCTTCTTAAATGTCTTCTTATGAACTTCGTAAGACCAACCCTAAGAAAGATCCCCGCCGGATTCATGAACGCGTGGAAATGTGTTCTTAAACTGCCAAAGTGTTCTCAGCTTTGCTCCCCTTCTAAAGTTGAATGCGTGTTCTCATACACCTGAATTTGCATACATACTGTAGGTCCAGTCCCAATGTCCACCCTTGCAGACTCACAGACTTAAGGGCGCGCTCCCGCAAAGTCCGCAAGGGCTTAGGGGTGTCCCAATGTCAAATCGGCAAGTGCGTGAGGGCTCTCTGGCAGACATTTGGAGCCCTTTATGCCCCCTTACCGTAAGTCTGCACTTCTGCAGACTTTGCCTAAGGAAATTACCCACACATATCGTTGTGACGTGAAACACGTGGTTACCTGAAGAACAGCCAATAAACAAGCACGGACAGACCCTAACTTTCACGTTACAAAACAAAATATGTTTTCATGTTTTCAGCTGGACTTGCTTATCTGCACAAGTAGCCTTATAATTATTTTGCTTTCATTATTTTCAAGTATGGGTTATTAACCCCATGGGTTTGTATAATGTGATTTGTTAAAAAATATGTAGGCTATGGGTATAAATTACATTGATTTCTGTTGCTCTAAATCATATGATTTCCCAGTTAAAAGCAGTAGCCTATGACATTAATCACCCATTTCGGTGTAGTGTTCTTTGAATTGAGATTTCCAACATGAATATGGAAAGAGTTGTGAGGTGCAGAAATGTGTATACATAATATATTATCATTCTTAAGTAAATACTTTTGGATTCATCACAAACAAGAATCACAGGCAGTAATGTCGTTTGCATATGACCACAAAATGAAATGATTTCAACAAGTTGAACAGAGAGGGTAACACAGAGAGTTCGGATAATGTAAAGGGGATTTGACTCAGCCCAAAATTTATTTGCATGAAGGCCTACAAGAAAAACATGTAAAATTGAAAAATTGATAAAAAGCCCCACACCCACAATAGTAAGAAATATGTTTTCATGTCAACGTAATGTGATGTTGCAAATCCCATTCCTTTTTATACCAATTCGAGCCCTTGCAGCCTCTCGCACTCAACCACTTTACCAGGTGACGTCAATAAGTCTGTGAGGGCTCAGGGCTTGAGGGTTTAGGGGGGATATTGGGACTGGGCCATTAACTCCCCGCCAGCTCCTTACTACAGGGTCGTGTGCACATAGAATCCCCAGACAGCACGGAAAAAGTTGATCGATGTTCAAGTTCACGTGCAAATTCAACGTTTTATTCGTCACGCAACATACCAGTAAAATGAGCAGTGAGATGTTTCTCCGCTGGCTCTTTTAACATGCACACTAAGCTTAAAGGATTAACATGGTGGTTCAATAAAACACTTTCCAGGTATCTTTAGGCAACAACAAAACACATGTGTTTAACTATTTCAGAATTCATCCATACAAATTATTTTAAAACATGTTTTTAGAGGTCTGAATCTGCCACTCAAAAAGTTCACTCACTCAAAACTGGGCGTGATTCATAACAACTGATTGACAGTTCTCTGAGCAAATGACCAACTGGAATCATTATGATTGACAGGCGTGTGCCCCGTTACCATAGCTACCACCGCTCCGAGCTAAACAACACAAGAGCTAGATCGCGCAACAGCCAGATCAATAGCCATTTTTCTAGCTGCTAACCAGGGGCATTTACAAAGTCCTTAATATTATATTAACCCCCAAACATTATAAAGATACACGCTACCTAACAGGCCGTATCCTCGAATTTGCATTAGGCCAATTTGGGAAAAGTACGATAAAAGTATAACGACGACACGTCTCCCCCGCGACAGAGGAAAAGCACCCTGCAGCCGGCCACGCAAGCTTGGAGGCTTGGGCTATTAGACTAGCTTTCAGCCAGCTACGAACAGTATAGACAGTCAAATAATTGCAACTGTGGGTCTTACCAGAAGACAGATCATTTGCGCTGTGAAACCGACATAAAATCCGCATTGTTCACCAGTCTAACGTTATTTATCTTAGTAGGTGTCCAACAAAGCCAGTTGAACACTGAAACGTTACTGTTCTGGGAACATCTGTCAGTTGTGGTGATATAAAGGAATTGAGTGGAATAACACCGCAATAACTGATTATTAGTCAGATCAATTCAATCATTATAGCTTGTTTCATATACAAAGGCAACACAATGTGCGCTTTACAGAAAGGGGGAGAGGATGTAGCCTACATGTAGCCTACTTATCCTACCCCGAATTATGTGGGAGACTGCATGCGTTTGGAGAGATAGCGGGCCGTGCACCACGACTCCGTGAGCGCAGCGGTCAAGGGGTATAGCCTACTCCGGAGTCTGGAGACTAGCAGGTCATGCAGTCAATAGATCTCGTTTTGAATGTTATTGTAATGCCCTCTGGTTCTAATAGAATATATCTACTGGAGCTGTTTAATCCCAAAATGCGCAATGCTTCCTGAAGTTGGGTCGGATCGAGGTGCTGGGATGATCAACATTATGTGGAGCAGATGCCACAGTGATGATAAGGTTTACACAACTTTCAGAATGTTTTGCAGAATTACAATTATTTAGAGTTGTAAATTATGAAAGGAACATAATAACTTGACTTAATATCTTCACCTCCACCCACCCTGAAATGTAGTCATCATTTTAGCACAATAGCCTCTATATGCGCATCACAACGCTGCAATACAAGACCTTAGGACAAACGATTCAGTACACAGCAGGTGTGTTTGATCAAGTTCAAATGTGAGAATAAATAAATGACAAAAACCCGCACGGGTACTGTAGGACTACGTCTTTATTTTCCGAGGTAATTGTTGCGCATACAACATGACATTAAATTAAGACAGGCTACTTTCTCATAAAACAGGGCGGTGTTGTAACATTTATAATATCATTAGGTGACATTGGCTGCAACCTGTCCTCCAGGACCTGCACACCTCCAGAGCCCTGAAGGGACCTGGACCTCCCGAGTCCCAGTATTGGAAATGTAGTGATCTGGCTACAAGAAAAGGGGACAAATTATAAAAGCGATTAGTAATAGCATCGATATTTTGCATATGCAAAACAGCATAAATTACAACAATAGGCTATTTATCAGTAAGTCTAAATTATATCGAATTAAGTTTGAGCGAGAGATAATCGGGGGGTTCCTGTGGAGACAAACTGACTTATATCCACCTTTGACTTCGTAACTTTGCCTATTGTATTGGCCTATACAACAAAGCACGCTCACAACAGTTATGGTAGGCTATCGCTTCGGAAACCTTACAGCACAGTTTGCACCTGGTGCAAGTAGATTTGATGCCAGGGAAGAGTACAGTATGGTGCGCTGTGTTTCTGCCAGGGAAGAGTACAGTATGGTGCGCTGTGTTTCTGCCAGGGAAGAGTACAGTATGGGGCGCTGTGTTTATGCCAGGGAAGAGTACAGTATGGTGCTGTGTTTCTCCCATTGCACTGGAGGGCTAACGTTACCAAAAGCAAATGCATTAGCTAACGTTAGCATGCTATGATAATTAACACAGCTAGCTGACATTCCAAACATTAGGCTAGCTAACGTCAACATGCTGGATAAAGACAGATAGCTAGCTGGATCAGACAGCTTTTTAAAAACTGTTGCCAATTACAGCTAACGTTATGGTTCGTTTATCTACCATTAGCTAGGTTGGCTACTAATCAGACACGATCATGGTAAAAACTTCCCAATTTGTATGACAACCACAAATACAATTAGGCCTATAAAATGTACAAATTATATTAAAATAAGAGGTGGTCATCATTGAGACTGCAACTATTCAATTGTTCTCAAGATGAGAAAAGGTTCAGAACTACCTTACCGTGTTGGATAGATGGTGAAACGGCGCAAAGACAGCAGGTGCGGGAGGCAGACAGGTTTCTGTTGGAGGCGGGTGTAGGGGAGTGGAGGAGGGTTTTTCAAACTTTAGGGTGACGTCAAGAATGGGAAAAACGTCACGAATTCGGAGTATTTTTACCCCGAGTCAAATTGGACTGAAAATGTTACGCTTCCAGTTTCTCAAAAACGACAAAACGGATATATTTAATGTTTTTATTGTGTTTCTTCAATGTCCTATTGTGCAAATAGCACGTTCAAACTCAAAAAAAGTGAAAATCACCATGTTAATCCTTTAAGCAAGGTGAAAAAAACAATACAAAATAACAATAGAAAACAAGACGGTATATGGACTTTTAATACAAAAGGCAAAATATATAGCCTACATGAAAGGGATGGGATGTGCTGAGAGCAGATGATTAAATTCTACAGTTTAGTTAAATGCATGAGTAGGCTACATGTGGATCTTGATGTGCCCTATCTATATTATGTAGGCCCATATGATATATTTTAGTTATGGATATTCACAGGTAGATGTTCGCCTAGCGATCCAGAAAACGACAACCACCAGCCGTTAGGGTTAGGGTTGCCACCAGGTGCATCAATCAAATGCATCGATTCTATTGACAGGTGTCATTACAGCGATGCGTGTGCAATTTCGCAACAGGATGATGACGTTGCACAGAAAAAGGTCTATAGCTTACCAGCAACTTGTTGGCTAATGTACCCGAGCCTTTTTAGTTAAACCAGGAGGCTAAAATAGCAGTCACATAGGCCTAACGTTATTACCAAAATAGCAAATAGGCGAGCCAACTGTAAACAATCTAAGTGCCTGTTAGAATAATACTAACAACAGCCACCATCCACACACAAAGCACAACTCGTGGAGTTTGGTATTTTTGTACTTACAGTTTCAGCGTCTTCACGAACAGTTGGTATAGCATCATTCCTTAGAAGCAGGAACTTTGCAAGTCCTTGTTGAAACTGGCCGAGATTTATGAACGATTCGCGAGTAAAGTGCGCAGCGCACACTAAGACTGATTTAGGAAGGGTTTCGGGAATATTACAATTATAAATAAAATTCAACCACTTATCCTTTCTTTCATCGCGTGGGAGGGAGTGGAGAGGCTTGTTTGTTAGAGAACAGCCAAGGACATGGCACCGTTTACCAAATTTAATGTCCATCCTCGTAGGAGAGACTGGAGACGCGAGGCTAGGTTAATGATAAGGTGGCCTACGCAACAATCTAAATATGCTAATCAGGGGCGAAGTATGCAAATTCTCAAAAAAATGTGACGTCAGGGCCCCCACTTCCGGAAAATGAAGCAATTGATAGGAGGGGGGAGGGGGGAAAGCGCTCACGGGCAATACAGAGAGAGCAGCGAGTGTTAGGAATTGGGACTGGGCATATCAGTAAGACTCTCAAAAACCGAAATGAGGGTGAAAAATACATTTTCGATTGAGTTTAGCATATGTGGAACCCTTTAATGGTAGCTAACGTTATCTAGCAGCTAGCTTACCAGAACAGTAGTTGGCTGGTTGCTAGCACTGTAGCAGGGCTGCCAAGTCTCACGCATTCAGCGTGAGACACATGCATTTCAGCCTCTTCTCACGCTCACACGCCACACATAACAATTCTCATGCGGAGAAATGACCAACCCCTACATACTATAGGCCCGTAGCCAGGGGGGGATCGGTTGGATCGAATGAACCCCGCCTCACGACCAAAGGTGCAGAATTCAGGGCAAAAGTCCCCCGTCCGTCCGTCAACAACTCGCGCGACAATCACAATAAAAATGATCAATACCCCCCCGTCAACAACTCGCCCGACAATAAAATTAACGGGGAAGGGGATAAATCTCACTCCAAGTTTTTGGTCAAACTTGGCAGCCCTGACTGTAGCTAGCTGTCTAGTTAATGATAGCTAACATTATCTAGCAGCTAGCTTACCAGAATGGTAGTTGGCTGGTTGCTAGAACTGTAGCTAGCTGTCTAGTTAATGGTAGCTAACATTAGCTAGCAGCTAGCTAACCGGATCGAGCTGTTACCAGAACGTAAGCTTACTAGCTAACGTTAGCTAGTGAATTTTATCTCAAAAACAGATTAAAAAATTTTTTTTTTTACAGTATGTTGAAGTCTGCCCTCATGTTGTTCCCTCACACTACTGCTGTTCATACAGGAAAGAATACACTACCCACAATCCTATAGTTCAACAGCAATGTCTCCACCAATCAGAGATTGGCCACAATAGCAGCCCCTAGGACTACAACTGGCTAAATTGACTGATTGAGAGGAGACCTGTGCCACTGATTGTTTGATTGGTTTCCACCTGTCTTGTTAATCTGCCTACATGTAGCTCCCCTCTTGTTCTTTGTTCATTATTTGCTGTAGCTGTGCATTGTCCCTGGTGGTGTCCTGTGCCAACTTGTAAGTCTGTAAGCTTTGTCTTTTGTTCTCCACTTGTGCACTGCACCTGTGACATTTTCATGCAACCCTTGTGATTGTGATGTTCAAGTCGGTGTGAAACCATCTATGACTTCTTACATGGCAGGTAACTCAACAACAGTTCAAGCCCAGGAGGATGCAGAATAAAAATTATAATGCATACTCAGCCATTGTGCTGTGTGACTTTTTAATTATATTTTTTTTGTTTGTAGCTGTTACCGTTTCCTCATCTTGTTTGCATCTCTTCATCTGATCAGTCTTTGGTCTGCTTACATCTCAATCAGTCCCACCTGTGTTGAATCCAATCAAATCAGTCAGTGAATCCATGCTCATTCCAGAGTCCCACAACTCATTTCCATCAACCTATGTAGGCCTACTAATTATGTTCATGCAGGATTCCTATGGTGTAAATATCTAGCTGTGACATTTGTTTTTAGGTCAAACTGCCAGCTTCTCACTTGTTCAACAAGAACATGACCTTCCCTTGGTGTCTGGTTGTGAGTTCTAGCCCCGGGTGATGCAGAATAAACAATGCCTACTCGGGCATTGTACTGTTTGGATTTCAGACTCATGATTTAAAATCATTCCTCTTCCTCAAAACACCCGGCCCCGATCCAGTGCTGCACAGCAGCTACAATTCAGCTGTAATTCTAGTGTTTGGCATGTCCTATCTGGATGATGGCTTGCATGATTTGGCTATTATTTACAAGCTAGCTAGCTAGCTAGCGACTACTACTGGGTGGACAACAGAACGCACCATGTGGGGCCAAGCTGAACAACAGAAAAAATAAATCTAGAGCAGGCTGGCGTGAGGTAATAGTTCAGTGTTTGTATCAGGCAGCCTCACTAATTTTGGGCAAACCTGCAGCTCCATGCAGCTAATGAGGAGGCAAGATAATTCTAGAGTAGGCAGCTGGAATGTTGGTGGGGTTTTATTCGCAGCAATATTGCTATTAGCTAGTGTATTTTAAGTGAAAATTAGTCAAAACATTTTTTATATATATTTTTTTTAAATCCAACCCTGTCATGGTCTGTCTGGGACCCTGTAGGTATCTGAGCCAAATATGAATGCTGTCAGCCTGACGGTGTCCAAGGAACGTCCGGACAGACGGAGACGGACGGACAGAGGACAGCCAGGCTGGCAGGCTTCTTCTTTTCGTTTCTTCAAAGCGATGTTATACGAAAAGTCTCCCATTTTTTGACACAGGTCTTTGCATGTATGTTGAACTCTGCAAGGTCTTTCTGGCTACAGGGGTTGGGTAGAAGTGGGCAGATGAGGCAGTGCTCCATGGTGTGGTCTGCTTCTCCACAGCAGGCTGAGACTAGCTCTTTATATGTGTTAGATATTCTGATCGTATTTTGACCTTTCTTTATTCCCACAGCAAGCTAGAATGCTAATGGCAGGCTATCCATCTAGCATTGGTACGTTGTCACTTTAAATTCTGTTTCAAACTTAAAATAGACTGAAGACTTTATTCCCCATTATCCTGTTTATTTATCCACACTGTTCAACCTTGTTGCTTGCTGGATATGAGATGGTTCACTGCTTGGCTTTGGATATGCTGTCTTGTTCCATGTTCTCCTTTATTGATTATGCTTGATGTGGTGGCTGGGACAGCACACTCTAGCTGCTGGGCAGTGAACTACTCCCCACCATATGTGCACCGTGCACTGACCGGCCATAGAGGTCCCTGCCTTCAGTTGGAATTTAATGTATTTACTTAGGCGTCGTCATACCTGACCGAATGTAAAGATGGACAGGTGTCAGAAGTGTACACATTTAAATCATATGTTGCTAGATCATAGTGGACAAGCTCAAACACTGTGCCTGTTCCTGACCAACCTCATCCAGGTTTGGTGGAGTGCCTTGAATAGCTGTATTGAGATAACTAACGTCCATCACCATCCAGGCCATGTGGTATGGATGTGCTATGATTCTGTCATTAGGAAATGAGTGCTTAAGGGAAGCTAATCTCATCTCTGCTACTGGTGGTGGTACTGGAAGTGAACCAATCTCCTTGGCTTGGCCCCTCGGCGGCCATTTCCTACTCCAAGGTCATGGACACCAGCCATCAAGCAGCCATCAAGCATTTCCTGACAAATGAATACATATAGAGGCTAATAATTAATTATCAACTCTTGACATGGCACGCTGTTCATTGCGATTTATTGCAAAGGAGAAATCAATAATGTTTCAATGAAATAAATTATTTTGTGCAGTAGTTATTGCTGGCCGTTCGTTTGCTCAGTCACATCAAACTTTTAAGTGGCTCCATTTTTCTCCTGACAGGCTGGTTGAATATGATTTGCTTGATCTATTTCAGCATTTTGCTGTGTTCTTCCACTGAATCCCTAGGGTGGAGATGTTGTCAAATCCATTACAACTCCTGGCATGAATGAGTACACTTGGCACAGCAACATTTTTTAGATAAATATCTGTCAATGTGAGAAGACACTTTTAAGCCCAGGACTCCAGAGAGATTAACTGGCCACTTTATTTTTTGTGAATGTTCAAAAGATTTAGGAGAAAATAAAGTACTTAATGTTTCTGTCCTTTTCTGTCCTTTCAAAGACTGCAACAAATGTACCTATCAGTAGAGAAGAGCTCACACAACAAGTGATGGTCTCCTTTACACACACAGTCATGAGCTCAATGGATAATGGCTTCATTTGATCACCTTTCGCCGGCATCACACAATCCATTCCCAGAAACAGACTGACTTGAACAATGTTCAGTGCTTATGTATTTTTGAGTTGATTCTGAGGTGGTATGACATTTACACCCATCATACTTTAATGGTAGTCTGTCTGTATTTTGTTTTTCTTGAGAACTGGGCACTGTATGCAGTTGAAATACAGCAGGCGTATTGCCCAGGACCCAAGGAAGTGCATTGTCGAGTGTGAGGTTTTTTGGATGAGCACTTCTCGAGAAACCAGCAAGCGGCAATAGCGGACGCCAAGCAATCGGCCTGTTCCAAACAGGGACAATGTTATATACCACCTAGCGGCCAGAGGGTGATGTGCCAGGTTCTCGAGAAAGCTGCAAGCAGCAATACCAGAGGCTAAGCAATTGGCCCGTTCAAAACAGACACGTTCTGAACAAGCACTGCACTAGTGCTTTGAAAAGCAGTAACAAGAATATAGTTGATTTTCACCAGACCTCCAGTATTATGATTCCCTCACAAAACATCCTGTTAACGTCCATGTGTGGTCAGCCATACTAATTATATCCCTCTGTATTAGGAGACACAATGAATGAAGAGTACGAGCAATGGGAAAAGGTCAAGCTACTAATGCCTCGTCTTGTGTCTGAACATTTGACTGCATGGATGGCGTGAGGCGGGTAGAGAGAAAGAGAGAGAGAGAGAACCACACCTACATTGAGTGGGGAGAGGAGAGGGAGAAACGGTGACAAAAGAGAGTTGAAGTCAAGAAGAAGAGAGAGGATGGAGGGAGAATGAGGAGAGAAAGACGAGGGAGAGAGTCGGAGCCAGAGAGAGACTGGGGGAAAGTGCTAGAGTGCCCCCTGAAGGCCAAATGAGGCACCGCCCTCATATCCTCAATTGATCCTTGAGATGGCTTGTGGTATTCTTCCTTTCTGTGTAAAGCCCTCCATTGAATAGCTTTAGCATACAACCCAGACATTGCCTATCCTCCATTTACAATCATGTCATAAAATAAGTCAGGAAAATGAAGACCTCTTCCTTTCAGACTTTGTCCATCGTAGACACCCTAGCTAGACAGAACCTTTCACAGCAAATATAAATATCCAGGGAATATATGTTATGTACAGCGCTTTACACCTGTACAGAAAGAAAACACCTTTCTACAGATCTTCACATTGTACTGTATATGAATGAAGAGGCTCCTCTATCCAAGGTCAATCACTCTATTCTGATGGTGCTCCTTTGAGTACTGCAGCCGCTGCCAGTCTAATTGATATTCACAGTCAGACCGATACCTTTAGAATAACAATTACACTGTGAATGTAATGTTGCCATGGAAATTAGACACCTTAAGCAGTCTAAATGTTCAGAGGCTTCAAGCACTGCATTTCTGTCA
The DNA here is from genome assembly GCF_949987555.1 of Borostomias antarcticus. Classification (NCBI taxonomy): domain Eukaryota; kingdom Metazoa; phylum Chordata; class Actinopteri; order Stomiiformes; family Stomiidae; genus Borostomias; species Borostomias antarcticus. The sequence continues at coordinate 5,233,660 of NC_140247.1, read as the reverse complement.
ACAGTGGACAACATCTTATTGATGTTACGCTATGCTCTGCAGCATTTTCACATATTTGCGTCTGTCAATGCTGTTTTCTTAAAGCATAAGTTCACTATTTTGGACTTAAGGGCCTATTCTCAGTGTGTCTTACATGAACCTGACAGAGACTTTAAATTCCCTGATCGGCTCAGTATTGAGCTAGCTTCAGTTGCTCTGCAGTCGCACACTCGGCTATAATGAAAGTCAATGGGGCCACTGAGACATTGCTTTTTTGGCGGCCCTCCCCCTCTCTACAATCTAGTGCAGAAGTGAAAGTGAAGTTTACTGCAAAATAGTTTTGTTTCGAATGGAACTTTTGTTTCAGCATTCAGTTTGTGATATCTGTGATATATGTAACCTGGACACACAACACAGAGGCCATCCTAAAGAGGGCCAACAACACCTTTTACTTTCTGAGTTGCCTGCATGGGCACGAACACACCTCTACCGCGGCATCATTGAGAGTATCCTGACTGGAGGCATCACAGCCTGGTACGACAACACCACCGCCCATGACAGGCATGCCCTCCAGAGGGTGGTGAAGACAGTGCAGAAGATCATTGGTGTGGAGCTCCCAGCCATCGAGGATCTCTACAGCCAATGCTGCTGCAGGAAGGCCATCTCCATCACAAAAGATACCAACCACCCCAGCTACCACCTGTTCGCACCATCTTGCCGGAGAGACGGAAAATGGAGCATCAGGGCCGCGAAGGAGAGGTTCCACAACTTATTTCGACCTACTGTATCACTCCCGCACCACACCCCACCTGCCCCACCACCGCCACTCCCCCCCATCCCCTCTGCCACCGCCACCAACCCCCGATCCCCGGACCAACAACTGAACTTGACACTTTTTGTACCTTGCAACTTGTATGTACAGTATAGACAACAACAAACTCTGCACTACCGTACACTTGAATACTTGAACCAACACCTGACAACACTCAAACAATTGAACACTATGCACAACTGTGTACTTGAACGTTATTTAATTGCACTGCCTACATCAAGGACACAGACATAGTCATCCAAGATCGGATGGGATAAGTAGATGAGGATAATACTGATCTGGAATGAGGAACTGATTAGCACTGATAAGAAACTGTAAGGACAAGCGATTACAAGAATTCCAATATACCTGTACCCGTACTTGTTACACATGGCAAATAAACTTTCTATTCTATTCTATTCTATTCTATTCGATTCTATTATATTCTAGCTACATTTCACAGGAGAGCATACTGAGACTGGTAAGATTAAACCCTGTGCTTCCTGTCTCGCATAAGCACATTTATCATACCGCAGTACTTTTTCCAATGTCTCATTGGCCTGTTGTCTTCCATTTTAGCCGAGTGCTCCTGCAGAACAATTGTAGCTAGCTCAATACTGTAGCGATCAGGGAAATTAGACTCTACTTGTCAGGTAAGAGACTGACAATAGGCTCTAAAGTCCAAAATAGTGAACTTTAACATTGCCAATGTTCTGCACCAAAATCAATGTCTGTTTAATGTAGTATAGTTGTTACTGGAGTGGCAAGTAGTCTATGTCAAATGCTGTGTAGGTTTATACATGTGTAGTTTGAAGTACTGTATATTATGTGGCTCTGCAATTTGTTATTGACCCATATCATCTATGCATTTAGTACTAAATGCATGGATAATATGGATCAATAATTAAGATTGTTGTTGTTGTATAGTTATATATATATATACACAATGTACTACATAGTATTTTAGTAGCATAGGTTTAGTTAGTAGCATAGGTTTAGTTAAGTAGATTATGAGGAATCTCAAGTAATGTGCCTATAGGTTCGTGGAGTTTGTTTGACTCCATTGGGATCTGATCTGTTGATGTTATTGCAGGGTCCTGGGCAGGGGATTCAGCAGGGTAAGAAAGCAAGCCCTCTGGGTTCTAGACCTGTCACTCAGGAGGAGCGCACACACAGCTATCAGGGGAGAAGCTTTAGGAAAATATTTGAGAGAATGTGAGATGAGAGACTGGGGACAAGCAGAGGTGATGATCTGTGTCAAATGTGTGGAGTTTTCACCCCTCTTTATTCTCTGTAAAGGTAAGCAGATCGGTGTGTGTGTGTTCAGTATGTAAAGTGTGTGTGTCTGAGTCTGTGTGTGTTTGTTTTAGATGGAAAGGAGGGGGTCGGAGGCACTTCATTTAATGGGCGGGGGGGACCAAAACCTAGTTACAAACTGTCCTGTTCCGTATGTCTTTTCACAGGTGAAAAATTATGAGACAAACAATTTCCTAATGCTCAATTCAGCAGGATATTATGTAAAGGGTCAGGTGTTTCAAAGCTAAACATGCTGACCTGCTCTTTAAATAGTGCACAGCAAACTCTCATGATGGCCTTGGGGCGGCATGCAGGCATGTCTGACGTTTTCTATGTCCATATCTATATAACGGCAAAGCCTGGAGACGTGACTAGAAGTTGTATTTGTCCTGTGATAAAGCCTTTGGCAGTGCAGCGGAGTATTTATCGATCTCAAAAAGGCCCTTCCCTGCAAATAAGGAGAGAAGCTTAAAAGGCCATGCATTTATTCATACTACTGATGATCCTCCGTACATACAGAGGAGACAGAGGCGAGCTTTGTCCATGCTTCAGCTGTTCAGGCTTTCTGGAACGTGAAAAGGGCAAAGGCAGCTTATGCTGCTCTCTTCCTGTTCACTGTTATGAAAAAAACAGAGGACTGTACTGTACATGTACTGAAACAACATGATCTCATAGCAATATAATAGCAACAATAATTATAATGATATTAATAATAAATATAGCTGCAAGCAGCAATGTGGGGGCCAAGCAGGACGTGCGACCAGCGCATCAAAGACAACAAGTGAAACACTTCGAATCCCTACCGCAGTTTTGAAAATAGGGCATACGGTTCAGAATAAACACACTTAAAACTTTGACAGGTTGATGGCCCTAGAGAGTTTGAGGTGTCGACATAGACTTGGTGACAGGGGTCATGGGACTGTCCCCGATAAGTGTCCCTATTGTGGTTATGATACATCAGAACGTTACTGAGGTATGACCACACTTCCTGTTTGGCGACTTAGATGCCAAATTCGATTGGCTGTAGCGAGCGAACGCCTTTGACAATCGAAAATCCCTGTAATACTTTTGTGGACATTGGTCTAGAGAATGTGTACAGCCAGTTTCATGTATATTGATGAAAATCCCTAGGAGATACATTTTAAGTGTTTTACACAAAATACAAAATAGCGGGAAATCCAATTGGTGGAAAATGACATCATAGGGTGCGATGAACCTGACATGAGCCAGGGATTCCAACGGTACCTCATTTTTGAAAATCAGTCAAACAGGTCAAAAGTTGTGTGCCTACACGCTGTCACAATGACACTTGCTGACAGGGGTCATGGGACTGTCCCAGATGAGTGTGCCAAATGTGGCTTAACAATTTGCTGACATATGACCCCATATCCTGTTTGGCGGCTTGGACGCCAAATTTGATTGGCTATAGCGGGTGAATGCTTTCGAGAATCGAAAATCCCTGGATATTTTTTTGTGGACATTGGTCTAGAGCATGTGTATACCGAGTTTCGTGCAGATTGGTCGAAATTCCTAGGAGATACATTTCAATTTTTTTTGTCACAAAATCCAAAATGGCGGGAAATCCAATATGGCGGGAAATTATGTCATAGGGTGCGTTGAACTCAGCTTGAGCCAAGGAATCCAACTGTACCTCGTTTTTGAAAATCGGGCTGACGGGTCAAAAGTTGCGTGCCTAAACGCACCTCAAACCTGGCGTTGGTGGCGCTAGAGAGTGCGAGGTGTGGACATGAGACTTGGTGAGGGAAGTCAGGGCACTGTCCCGAATGAGTGTGCCAATTTTCACAACTGTTTGCCATACGGTTCTATGGGCTACCATAGACTCCCATGGCAGAAGAATAAGGAAAGAAAAAGAAAATGAAAAAAAAGAAAGAAAAGAAGACAAGGTACAAGAACAATGGAGGCCTTCGCAGCTTCGCTGCTTGGCCCCTTATAACAACAACAACAACAACAATAATAATAATAATGATTATTATTGATATTATTATTCTTGTTATTATTATTATTCATAATAATATTAGTGTTATATTATACTGTTATAATTATTATTACTATTATCATTATTATTGGCTCCGTGCAGTGACTGCCAGGTAGAGCTACAGTATATATTTTCAGTCGCTTGTGTTATTTCGTTCGTTCGTTTGTTCGTTCATTCATTTGTTTGTTTGTTCATTCATTTCTTACTTACTTACTTAGCAGGATTACACAAAAACAACCAGAGCGATTTTCACAAAACTCAGTGGAGGAGTGCAGCTTGGGCCAACTTAGAACCCATTAAATATTGGAGTGGATCAGAATCACTGGGTGGATAAACAAATTAAAAGGAAAGGTCTACCGTGCGGCCTGAGTGGTTAAGGCTTTGCAGCAATGATTTTTCGTCCCGGGTTTGCGTCCTGATGGAATAAAAAATTTTTTTTTTTTTGATACCTTAGCTTTAGAAAAACCACATCTGCTCTGTTCCTGTGGTAAGCTATTAAATATAAATGGAGGTGTGATTTTAACTATTTCAACGGAGTTACTCAAAATGTATTAATGCGTGGAGCCCTGTGCTCTCTGAGAACCCTTTCTAGTCTTTATTATTATTATTAGTAGTAGTAGTAGTAGTATCTAGCAGTTGTAGTACTGTGGTTTGTAATTATTATTCTGCATCTTTCTACAGCCATTTCAGATATCCGTCGTCCTAGTGATATTTTTTTATTCAATATGTCCAATGGAGAACATTATTGTCAGTAGTCAATAGGATTGGGTTTAGGCATGCAATACCAAGTGGCTAAGGCTAGCGTTAAGGTAATGTTTACAGTAGGCACACAACTCCTACTGGTTAGGGTTAGGGTTAGTTACATTACATTATAGTCATTTAGCTGACACTTTTATCCAAACCAACTTACAATAATTGCCTTTAACATAGGGAAAGTCAATGTAGTACTACTTGCCAGACCTCACAAGTGTATATCCTTTCTAAAACAAGTGACTGAGAGCACAATCTAGTGCTGAAGGAAAAGTGAAGAATAGCAAACTAAAAATACAATAGGGGCTTAAGAGGGAGAATCCTGGTTCTACTTCTTGAAGAGGTGAGTTTTGAGCCTGCGGCAAAAGATGGGCAGCCTGACGTCAGTGGGCAGTTCATTCCACCACTGCGGGTTCAGGACAAAGAGCTGTGACCATGTTGATAGATCTTGGAGTGACAGGGCAACCAGTCGCCCCGAGGTAGCAGAGTGTAGTGGCCGGGAGGGGATGTAGGGCTTGACCATGGCCTGGAGGTAGCAGGGAGCCGTTTCTTTCATTGCCCTGTAGGCTAGTACCAACCAGAGTTTTAAACTGGATGTGAGATGCTACTGGGAGCCAGTGTAGAGAACAGAGAAGGGAAGTTGTGTGGGAGAACTTAAAAGCACTCGATGTTTGTTGTTTTGTTTTTTTAGATAGTTGCAACTTGCAAGTACCTTAGGAGTTTAATATAGATTCAGATTAATTTATACTGATAATTACCTCCAACCCAGCGATAGCACAGGGCGAGAGGTTATGTTTTCGGTGGCGTGTGTTTGTTTATTGGTTTGTTCGTTTACTGCTTTGTTATTTTGTTTGTTAGAAGGATTACGCAAAAACTACCAGACCGATTTTCATGAAACTCGGTGGAAGGGGGAAGCATGGGCCAACTTAGAGCCCATGATGGTACGGATCCACAAATTAAAACAAAACTTTGAGTGAAGCCAGCTCCCTGTGTGGGGGCGCTACAGAAACATAGTTTAGACTGGGGATTGCGGGGGGCAGAGCCCAGAGTGCACGGAACCACCCTGGAGTCTGTGCTCTCCCAGCACCATTTCTAGTTCCTTTTTGCTTTCTGTGCCACCTGTTTATCCCAGAGCAAGCACAAAACTCTTTGCTAGGCTCCAATTATCTTGGAGCAGACTTTCACAATACCATATTTACATCATGTTGCATCAGGTATTTGACTATTGGTATGCAGAGATCTCCCAGATGCACCAGAAACTCAGTAGCTGAGCTGAATGATCTGGATGGATGCTAGTAGTTCTACACCTCCCTCCTGCAGGGCCTGTGTGCAAGGATGCACAGACAAGATAATTGATGAACTAATGTCAAGGCATTCAGCATAGCCACATGAATCATCGACATTCATTCACCCGAAAAAATATCACAGGTTTCAAAGTAGGTGCCACTTAGTAACAGAGTGACCCAAAGATTAGCTTTTTGAAATGACATTTCTATTTCCCTCACTGTTAGATAGATCAGACGCAGAAAGGACTCCCTAACAATAGCCCACCTGGACAGAGCAGCCCTCCGAGCCCAAAGCCATCAAACAATGTGTGCTCAGAAAATGCAGACATGTTAAAATCTGAAAGGATGACATTAAGGATGAGAAATGAGGGGGATGACAGGGGCCTCTGTGAGACAATAAAATCAAGGCCATCCAAGAACCAAGATGGATTGATGAGTCCATTGAGTGGAGGTGGCAGCCAGCCAGCTAGCGCAGAGGTCAGTACAGAAGGATAGCTCTCTGAAGAAATTATGCATTTAAGAGGGCCAAGGCTGCCAGGTTGGATCCAGTGGTGATGGTGGTGGTGGTGGGGGGAGTGAAGGGTTGTATGTAGATTGAGAGAGTGAGAGAGAGAGAGAGAATGAGAGGAAGAGAGAGAGAGGAAGAGAGGGAAAGAGAGTGAGAGTAGAGTGAGAGGACGACACAGAGGAGTGGACGAAGGAAGGGAGGGAGGGGTAGAACAAAAAGGAATGATGAGGGAGATGAAAGGGAGATGGAGGACAGGGGAGATATAGGGGGAGGAAACCCCATAATGTGGGAAGCTTAGTTACCTTGAATGAAATCTCACTGCACTCATCTCATCATTTCGCCTTAGAGCCCTGGTCTAACTACTGAAGCTCCAGACATCCTGGGGTGCAGACTTCAGATCAGCGAGACAGCTGAGTGGAATTCATCCAGCCCACACATTTTGAGGGCGAATAATATTATGTCTTTGCTGGATGGGAGTTCTGTTAATTACATTAATTATTTAACATGTTGTGTATCCACACAAAAAAGGAAACATTATGTATTTGCACCTTTGCCACCAGAAGTGAAAAAATAGGGCCCATCTGCCTGTTGTGATTTGCAGCGATAGCTCTGGATGTCTGCATGCACCGGGGCTGGCTAATTGAGTAGGTCTTATAATGGTTGAGGCCACAATGAAATTCATGCCACCCATCTGCCACATAAATAAACAACGCTGATGGAGACGGGGGAAATCAATCAGATGTTAACTGATCCCATTTTTCAGGAGGACTCATCTCTCTGGTTCGGCATGAAGTACCAAGCACAGACCTCGCCTGATTCTCACCCTCTGCGGTTCTCTCTTTAAGCTGAGAGCTCGAAACACCCGGGCTTTCTCCCTTCAACACCGTCCTTTCCAAGAAGGCGATCTGTACTTCAGGAATTATTTGTTTGAGTTGGGTTGCCATATGGAGGCACTATGAGGTGTGACACTTATGACCGCTCCCTGTTATGCTGTAATCAAGGGTAATGATGAACTAAGGTTGCTCCAGCAGGAATTATGGCCATGAAAAGCTTTTGAAAATATGTGATATTGGCTGCTTGTACTACAGTACAGTGCCTGCAATGTAGCCCATTCAGCTTGTGGCATTCCCCCGCCGGTGGGACGTCGCGGGCCTGCCACGGGAGCCCGCAATACTCGGGTAGGCACCCGGTTGCCGCCACTTCAGCACCGTGGAGAGCGTCACGCTGGAACTGGCACACCTTGCCCTCCACTTCAGAACCCTGGACAGCAAGGATCTGTGGTGGAGGGAATCTACAGGCCATTCGCCACACCTGACCCTCATCAGCTCATCAAGGACCAACCCAGCTACCAGCCAGCTGGGTCCCATCACCTAATCGCTGCAGGGAGATGTGAAAAGGCCAGGCTGGACAGACAGAGGGGGAAGAGGAACACAGTGAGTGGTTGTGTCAATGGCATGCAGATGCCATCGTTGTTTGAAAGCCTTGTTTATCAATCTTCCCAATACCCTGTTTTTGGTCACCGGCAGGACTAACCCGAGGGATCCACGTAGCCCGGCTGACCAGCCCTCGAAGAGCCACCCCACCACCGGGGAATCTTCTGTTTGGTTTTGACCTTTTTTCTGTTTTGTTGGTGGAATAAATACGCGCCCCGGCGCTAAAGAGTGCAGCCCTGACCGGAACTTCCCTTTGTTTCCCCCTGGTCTACCACAAGCTAAATCAAATCAAAACTATAACTAGCCTATATATAAACTATAATTACATAACATTTGAGATGTACAATGTATAACAATTGAGAAAGTAGCCTATGGTGATGTGAACTTACAACTCTATTTGTGGAATGCAGACGAGACCATAAAAAGAGGGACTCGTTGAACTAGCGATTCTGTTTTATCAAAAACATGTTAAACTCTCAATTTTAAAGACAAGAAGCTAACCGAGGGGGTAATTGTTGTCTGTTGGTGTTCTGACATCAAATTTGCCGCAAAGTATGAATCCTGTAGGGTTTTATTGATCATTTTATGAAATCCATTGACTTGTATTGAAGCGACCGTAGATGTGTAGATCAATCCGCAGAGGAGATTCAGGAAGCGAAACTACTTACGGTAGCTATTGTTTATGTTGCTAGGCTACCTAGTTTGTGGACGTTACACACGTATGTGCTGTGACTAAATGGTTCTATGCTAAATATTTAAAAAAGCCTTTCCAGGTGAACTAGAATCTTACTTTATGGCGAATTATGTCAGAACGCCTCTGTGAGTTTCTTGTCTTTGAAATTGAGAGTTTAACATGTTTTTTGAATGATTTTTCACAGTGCCAACCCACATCCATTGTATGACCAAAACGGTGGTAGAGCAATTATCAGACTTTCTCAAAAGTGCTAGTTTTGTCAACGTTTTGATCTGAACCATTGTATATGATCATAAGTAACCTTAAAACAGGGCTAAACATGCATTTTCCCTTTACTACTCATTTAATTTCCTTATAACCGCAGATTATCTTCAATTGCAGATGCCACATTTTGTTTGTCTTTCATCCATGTACGTTGATGTATGTGATATTGTAATGTTTGAAGGAGATTTGTTCTTTTTCGTAAATAAATTCTCCTGATGTCTAGCTAAGAGGAAAGGGAAGAGCAGTCATGTTAGAATTGACTGCATGATATCATCTTCAGTTGCAGACAAAATATTATTCTATAAATCGACCCCTTTGACAGCACTCTCAATCTATTTAAGAGGGGTGAGGAAACTGTAACCCTATAGAGGTTACTTTCGCTGTCTTACTACACTGCAGAAGCTGTCCTGACACTCCATAAGGCGGCCGAGGGGAATGTGAACGCAGCCATCATGGACCACCTCAAGCAGGCCCCAGGCCGCGTGGGAGGAAGGGGGTTCAGGAAGGCAACTGGGTAATAAAGTGTTTTCTGCTGTGTTCTGGAGCTGCTGTAGCTCAGGAGGTGGAGCAGGTCGTCCAATGACGGGTTGGTGGTTCGAATCCCTGCCCCTCCTGTTAGCATGTTGGAAGTGTCCTTATGAACGACACTGAACCCCAAGTTGCTCCCAATGAGTTGAGGTGGCGCATGCTTACATGGTATCTAGCCACCATTGGTGTGTGAATTAGTGGACGCTGGCACTGTTTGTTTGCCTGCCGCTCTCCACATGTGTGAATGAGAAGACCGTTGTAAAGCACTTTGGGTGCTTTAAAAAATGTAAACGTAATTATATTATGAAATGTAGTTTCCTACAACCTCATGCAGTCTGAACATAAGCTTAAGTCTAGACTTCTATCTTCATGACTACACTTGAGTTCAGTTATCAATTTCAGTTTGTAATATTTGTCTATTTCTCCTCAGATCGGACCAGTGAGGCCCTCCATGACTATATAAGCCCTGCTGAGGAAGCAGGTGTTCTGAGCAATGGCCGCGATGGAGGAGGAGGGTGGAGGTAACATTGATGTAGGGGGGGAGTATTTATTAATCTACTAGTTCTCAATTAGCTTTCAGATAATAGGCCTATTGGAGTACAGATTATTCATGTTATTGTAGACTGTATTTCCTGTTTGATTTCTACGTAGTTGTACTGTTTTTGTTTCACAGCACAACAGAAGTTTTTATTTTTACATTGGTTGATCTGTTTTCATATCTTAAGTATCCTAGTAAAAATTATACAAAAATGTATCTGATGCAGCTGGGGTTAGCAGGTGTGTTCTAGAGAACATCTGTGGTAGGGTGGGTGTGTGGGTGGAGGGGGGGGGCTTGAGCTTTTAGAAGCTTTCATGTTGTATTAACTTAACTGATACATCAATAAACATAAGCAACAAAAAATCTACAAAACAATGTCAAGGTGTTGTATAATAATAATAAAAGAGTGAAAATGTATAGAACTGTCCCTTTGCATATTTGATGTTTGGAATAAATGCTTGTAGATATATGGTCTACTTAAAAACGTATACGTTTAGTCTGAAACCGGGTTTAAGAAGATTGAAATGGTCAAGTTTTTATACCAGTTATGTATAGACGTTGATTAAACATTTAGGTTAAAACCTGGTGAAATCCCGTTTGAATTGGCAAGTTTTTATACCAGCTACATCTTGCCATTGATTCAACGTCTTTGAAAAAACCTTTATTCTTGGACAGTTATTCACCGTCCAGACGTAGCCGGTATCAAAACTTGCCAATTCGAACGGGATTTAAAGGACAATGCTCGTTTTTGACAACCTGGACCTTATTTACGACATATTATAAGACGTTTGATTCACCGAGATCACTTTGGTGTAGTTCGGAGGCATGTAGAATAAATTTAAAATCCAGCGCGAGCCAGTATATCCATGTAATGGCGGTGGTCGGGGCACTTAGTATGCAGTTTATAAAAATCTATTTTCTGCCGCGAAACGGTTGTTTTCATCAATCTGTCTTGATGAATCGCTAGTTGTGCTTACATAGAGCATAGGCCTGTTGTGGTATTTCACATGCCTCTGTAATATGATCTCTAGAAACGTCTTTAGACACGTAATAGCTTCCTCACTTGCTCCAGCACGCATGCGCACAGCGTGCTGGAGCAACGATTGCGCGCTGTGCGCATTAGTGCTGGAGCAAGTGAGGAAGCTATTTCGTTTCGAAAGATGTTTCTAAAGATCATGGCATGTGAAAACCACAACAGACCTATGCTCTATGTAAGCACAACTAGCGATTCATCAAGACAGATTGATGAAAACAACCGTTTCCCATGATCCCATTTTTCAGGAGGACTCATCTCTCTGGTTCGGCATGAAGTAACAAGCACAGACCTCGCCTGATTCTCACCCTCTGCGGTTCTCTCTTCAAGCTGAGAGCTCGAAACACCCGGGCTTTCTCCCTTCAACACCGTCCTTTCCAAGAAGGCGAAACCTGTTGTGGTTTTCACATGCCATGATCTTTAGAAACGTCTTTCGAAACGAAATAGCTTCCTCACTTGCTCCAGCACTAATGCGCACAGTGCGCAATCGTTGCTCCAGCACGCTGTGCGCATGCGTGCTGGAGCAAGTGAGGAAGCTATTTCGTGTCTAAAGACGTTTCTAGAGATCATATTACAGAGGCATGTGAAATACCACAACAGGCCTATGCTCTATGTAAGCACAACTAGCGATTCATCAAGACAGATTGATGAAAAAAACCGTTTCGCGGCAGAAAATAGATTTTTAGAAACTGCATTCTAAGTGCCCCGACCACCACCATTACATGGATATACTGGCTCGCGCTGGATTTTAAATTTCTTCTACATGCCTCCGAACTACACCAAAGTGATCTCGGTGAGTCAAACGTCTTATAATATGTCGTAAATAAGGTCCAGGTTGTCAAAAACGAGCATTGTCCTTTAACCAGGTTTTAACCTCAACGTCTATGGATCATTTCAACGTCGTTTAACCGGTTAATAAACGTCTGGATGCTCACTGGGTCGCTATATATGTTAATGGCGATTGAGTCCAGTGTGTTCGACTTTTAGACCTATCTAGTAGGCCTAGCCTATTGATTAATAGATAAATTCACATTAGCCTATTTGTGTCAAAATACAGTATCCCACATCAGCATGGTCGCTTGTAGAGTGTCTTGCCTAGGATAGAGGCTTACTGGAACTCATCAGCTCATAGAAAACCGAAATTTCATTGTGTGATTATATGTTATTTATTTGTTGATACTTTCTTGAGGATTTACGGTTTGTATAAATAAACCGGCATGTCCAGCTGGCTTTCCACAATTTGCAAGTACACTATTAAATTGATGGTTCCTTCCTCCTGTTTGGGGATACACTTGATTCAAATGCCTACTGACCATTGGAGTTGATTCAAGGCCCTATCAACAGTATTGCTTGTCTTGATAAAAATGATAATAGAAGTATTCGGCTGTTGATTTAAACAGCCACGTCAGTGCTCACTGCTATGCGGTTGATGTAGAATCTATAGCCTATACAATAACCCCATTCAAAAAATAAGTTTTGTTCCAATAACCACTGGTTTAGCAAATCTGTTGGCTCGCTCTTTTTCTCCCTACTTGGCATTGGTCGTTTTGCACATTCGGTAAACAAATAAATTCACATTAGCCCATTTGTGTCAAAATACAGTAACCCACATCAGCATGGTTGCTTGTAGAATTTCTTTCCTATGGATACAGGCCTCTTTTTGTGCTCTCTTCTGGTATTCCACAAATAGATTCACGAGTTCACATCACCATAGGCTACTTTCTCAATTGGTATACATGTAGGCCTTAGAGATGCGAATATTGCGGATATATCCGCGACATCCGCGGATATTGTAATAGAAATTTAACTGATCTAGTCAAAAAAGGATTTACCAAGATTCGCTCAAAATGTTAAGTCTGGTTTATTGTGAAAACATACGAGCGCAAGGACTTCCTGAACAACGCAACAGAGTGGTTTATTCAGCGAAGTCCCGATTATGGGTTTTGCTGTGCCTTATATGCAATCAAAACAAAGGTACGGTGCTTCCAGGATGTGATTGGCTACTCCATTGTACGTCATATGAAATGGCAGGCGTGGCCAAGAGTACAGACATGTGACATGAGAAAAAGGCGGCAATTGGGGACAAAGGATGACAAAGGATGGTTATTCTGTTGTAGACAGATGGCCTCCTGGAAGCCATTTTGTATGTTAGTACAGCTATGTGAATATTTGGGGGAGGTGATGAATTACAAAAGGAGTGAGAGGACAAAGGTTTAAGGTGTTTGGATGTAAATTCCACAACAATATCCGCATCCGCGGGTGGGTGGGCCAATAAAAATCAACATTGTGATACATTTTGGGTGGATTTGTCAGTTATATTCGTATTTAATAACTACTATAATTATATATATATTATATTATAACTGCGAGAAAGCGCGAGACCTGCCAGCAGCTCACTCAAATACCCTCGACCACTTCGTGCGGGTGCGGGTCTCAAAATTTAAGAAGATAATTACGTTGGGTGAGTGGGCGGGTGGATGATTGATGAGTGCACGCGGATTCGGGTGCGCTCAAACTCCATCCGCGCATCTCTAGTAGGCCTACATACATTGTACATATTAAATGCTAGCCTATGTAATTATGGTTTAAATATAGGCTAGTTATAGTTTTGATTTGATTTAGCTGAATTCCAGCCTACAGTTACCAGTCCCTCAATAGCCTACAGTATTGTCGGTAAGCTCCGCTGCCACTAGTTGCTTCTTGATCAATGATGCCTCCTGGTGGTTAGTGTACAACACTGCACAAAAAGACGGTGCTTCCCGCCAACACACCGTCACCACAGCGCCACTAACTGGCATGCCACGCCGCCGCTTTTTGTGCTTTCCAAAATTAGAGGCTCAGGCACTGTATGTGTTCATTAAAGCGCAAGGAGACGTGGAGAAAAACAAGTCATTGCTCATTTGTTGGATGGTGGCAAATGTCTTTAATCAAACTAGTAGAAAGGTTTCCAACATTAGCCAAGTCAGAAAGATAGCAGGGCCTGAAGAACATCACTGTACTTTTTAATTTGTTGTAATGTTTGATGAGGCAGTTCAAGCGCACTCATTTTTTTTGTTTACAAAGGCAATCAAAGAATGTGAAATTAATCCCCTTAAGTTTTACCCTCAGAGAACTTCAGCATTATTTTTTCTTCTCCACCATCTGTCAAAATCTGTGTCCCTCACTCTGTTACACAGCCTATAGTAAATAAAAGGGAGAAGGTTGTCATAAATGCCCATAAAGCTTATTAGAAGCTCGGCTGACAACTACCGAAGGCCGAATCAAGCAAATGAGGCAGCGCCAATGTTCTGTCAGGCAAGCGTTTACGTCATCCCTATCCAGGCCATCGAGAGAATGTGCTAGGCCACACACACACGCACATACACACACGCACATACACACAAACATACTAACACAAATACACTCACACATTAACACAGACACAAACAGAAACACCCACATAAGCACACATGCACACACTATGTCAAACACAACATACACACACACATGCTCTCTCCATCTCACACACACACTGACATGTGCACACACACACACACACACACACACACACACACACACACACACACTCTCTCTCTCGCTCACACACACACACACACACACACACACACACGGTATATCTGCTCATTATCTGAGCTCTTCCATATCATTGATAGCTTCTCCATTAGCAGGAGAAGTGCTTAAAATGTTATTTATGGCCTGGTTCTCTTCTGAGTGTATGAGGCCATGCGAGCCAGGTACAGAGCACAGCACAACTTAGCCTGCACAATAATTCACAACTAGCAAGCATAAAGAGGTTGCTGGTTTGAATAGTTTTTAACTAAATTATAGATTTATATTACTCCCTGCAGTACCTTCTGTTTTGAGTATAGGACTGAGGATGTTTTAGATTTTAAGAGTCAGGACCAGGATCCACAAACTCCAAATTAATTTTCTCTGACCATATAAATGGTGATGTATCATTCTTTAATTCACAGCTCCTCTGTTTCTGGGTTCATCATCGAAGGCTTCAAAAGGCATAAAAAGGCTTTTATGCCTGTACTTTTGGGCTCTTGGATACTTTCAGTGTGACATGCAAAATCAGGGTTACATGTCCTTGGTCTCAGCTTTTATGGGGGGTGAGCCTGAGGGGTGGGGATGCTGTAAGCATTTATCAAAATAGTCTTGGCTATTTCTGTTTTTCTCTTCCTCCCTGAATCTTGGCAGTAGTTGACTTATAGAACTGGGTTTTATAAAAGGACCGCATCCAAAGGGAAAAAGACCCAGAGCCCATCCCAAACGGACCGTTCGTCTGGGATTGATGGTGCCAGGGCCATTTTTCATCTCAGGTTTCAAGGATTATGAGGTGGGTTTGTGCTCCCAGGGTCTCGCTGTCCTCAGACTGATATAAATGCTGTCTTTCATTCAGGGATTAAGCATCCTTATCCATCTAACACTTTTACAGCGTCAGTGCCCTAAGACCTTGATGGGCAAAGGACTTGAACAGAACTCAGAAATGTTCCCTACAACCACAACATAACATTATTTATTTCTCCATTCAGCTCTTCATATACTACAGAGTGAATACTGTTACTACCCAGATCCTTTCAAACAAATATTGCTCAGCAGAAGTACTTGAGAGGTGTATCATGTATTGAGTTATACTGTATATTGTCTCTTACCTTTTTGTACAATAAGCTTTTAGTCAGAATACAGTCAAATGAGCCAAAAAGATAATCTATGCACATTGGTACATTCACTACTGTGACAGCTTTTTTGCTATGGGAGAATCTAGTGTCATGTGTTTTGGGGCTAAATCACATATTGCCAGATGCTGTTGCTTGTTGTTGTCAGTCCTCTTGCTCCAGGGATATGTAAAAGAACAGTATTTTATTCTAAATGAATATTCACACCACAACATCACCAGTTACATATAGCCATACAGTACAGATATTGCCTTTCCTGAGGGGAATGTCTGCATAATATCTACACTGTTTGTCTGTGCTAAGGTATGTATGCAAGAACACATGCTGTTCTGAAAAACCAAGTTGTTCACTACCTTCCACTTAACCCCACATGGCTTTGCAAGCTTTCCCTCCTTTGATCTCTGAGGCGTTGAGTTAGTACTTAGTACAAGGACACTCAAAACCCCTTAGTCTTTACTGTGAGTGGTTGAAGATTTCCTGCTGAATGGTAGGAATTGTCTCCCACTCATCGTTCTTTAGCAGGGAGGTTACTGAAGATGAATTCCGTATGGGACTCAATATAATATGGCCATATGGGCATGAAGTCTTGTCAGTTTGTCATTACCCTCTAAGCACACTATAGACTTGAATATCTGTCTGTGAGCACTGGTTGAATATACAATCGGCCTGCTATCTCTATACTGTAGCCTACTGTAGCCACATCCACTGTTAACATCCCTACAGGACTGCAACATAAATATTGAGAGTGAGGAAATGAGACAGAGATGTGAGAGACAAGATAGAGAGAGACGATAGGGAGAGAGACCGAACAACAGACAGACAGGTAATTGAGAACTAATTTCCCTTGCTACTGGGGTCACAGTTAGAATCTGTAGTTTTTAATTATAGGCTTGTGCAGTATATGTGTTAAGTTCATCCATAGAGTGGTGAGGTGATCTCACCATTTTGTAGGCTAGCATGTCTGCCATTGTGGAGTGTAATCCAAAATCGAATGAAAGTATTGTGTAGCCTACTGTACACACAATGGCTGTCCAAAAAAGTTGGCTTAACTCTTTAGCGCTATAGCATAGTGTCTTGGCTTCTTTTTTTTCAGTTGAGAAAAGTTGAACTTTGTGGTTAAAATTATGATACCCTAATGGCTGTCCTTTTCATTTAGACCAGCGTCTAAAAGTACAGTATGAAGATGTGGAAATATATTTCAGAACAAATTATATGTCAATATTAAATCAATATGATGCTTTGAAGGCTCAAAATTGCATTGCCAATAAATATTTGGTTAGAAAATATGATTTAAAGCTTCTTCCGGTATAAAGCATGCCCACTTCCAGTTTCTATCCGAATACAGATACAGATAATTTTGTTGGTTGATCAGATACTGATAATATAAATATGTCTTGGTGCATCCCTAATATATATATACATGAATTTAAATAAAGGTATATGGGCATACAGTATGATACTCACCTCTAATCCTTCTCTCTCCTACCCTCTGATACTGCCACTGATCTTCTCCTCTCTATTCTTTCCTCCTCTCTGGACAATCTCTGTTACATCACCTCCAGGCCAGCATGCCCAACTCCACCTGAGCCTGAGTATAGCTGAGCGTAAATGGAGGAAAGGCAGACTCCCAGAGGACCTTCTTAATCTCCAATCTCTTCTTTCCACATTCTCCTCCTCCCTGTCTGCTGCTAAAGCTGCTTTCCTCCGCTCTAAAATCCTAACCTCTGCTTCCAATCCTAAAAAACTCTTTGAAACTTTCTCTTCACTACTCCAGCCCCCACCTCCTACTCCCAACTCCTCCCTTCTCCCTGATGATTTCGCCAACTTCTTTGACAAGAAAGTTAACGATATAAGATCCTCTTTCTTCCCTCTCCCGGTCAACGCTCCGTGCACCAACCTCACCTCCCCACCCTCTCTTCCCTCTCTGCTCCCCCCCTCTCTCCATGCCCCACCTTATCCCACGTTTCTCCCCTCTCCCCCAACAAGGTCCTCAACCTTGTAACATCTAATCGCCCCACCACATGCTCCCTAGACCCTGTTCCCTCGACTCTCCTTCAGTCTGTTGCACCCGAACTCCTTCCCTTCCTAATCCACCTCATCAATGCATCTCTTGTATCAGGATGCTTTCCCTCCGCTTTCAAGACTGCCAGAGTCACCCCCCTCCTGAAAGAAACATCTCTCGACCCCTCTGGTGTCAAAAACTACATACCGGTTTCCCTTCTATCCTTTCTATCGAAAACCCTTGAACGTGCAGTCTTTAACCATCTCTCTTCATACCTCCACCAAACGACCTCCTGACCCCACTAGTCCGGTTCAAGGCTGGCCACTCGACAGAGACCGCCCTCCTTGCAGTGATGGAGTCACTCCATGCCGCGAGTGCAAACTCTCTCTCTTCTGTCCTGATACTCCTAGACCTGTTAGCAGCATTTGATACGGTAGACCACCAGATCCTCCTCTCCACTCTCGAGGAGAAAGGCATCGCTGGCGCTGAACTCTCCCTGTCTGCATTCTACCTGACGGGCCGCTCCTCCCAGGTGACATGGAGAGGGTCGATGTCGGAACCGCGTAATCTGACTACGGGGGTTCCACAAGGGTCTGTCCTGGGTCCTCTCCTTTTTTACCTCTACCCGACATCTCTGGGCTCTGTCATTCGCTCGCATGGCTTCTCCTATCACTGCTATGCAGATGACACCCAACTGGTCCTGTGATTTACCTCTTCTGATGCATGAGTGGAGACACGCATAGCTGGGTGCTTGGCTGACATCTCGGAGTGGATGACGACACATCACCTCTAGCTCAATCTGGACAAGACTGAGCTGCTGTTCCTCCTGGGGAAGGGCTGCCCGCACCAGGACCTGGCCATCACAATTGAAGACACAGTGTTGACACCGACTCGGACTGCGAGGAATCTGGGTGTGACCCTGGATGACCAACTGTCGTTCTCCACACATATCACATCCGTCACATGCTCCTGCAGATTCATGCTCTACAACATCAGGAGGATTCACCCTTTCCGCCCTGATGAAATTGCGCAGGTGCACATTCAGGCCCTGGTCGTCTCCCGCCTGGGCTACTTTAACTCCCTCCTTGCTGGGGCCCCGGAGTCAGCCATTAAACCCCAGGAACCTGTCCAGAAAGCTGCTGCTCGCCTGGTGTTCAACCACCCCAAGTTCTCCCACACAACTTTCCTTCTCCGTTCCCTACACTGGCTCCCTGTTGCGGCTCACATCCAGTTTAAAACTCTGGCGCTAGCTTACAGGGCAATGAAAGGAACAGCCCCCTCTTCCCTCCAGGTCATGGTCAAGCCCTATACTTCCTCCCGACCGCTACGCTCTGCTACCTCGGGGCGACTGGTTGCCCTGTCAATCTGAGGCCCCTGTGGTCGATCGATCGACACAGTCACGGCTCTTCTCTGTCCTGGAACAAACTGCCCACTGACGTCAGGACAGCAGAGTCGCTGCCCATCTTTTGTGGCAGGCTAAAAACTCATCCCTTCAAGAAGTACTACAATGATCCTCCCTCTTAAGCACCTATTGTCAAGGGCGTAGGTTTGGTTTCAGCATTGATAGGGACCATATAACAGTGTAGCCTGCATACACATTTTATGCTGGGGACGAGAGGTTAAACCTCTTAAATATGTATATATATTTATGAAATTGAATAATACTAATACAATGTTCTTAGTGTATCACATCCTGCCTGCTACTGCGTCCCTCCACTCTCTCTCTCTCTCTTGGTTGCTGCTGCGTCCCTCCACTCTCTCTCTCTCGGCTGCTGCTGTGTCCCTCCACTCTCTCTCGACTGCTGCTGTGTTTCATACATAAACATAATTTGATAAAAATTTAGATTTTCATTGGATTTTTAGACTGACATTCAACTCATGCATTGATATATCTGTGCATTAGGGTAGTCACAAAATACCAGACATTTAGTAGGCAATACCAATTGACCAATTGTGAAATTCCACAATCTTGGATACCCAATTCGATACCATAGTTGGAAAAAATAAATCCCATGTATGAATGAAGTTTCTAGCAGAAAGAGAGAAAGAAAGAAAGAAAGAAAGAAAGAGAGAGAGAAAGAGAGAGAGAAAGAGAGAGAGAAAGAGAGAGAGAAAGAGAGAGAGAGAGAGAGAGAAAGAGAGAGAGAGAGAGAGAGAGAGAAAGAAAGAAAGAAAGAAAGAGAGAAAGAAAGAGAGAAAGAAAGAGAGAGAAAGAAAGAGAGAGAGAAAGAAAGAGAAAGAAAGTGTCCAGGAATTTACATCCAAACACCTTAAACCTTTGTCTTTGTAATTCATCACCTCCCCCCAAGTCCCCTGCAAACCCTAGTTTCAGTCTCCCCTTTGTAAATGTAAAACACCGCCTATCCTCCTCTCTTTGTTTAAGTCAGAAAGGCCACACCTTATGTCCTTCTGCCCTCCCTCAGACCTTTTGTTTTCTTTGTCTCTATTCAAAGCCATATTCAAAGTGAGTTTCATCCCACATTCCTTTCTTTCACTGTGTGATATCCGTCCCCTCACGATGACGCATAGACAACTCAGCCAATCAAATCCTAGAAAGACTTACCTGTGTTTTGACTGAATATAAGCCAGGGCAGAAGTGACTGACTTCACTTCTCTGACTAACCACCCTTGCTGTGTTTCTCAGGAAGTCCTTGCGCTCGTAATGTTTTCCACAATAAACCAGACTCAACCTTTTGAACGTATCTTGGTAAATCTTTTGACTAGACAAGTCTAAAATACTATCACAGTTTGGCGAACGGGAATGGGAGCACTGCCTGCGTGTTGCCGGGATTCCAGTGGATGAACTGATCGGCAGACGTGTCGGGTCCATAGTGGGTTTTGGAAAATCAATTTTCTCTCTTGCGCCAGAGCGCACGCAGAGATTATTTCCTCAGTTCTTCCACTGGATTCTTGGAATCACAGGTACGTTTAAACGAACCCTCTTATGGGTTGAGTTGTATTTGCCTTGATTTGGTTCAGCTTGTTGGTCTGGATTGTTTGAAAACAGAAACCCCAGCGTGGGTATTTTAGTACTATAAGTTGTGTAACTATCTAAGGAAGTTGTGAACAGCAATATATATATTTTATATCGTATTGTCGTTTTGACTTCGTCCTTGTTTCGTTACGAGGGTATAAGCTGTTCAAGTGAGAGTTTGGCACAGAACAGGTTCCCTTTTGGCCGGTCGCGGGAGAGTTTAAACCGCAGAGCACGTTGAGAGAGTTTTTGCTCAATGGAGAGTAGCTACAGGGCGGAATTGAGAGTTTTGCAATCCGCGTTTCTGGTAGAGATTTTGACCAGAGGGGCTGTACATATTTGGTAGGATCTAGACATCTGGTTTAGCCTGGACCAAATTGCTAGTGCAGCCGAGCATGTTTGTTAACTTTAGTCTGTCTTGTATGTGTTGTTTTAAGCGCTATATAAATAAGCGTTTGTCCCTTTGTTCCTGGGTGACTTGGTAAACCTAACGAGCGTTAGTTTTCACCAAGTGGCTGTACATATTTGGTAGGATCTAGACATCTGGTTTAGCCTGGACCAAATTGCAGCCGAGAATGTTTGTTGTAAACGTGGGCCTTTGTTTCGTCGTGTCTTATGTGTTCACTGGTTGAGCCTCGGCTCTTGATTGTATGTTTGTTACGCGCACCATGGATCCAGGTAAAGTATTGTAAAGTATTTTTTGTACACTTTTTAGACTGTTAAAATTCTGCTAGATTCCCAGTAGGCTAGCTAGCTGGTTGCCTAGGAGATAAGGAAAACTCCACTCTCGCGGTGTTCCGCCATTGAGCCAGAAGAGAACAAAGCACTTCCTGACTGGGTGAGTACTAAGCGAATTTAATGTGTCTTAATGTGTGTTTCTTTCGAAATTGTATTCTTTCCCGCCGTGAGTTAACCATAAGGTTTCCTTTCATTGCTGTTTTGGGGTTTTAGGCTGCGTCGTGGTTATTTGGGATTTGTTTCTTTAAATTTCCCCGCGCACGGCCAAAGACCACATCCGGGTCATACATGCAACATTTTGGGATCACCACTAGGTGTCCCTGTAACACTAGCTATTAAAATATGCTAGAGGATGTAACAGAATTCTACTGCTAAACGTCTAGCCTGATGAGATTGTTGTGCTAAAGCATTTTCGATTTCTTACATCCACATCTGACATTTTAGTGTTAAATTCTAAGATTCGGGCTCAGCTAGAGGTGGTTGAGATAAGGTTAAGGGAAAAGCCTGTTAATTCTATAGCACCCAACCAGGCTGTTGCTGCCCCCGCCATTAGCCACGCCCCTTCTCTCTACGAGTTAAGCCACCCCTTTCTACGAGGTATTCGTCCGAACAGGTCAGGAAGGAAGAGCCTCCGATTTGGGGTCGAGCGCCACCTGCTGGAGTTCCCTTGAACAACCCATAAGGGAGATTTTAAACTAGCCAAGATAGAGAGTTTTAATTTTTTAAGGTAAATAAACAGGATAAAATAGATGTAGAGCGAACTCAAAAGTCTGACAGGGTTTTGAATAGGTGTTTGATTCAGGAGTTTGTTTCAATAGTCAATGAATGGCCATAAGCTGTTCGTTTTATGCATTTCTACTGTATGAATTTCATTCATATAATGATGATGTGTTTTTTGAGGAGTTGGCATTAGGCCTTCCCCTCTGCTATTGAACCCAGTATGTGTTTGAGTTTTATTTTTCAGGTGCTATGGACCCTGGGGGGCAGATCTTTGAAAAGCCTGGATCATGCTTTCCTGGGGACTGCTTGGGACCTGCTGTTTGTCTGTTTAACTGTTTGTTTTGTCTCTTTTTCTGATATGTAGCTTAAGACATAAGGTTAGTGCATAATAGTGGGGGGAATAGATAAGGGTTGCCAGTGTCTTAATCTGAATGCAGCATCTCATAACCCAATTTATATATATTTTAAATGGTTATGTTAAATATCTCATGTTTATAGTTTGAGGCACATTCATCGGGCCTGAGTGTTTTTTCTGAGTGTTTTTTACAGACAACTGTCGTTCCGGGAGTGATGGGTGAATGCCGAACCAGGAGACGGGCACAGGACACCGGAGGTGGAGATGGAGGTTACTGGCCTGTTTCCCTACAGATGGGCGATCTGGGGTTCGTGAGATGCAGACCAACGCCATGTCACCTACTCACTGTGAGCGACAGATAAGTATGAAACAGAGAAGAGACCATTTTGTCCGAAGCAGTGCCCAAATACTCTGTCCTCAAATGCAGAAGAGGAGCTTGCGCTTAACCATGTTTCTGAGAATCTCCAACAGACTGCTGATAACCGTTCCTGACCAAGGAGGGGAACCGGGAGACCAGAGGACTCTCTTTTTGCTCTTCTGTTTTGTCTCTGTTTGTCTCTCTCATCTGTGGATCCACAGACGGAGCACTTCATCAGCCTGTACTGGGGGAGCGGGAGCGCCGAGGTGAGCCCTCCAGCAGCACGACCCGGGCCGACCCTACGTGGAGCAGTACAGGGATGGACCGGGTTCAGTTCAAGAGCCTACATTTCTGACCTACAAGCATCTGCTCCACCTGCGGAGAAAAAGAAATGGAGGAATAAAGTGAGGACCGCCATTTCCTGAGGCTAAGGAGGGGTTCCTGCATCACATCTCTCCTGGGGGTTGGGTCCTGATCCGCGACCTGGGGCCGTCCCCACGAGAGAACTTCGACGCCGTTGCATCCCAAACCAAGGAGCAGATGAGCAGCCTGAGAACAGGCCAGAAAACATGGAAGAGAAGAGATGTAGCTTGGTGAACCTACCCGTCAAAGAGATGTAGCGGGGTGAACCTACCCGTCAAAGAGATGTAGCGGGGTGAACCTACCCGTCAAAGAGATGTAGCGGGGTGAACCTACCCGTCAGAGAGATGTAGCGGGGTGAACCTACCCGTCAAAGATGGAACAATAGGGACCATGGCATTCTGGCCTGTGTGGAATAGCTGTCAAAAGTAGCTGAGAGGACGGTCCATGCAGCCAAACCAGAGATCTCAAGGGAAAAGCGGTCACCGCCACACTGTCCTCTCCTCTGATGAGCAATCGGAGAGTGACCTTGACGGTCACCGCCACACTGTCCTCTCCTCTGATGAGCAATCGGAGACTGACCTTGCCGGTCACCTCCTTCTCGTGGTTGTTATGACAACGTGGACAAGCTCAACAGCAATGACTGCACCTCTAACCGCACACACTGGAACCTACATTGAACATTCAGAGACGCAAACATGGAAGCTATGTTCCATAGGACATCACATGCGATTATTCACAAGAGTGAATGAACTTTGAAATAATCTGAAAAATATCATATTTGTTTATAAGAGTTACAATGGTTGAAACATGAGTTGATAAATAAGTTTGGGTTTTTCCTCTAAATTGACCAAGAGGTTTTTGCCCTTCTTACACTGGTAACCATTTTATCTTTTTTTGCCTTGTTAAATCAAGTTTTTTTTTTGGTGAATGGTTGTCCACTCTTAGACTATAAATAGTATATAATCATGTCATCTTTTTTTATCTTGTTTCCTGTCAAAATTCTGAAACAAGGGGTTTTGGTGCGTGATTTTGCACGTGGAAAGAAAATAATAAAAAAAGAGAATTTTTTTTTTTTTTTGCTCCACCTAGTGGAGAGATTATTTCCTTTCCACATGTATAGCATAGCTGACTGTTTACACTGTTTGGATTTTATATTTTATTTTTGTGTACCTGTTTCAGGCACAAATGGGGGATTGTCCAGGAATTTACATCCAAACACCTTAAACCTTTGTCTTTGTAATTCATCACCTCCCCCCAAGTCCCCTGCAAACCCTAGTTTCAGTCTCCCCTTTGTAAATGTAAAACACCGCCTATCCTCCTCTCTTTGTTTAAGTCAGAAAGGCCACACCTTATGTCCTTCTGCCCTCCCTCAGACCTTTTGTTTTCTTTGTCTCTATTCAAAGCCATATTCAAAGTGAGTTTCATCCCACATTCCTTTCTTTCACTGTGTGATATCCGTCCCCTCACGATGACGCATAGACAACTCAGCCAATCAAATCCTAGAAAGACTTACCTGTGTTTTGACTGAATATAAGCCAGGGCAGAAGTGACTGACTTCACTTCTCTGACTAACCACCCTTGCTGTGTTTCTCAGGAAGTCCTTGCGCTCGTAATGTTTTCCACAATAAACCAGACTCAACCTTTTGAACGTATCTTGGTAAATCTTTTGACTAGACAAGTCTAAAATACTATCACAAAAGAGAGAGAGAAAGAAAGAAAGAAAGAAAGAAAGAAAGAAAGAGAGAAAGAAAGAGAGAGAGAAAGAAAGAGAAAGAGAGAAAGAGAGAAAGAGAGAAAGAAAGAGAGAGAGAAAGAGAGAGAGAAAGAAAGAAATAAAGAAAGAAAGAGAGAAAGAAAGAAAGAGAGAAAGAAAGAAAGAAATAAAGAGAGAAAGAAAGAAAGAAAGAAAGAGAGAAAGAAAGAGAGAAAGAGAGAGAGAGAGAAAGAAAGAAAGAAAGAATATCACAAATTGGGCTAGCTTCTGCAAACTAGCCCACCTAATAATGTAATGGCTGCTGCTATCCGTTACAGGATGATAGAAGCCATCTTAACAGTTCGCTAGCCGGCACCAGTTGATAATTTGCCACAATGGAAAGACAAGTGATGCTAGTTTAGGTAACGTTAGCTAGTACCAACCTGGTTTTCATGTGGCTACTGCCTAACATTAGCTACTTAGTTTACCAGTAACTAGCTAACCTAGCTAACGCTAACGTTTCTTACAGTTGCGGTGAAAAAGCTGATATCCCTCATCGTCTTCAGAGGGGGAGGCGACATTGTGGTGGATGTACCTAAACGGCTGTCAGAATGATTCCCAACTGTATGGCTTGCTGTCAGCATCTGTCTGTACGTTTGGTCTTCAGATCCAGCGGAAATCGGAAAAATGCAACGATCTATCTCAGCCAAATGAGCCAATCAAACGTGAGTTTAATTTTTTATTTTTTTTTATAAATAAATAATGGGATGGCACATTCACGATGGAGGAGGGGTAGGCTAACAGTCTAATAACTCAGAATATAATGCAAACTAACTCACTCAAAATGGTACGGACAATTCTGTCCTTCCAAACTATGGGAAGGCCATCTAAATAATCTAATATAACTACACTTCAAAGATAATGCGAACAAGGTTGCTTAAAAGTTGGTAGTTGCTAGTGCTAACGCTTGCTGTGTCTGCAGTTTTGCCTAAAACCGACCGCTGTCGTCATCAGAACAGCTTTTTACAGCCTGCGCTCTAGCCCAAAAAGTTCACTTTTCTCAACTGCAAAAAAAGTCTAGAGCTCACGGCGCTATAGCACTAAAAAGCGCTTGGAACACAGCTCTCGTCCCTAAAGCGCCCTAGAGCTCATTACTGATTGTAAACTACGAGAAAACAGCGCCTGGAGATGCACTTGTGAGCTAGGAGTGCACTAGCAAGTAGTAGTGCTTTGGCTTTTCCTACGTTAAATGCAATTATTGTTAGTCGCTTTGGATAAAAGCATCTGCTAAACGACTGTAATGTAATGTAGCCTGGTAAACTAGACTCATAGCGGAAAAAAATACATTTTATATTTTTCACCGATAGGGTCTGGACTTCCAGCCGCCCAGAGTGATTTGAGTGGGTGGGAGTACTTGCCTTGACAGACAAACTCCAGCCAATCAGCATAACAAAACATAGATCAAACTTTTGCCAAATGCAGTTGGAAGAAAGGTGAATGCATCTTTTCCGCTTAGAAACTCTGCTAGTGCATAGCCTACTCTTGTTCTTCTTTAATTGTTGTTATTCAGTCCATTTCTGCAATAACTGCTCTTATTGCTGTGTTTATTCTTCTAACATTAACATTACCGCTCGTTGCTTCATTCTACTAGCAGACTCCTGTTGTATTTCTCATCATCATCTACGGGAACTGTAGGGACTGGTGGCGGAACAGCAATTAAAATGCAATCTCCTGATTGGTGCCCCATTTTCTGGGAAAACTCAAATTGTTCTGGGTGGCTGAAAGTCCAGACCATCCTGAAAACGGAAGGAGAGAGGAGAGAGAGAAGAGAGGAGAAGAGAATAGAGAAGAGAGCAGTGAGCGGAGAGAGATAATGAGAAGAGAGGAGAGGATAGAGGAGCATAGAAGAGAGGACAGGACAAGAGAGGAGAATAGAGGAGATGAGAGATGAGCTGAGGAGAGGTGAGGTTTGATAGGAGATAGAATATCAAAAACAGAGAGAGGCACTGAGCGGACTCCTCCTCCATACTCAAGTGTTTTCCTCTGTTGCTGAATAAGAATCCTTTTGATCTAAATAAACTCCAAGCCACTGCGTTCTCAGGGTGGGGATGAAAAATGCATGGAAAAAAACCTTGCCGGCAATATTCTCTCTCTCTGTCTCTCTCTCTCTTTGTCTCTCCGTGTTGAATTTGTCACTGGGCTGCATACAGCCATGGAGAATGATTCAAAGAAGCTCTCGTCTTCTGCCTTCTAGACAATTATTGTGCTGTACAGAACATCGGTTTAGCTGACATTGACACGTTAGTCTGGGCCATTCTCATCTGATTGAATAATTCATCAGTCAGTCTTGTTTACTGCCTGTG
This sequence comes from Borostomias antarcticus, assembly GCF_949987555.1. Taxonomy (NCBI): domain Eukaryota; kingdom Metazoa; phylum Chordata; class Actinopteri; order Stomiiformes; family Stomiidae; genus Borostomias; species Borostomias antarcticus. The sequence continues at coordinate 5,206,296 of NC_140247.1, read as the reverse complement.
TGTACAGGTGGGCTTTAGAGAGATATATTCTCATGGATAGAAACAATAACGTTTCTATATATATATATACGTATACTGTAGCATCGAAGATTGCCTTGCCTCTGGATATTGTCACAACAAAGCCACCAGATGATAAAATTAGGGTTTATATTGTCATTCTATGGTTTATATTGTCATGTCAGTAGCAAATAGTATGTCCTGGCTCTAGGACAATGACAAACAAGGGGAGGCCAGGGCGGAGTAGAGGGAAATAATTAACAAATGATTTATTCAAAAATATACCAAACAGAAATGTAATCAATAAAATATTAAATGGGATGTGTCGCCAGTAAATCAGTGGTGTAGGTGAGTGGAAGGGTGAATAGCAATATGGAAACCAACAGAGATTAAACGCCACAAAATTAACCAAATCAGTGGTGATAGAGGACTCCTTCAACAATGGGGAGAGTGGGGCTATATAGCCTAATGGATCCTGGAGCAACGCTTGCGCGCAGGCGTGCTGGAGCAAGTGGGGAAGCTATTTCGTGTCTAAAGACGTTTCGAAAGATCATATTACAGAGGCATGTGAAAAACCACAACAGGCCTACGCTCTATGTAAGCACAACTAGCGATTCATAAAGACAGATTGATGAAAACAACCGTTTCGCAGCAGAAAATAGATTTTTAGAAGCTGCATTCTCAGTGCCCCGTCCGCCGCCATTACATGGACATACTTGGCTTGCGCTGGATTTTTAATTTCCTCTACAGGCCTTCGAATTACACCAAAGTTATCTCGGTGAGTGAAACGTCTTATAATATGCCGTAAATAAGGTCCAGGTTGTCAAAAACGAGCATTGTCCTTTAACTCCCATTCCACCAACTCCTAGGTACAGTAACGTTGCTACAGTAATATGGAATTCTCATACAATGACGAGGCATCGCCAAGCAATATTTTCAGGGCGACACTTCACAGAATTCATAGTGATGATTTGTGGTCATTTTTATATATCTAAATATGCACATAACAAGCAGAAAATATGAAGGTAGACTGTCTATGATATGTAATTGTAGGAGAGTCGTTTACTTTTCCGTTGCAGTTTAAAATGTCGCAAGCACAAGCCCAGAAATCAGTCTTGTCACTCCGTTTGGGCGTTATGACCGCCTCTCCCGAGTGCAGGCGTTAAAACCACCTTATACGCTATCATTTTCCTCGAGACTCGGTTGTGTTTGTCCCACATTGTGTAGATCCAGTCTGAAAGTTTAGCTTCTCGCTCCAAGATAACTTTCTTCTGCCCACCACCAGCTAGCCGTGCTCTTTTCTTGTCAGCTAAGCGCAGTTCAACCTTTTGCTTTCTCCAGTATCTGATTCTCGTCAGGTCGATGCCAAAGTGCTTTGCAGCTTGCTCTCCCAAATGTTCTGCAGCATACTGCAAAGCTCTCTCTTTAAATTTCACATCAAACTTTCTTCTGGTCGGCGCCACGTTTGTTACCACCTCAAACAACGTGCATAGCAACCAAAACTACGATAAAGCCCAGAACTTTTTTCCACTCACTTTTTGACCCGGCCTTTATAGGGAGCCGGCCTGTATTTGTCCATGTTGACCATGCTCCCAGCCATTATTAGAGACCCGGCCTATAATTGAATGCAGGCCAGTATTAGAGGATTTACGGTAGTTGGTGGTGCTAATGCCGCGTTCCAGATAGGATGTTGAGCCCGTAAGTTACGACTTCAAGCCATGACTCACGACTTCATAGCATTCCAGGCAAACTGTCTGAATGGGTGGTATTCTGGATAAATGTAAACAAGCCGATATGGTAAAAGCTTGAGATTTGGTACATTGTCAGAGCTGGCAAGCTAAACATTGTATGCCTAATTTCGCTATGCTAAGAAATCGTACGTTACATTTCATTTATTGACATCATCGACTTTTTGCTGTTTGCATGGTCACGTTCAGGTTTACCTTAATGTTAGCTAGCTAGCACTAGCTATCTCTTGTCAACACATTTGGGCATCATTACATACACATAGCAGATTGTAGTGCATAATCGTTTGTACTATTTTGATTACAATGTACAAATTTACTTTACGTTGCCCTAAAGTTATCTTTGTCGCCATACCCATGAGGGCTGCCATCTGGCTTAGAGGGCTGTGTGACATCAGAGAGCGCAACTGGGAGTACATCGATCTGGTACGAGTTCACCGGTGGGAAGTTACGGGTTTGACTGCCATTCCAGTGCATTTTCAAGTGTAGAAGGTCGGAAAAACACAAGTTACGGGTTGCCTGGAACGCGCCATAAGTAGAAGTTTAGCATTCTCAAATGCCCGCTTACCACTAGGAGACTAGATGAATGGTGCTTTACAACAAATCAGTAAGGGGGGTAACCACTGTGGAAAAGTTCTTACGAAACCCACGGTAGTTCCCCACCATACCTAGAAAGCACATCAGCTCCCTTTTTGTCGTAGGAGCTGGAAAATGGTCAATGGCGGCCACCTTGGCACACACAGGATGCACTGCGCCCTGGCCAACCACCTTGCCTAGATAAGTAGCTGTTGCCTTAGCAAACTCACACTTAGCCAAATTAACGGTCAGCTTAGCCCAGGCAGTCAAAGAACGCACAGATGCGCTCCACATGCTCCTCCCATGTGTGACTATAGACCACTACATCATCTAAATAGATGGCACAGTCAACCAGGCCGGAGACCACCCTGTTCATGAGCCATTAGGCAGGTGCGTTACGTAAACCAAAACTGAATACGAACTGTAACTGAATACGAAAACAAACCAGTGGGCGTCATGAAAGCAGAAAGTTCCCTCGCCCGGGGAGACAACAACACCTGCCAATACCCCTTAAGTAGATCTAATTTATTAGTGAACCTGGCAGCATTGACCTGGTCAACGGGACTAAAGCAACGCAGCTCAGCCCCACAGTCAAACAGTCGTTTCATTTCTCTCTGCGAGGAGACCAAATGCTCCTTAGCCATCTCCCCTGCGGCATAATGACTCCGGCGAAAATCACTAACATAAGCTTGCAGGTTTGTAGGAGGTGGCGAGCTGACCCAATCACCTTGGAGCACTACCAAAACACCAATTAATTTGGGCTGAAACCCGTGCTTTCCTGGGGAAGCCCCTCTTCCCAGTCCCTCCCCATCTCCATACAATGCGACCTGAGCAAGGACTTCATGGTCTGGTGGAACCTCTCCATCGCTCCCTGGCTCTGCGCATGGTAGGCGCTGGCCAGGTTGTGTTGGACGTGCAGCTGCTGGATGACCTAAGCAAACAGGTGCGAGGTGAAGTTGGATCCCTGGTCACTTTGAATGACCTTAGGTATTTCAAAAAGAGAAATAAACTGGGTTAGGGCTTTCAGTACTGACTTAGTTGTAATAGATCTTAGAGGATAGGCAGCTGGAAACCTAGTGGTCTGACACATGACGGTGAATAAATACAGGCAGCCAGACTTAGAGCGAGGCAGGGGTCCTACACAATCAATAATCAAGTATTCAAATGGCTGACTAATGGCCGGAATAGGAGACAGAGGGTTTGAGTAGCTGATTCTTACTAGTGAGCTGACATGTATGCCAAGTCTTAATAAAAGCGGACACATCACGCTTTAGCGGAGGCCAATAAAAATGTCTCAATATGTGGCCATATGTTTTCTTGCCGCCCAAATGCCCAGCAACATTATCATGAGAGGTTTCTAATACGAAGTCGCGATATTTAACCGGCACAACAACCTGATAGACAGGCTCTGCTAGAAAACACTCGCTGGGAGGAACCACGCTTCTCATTAACATAACATCCTGAAGGAAATAAACATGAGACACATTTGTAACATCCTCCTTGGGCACAACTTGGTCAAAAAACTCCTTTAAAGTAGGATCAGTTTGCTCTCTAATCAACTCCTCACGAGGAACAGCCAATGATATCTCAGGCATAAAAATTGGAGAACCCCCACCCTCCCCCTTAGACTGGGTAGCCTCAGAAACGACTTTAGTCATAGAACGCGTCACTGCTCAATTGGCACTGGAGACACCACTAGAGGCGGAGTCACGTCCCGCCAAACACGACTACCAGCTAGGTTATTCCTTAGGATAATCTCCACACCTTCAACCGGTAGAGACGGACATACTCCCACGGTAACCTCCCCTTGGACCATATCAGAGGTTAACTCTAGTTCATGCAAGGGAATTGACAGAATGTTCAACCCAATTCCCCGCACTAACACACAGTCACCGGTCTCCGTCACTGAGGAAAACGGTAACACAGATTCCAAAACAAACTAGAAAACTGCATTTCCTGCAGAAAATGCGTGTGAATGCTGAGCAGCTGAATGGGATAGCAAAAGCATTGCTGTAAATGCATGAATGTCAAAAATCTGAAATGTCAAATGCATCACACCTGTAAATCCTGGAAGCTGAAATGTGAAACTGGCAGAATTGGAAGCTGAACTGCATTGCCTAAAGAAGCTAAAAACTTAAATACATTACAAAAGCTGGAAGATGAACTGTAATACTGTCAAAGCTGAAACATGGAATAAATGATGGAATGTATTGCTAAAAAGCTTGTAAGCTGGAAAACCTGGAAGCTTAGCTGAAATGTGAAACTGGCAGAATTGGAACTGCATTACCTAAAAAAGCTAAGAACTTAAATACTTTTAAACTTTTCAACCTGATTAGTTTAAGCCTTGAACTGAGCCTTTAGCTTGAAAGATGAGCAATAGAGTAATACTGTCAAAGCTGATGGAATACATGATGGAATGTATAGCTTAAGCTTGGAAGCCTGTCGGGGACAGTACAGTGACCTCTGGGCAATCTCTATGCACCCAACGGTGAAGACCATGTGTCTCTAGCCCACATGGGCTGAGTTCCGTGGTCCATAGTGTGGATAGTGGATAGGTCTTTTATCACCAAAGGAATATAGCCAGATTTAGAAGCTGTATGTCGTTCCAAGACTTAGAATACTGTAATGCTCTTTTCACTGGTCTCTCCAAAAAGTCCACAAAACATCTCCAACTCATCCAGAATGCTACTGCCAGAGTCCTTACTAGAACCAAAAGAAGCACACATATCACACCCATCCTCAAATCACTGCATTGGCTTCCAGTCAAACACAGAATAGATTTTAAAGATGATGCTCACAGTTTTTAAAAGCCCTAAATGGTTCAGGACCCAGTTACATCCTGGACATGCTCAAACCTTACAACCATAGCAGTTTGCTTAGATCCCTGGGCACAGGTCAACTTCCTGTAGAAGTCAGGCACGCTCCCACTGTCATGTGTTTAAATCAAGGCTGAAAACGTTGCTCTTTGTTTGGGCCTTTGAATAATCATTTAATTGAACTGCATTTTATTTTCAAGTCCAGATATTATTATAGCATGTGCTCCTACTTTTATTATTGTATTGTTATTTTTGTTGTTGTCATTTTATCCATTTATCTTGTTTTATCTTATTTTATTGTTTTTATCTTATTTTATTATACAATACAATATATACAATTTTACCATTGTACTGCCTGTATTGATTGATTTGATTGTATTATTCAATTTGATTGTACTGTTTAATTATCACTGTGAAGCACTTTGAATTACATTCACTTGTATGAAACTGCTATATAAATAAAGCTGACTTGACTTGACATGACTAGTGGTGTGGTAGCGAGACTCCGCCTCCTTCGGTCACAACCCATTGGGGACAGTACAGTGACCTCTTGGCAATCTCCATGCACCAACCTGTGAAGACCATGTGTCTCTAGCCCACTGAAGGGCTGAGTTGTGGTGTCCGTGGCGTGTTCAGTGGTGTGGTGGCGAGACTCCGCCCCCTTGGGTCAGAGCCGGTCGTGGACAGTGTAGGCCGTGCCGGGCTACCCACCTGCCTTCACCAGTGAAAACTATGTGTCTCTAGCCAACTCAGAGGCTGTGTTGTGAGGTCTGCGTGGATAGTGGTGTGATGGCGAGACTCCGTCCCCTCCAGTCAGAGCAGGTCAGTGCAGTGCACTGACATCCGGGCAATCTCCATGCACCCACCAGTGAAGACCATGTGTCTGTAGCTCCAGGGACTTAGTTGTGGGGTCTTTGGCTGGATATTGGCATGGTGACGAGACTCCGCCCCCTCGGGTCAGAGGTGGTGGGGGGCAGGTCAGTGATTGCCAGGCCATCCCCATGCACCCCTCAGAGTAGACCACGTGTCTATAGTCCACTCCGGGGCCGAGCAGTTGTGGAGATGTGTCATAAAACAGTGCCTGTACCTTTAAGAGAGCCTGCTTGTGTCCCCAAATTCCAACTGACAGTCTGAGCAGCCCTTTATTCACTTCAATGTAGAGGCATGCCGGCTTCAGACAGCTCTCTCTCAAAATCTATAAATGTTACAGCTTAGATATTGACAGCGTAGGAATCCTGGGAACTTGCTGAACATTTTCATGTATAATATGTCTGTACAGTTTAAAAATTGTAGGCATGGCGACAAGTTAGAAAAGGGGTATGAATTCTAAATAAGCAGCTCAAAAGTTGTGGAGTAGTGGAGTGCCATTTGTTTGAATGGGGAGCATGGTTGTCGAACAAATCGTCATACCGCGAAAAGTATGCAAGTCACACAGCTTAGATACTTACATGTAAGTATGAATGAATGTATGAATGGGAACATTTTCATGTATAATGTGTGTATGAGCTGTTAAAAATGTTTGCAGTTTACAAGCTTACAATACAACCTTCCTGTTCTACAGATCACCAAATGGCGGACGACGCCGGTGCTAGAGGAGGTATCCGTGGAGATTTCGACTCTGGGGGCCGTGGACGCGGCAGGGGTTGTGGCAGGGGCCGTGGTGCCAGGGGCGGCAAGTCCAAGGACAAGGAATGGGTGCCAGTGACCAAGCTGGGTTGCCTTGTGAAGGACATGAAGATCAAGTCTCTGGAGGAGATCTACCTGTACTCTCTGCCCATCAAGGAGTCTGAGATCATCGACTTCTTCCTGGGGTCCGCTCTGAAGGATGAGGTGCTGAAGATCATGCCTGTGCAGAAACAGACCAGGGCCGGTCAGCGCACCAGGTTCAAGGCCTTCGTCGCCATTGGTGACTACAACGGCCACGTCGGCCTGGGGTTGAAGTGCTCCAAGGAGGTGGCCACGGCCATCCGCGGCGCCATCATCCTGACCAAGCTGTCCATCGTGCCCGTGAGGAGGGGCTACTAGTAGAACAAAATTGGCAAGCCCCACACTGTGCCCTGCAAGGTGACGGGCCGCTGCGGCTCCGTGCTGGTGCGCCTGATCCCGGCACCCCGCGGTACCGGCATCGTGTCAGCCCCGGTGCCCAAGAAGCTGCTCATGATGGCCGGTATCGATGACTGCTACACCTCGGCCCGAGGCTGCACCGCCACCCTGGGCAACTTCGCCAAGGCTACCTTCGACGCCATCTCCAAACCCTACAGCTGCCTGACCCCTGATCTCTGGAAGGAGACTGTGTTCACCAAGTCGCCCTACCAGGAGTTCACTGACCATCTGGCCAAGACTCACACCAAGCTGTCTGTGCAGAGGACCCAGGCGGCCATCCCGGCAACCTCCTAAATTTTACACAGTGGGTTGAATAAAATGTTATGAAAAAAAAAAAAAGGTGCTATGCCATATTTACGACATTCCATTATTCCGACCACTCAATGTTCCGAATATTACCCATTATTCCGACGTCTCATTGTTTCGACGTGCCGTTGTTCCGAGGGGGTAATTGGTGTCTGTTGGTGTTCTGACATCAAATTTGCCGCAAAGTATGAATCCTGTAGGGTTTTATTGATCATTTTATGAAATCCATTGACTTGTATTGAAGCGACCATTGTAGATGTGTAGATCAATCCAGGAAGGAGGGGATTCAGGAAGCGGAACTACTAACGGTAGCTATTGTTATTGTTTATGTTGCTAGGCTACCTAGTTTGCGGAAGTTTACACACGTATGTGCTGCGACTAAATAGTTCTATGCTAAATATTTTAAAAAGTCTTTCCAGATTAACTAGAATCTTACTTTATGGCGAATTATATGTCGGAACGCCAACTAACACCTCGGTGAGTTTCTTGTCTTTGAAATTGAGCGTTTAACATGTTTTTTGAATGATTTTTCAACGTGCCCACCCACATCCATTGTATGACCAAAATGGTGGTAGAGCAATTATCAGACTTTCTCAAAAGTGCTAGTTTTGTCAATGTTTTGATCTGAACCATTGTATATAATCATGTCACCCTTAAAACAGGGCTAAACATGCATTTTCCCTTTACTACTCCTTTAATACAAGAGCAAGCAACAACCTGCAGAAAGGGTGCCTCACACTCCCCTCTACCGCAGCACACCAAACCGGGACTAATAGAAGTACACGTGAACCCAAAAGCACAACAGAAGAGAGTCTTCTGTTGGCGGCGACGGGCATATTACTCACTGCTATCCGCTGGCACGGTTAAGGCAACCAAGTTTTGGCGACCTGCCGAACCACAGACATGCTCCCGAGACCAAGCTTTAACCGCGGTTGCCAACGAAAATAACAAACAATTACGGGACGCTCAACAGGCCCAAAAGGACACGTTGCTAATCCTACCAGGAGCGAAAGAAAGCTCCAGGTAGCCAATGACCACCTGTTGGCTACAACCTCTCTCACTGCTACACCCCAGGAAGCACGCTTACCCCCTCGGCTGATGTCCCAGCAGCTGGCAGAGCGAGACATCTTCAGTCGGAGCGGAGACTGAAGACAGCATAGGTCCTCTCCCCAACGCAACTCAAATAACGGTACCCCAAATCCCCCCACAAAAACAGCGACAACCAACACGCTACCAAACAAAAGCCTCAAACAGGACCAAAACGAGGAGAAGCAGCACCAAAGCGTGAAAAAACTGCCCCAAACGCAAAACGACTAGCCCCCATGACTATGTTATAGTTTAAATGTATTATTGATTATTATATTTATTACTTAACACATAGGTTTGTCAACACAGACATTTGCATACTATCAAATGTGCTTTTCAAGAAATATAAAGAACTAGTGCTGCGAGCAGCAGTGAGCGGGCCCTCGCACCCCACGCGGGTCGGGGTGTGGCGCCGTTAAAGGGTGTGCTATTTCGGTGTCCAGTACTGACAGAAACTTCCTGTCACCAGTAGGTGGCGCTCTAAGCGTGACTCAATACCGACGCATAGATGTGTTCAGGACAGTACCTTGATGAAGCGTGAGAAATGTTGTGTAAATCGGACAAAGTATGTAGGAGTTATGAGGACTTCCTGTAAGCAGTAGGTGGCGCTGTAGGTATGACGCAATACTGACCTACAGATGTGTTCAAGATGCGACCTTCATCAAGCATGAGCAATTTGGAGTAAATCGGATAATGTATGTAGGAGTTATGAGTACTTCCTGTTTCACCAGTAGGTGGCGCTGTAAGTGTAACTCAATACCGACGCATAGATGTGTTCAGAAGGTGACCTTCATGAAGCGTCAGCAATTTGGTGCAAATCGGATGATGTATGCAGGAGTTATGAGGACTTCCTGTTTCACCAATAGGTGGCGCTATAAGTATGACGCAATACTGACACATAGATGTGTTCAGGACAGAACTGTCATGAAGCGTGAGACATATCGGACAAATCGGATAATGTATGGAGGAGTTATGAGGACTTCCTGTTTCACCAATAGGTGGCGCTATAAGTATGACGCAATACTGACACATAGATGTGTTCAGGACAGAACCGTCATGAAGCGTGAGATATATCGGACAAATTGGATAATGTATGGAGGAGTTATGAGGACTTCGTGTTTTATGGCGAAATGTCAAACTTTGGCGGGGCGCCACGGCAAGGGTGTTTAATGAAAACTAAATTTTTTTGATAACTTTTGATCACAAAGGTCTTAAGATGAAGCTGACCCGATATGAAGTTGATCGGATGAAATCTGTAGGAGGAGTTCGTCGAAGTACGAGGCATGGAAATGGTCAAAACAAGGACAAAATGGCACATTAAGAGCAAAATGGCGGACTTCCTGTTGCATGTTGGGTATAGCTCCAAGAGACATTTTAGTGTGTCTCGATGAAATACATGTGCCCTCCGAATTTCGTTCCCCTACATCAAACTGAAAGGTGGGGCTCGCCATTTTAAATTTTCCAGGGGGCGCTCTTGAGCCGTTTTGCCACGCCCATTTCCGTCACCCATGAATTATCAAATTTTTCACCGGGACTGACGTATCTGCAAAGTTTCATCCGTTTTCATCGATGTTTAGGCCGCCAAAAAGGCATTTGTTTTGGAAGAAGAAGGAGAAGGAGAATAATCCTTCGAAATACAATAGGGCCTCGCACCGCCAGTGCTCGGGCCCTAATAAGGGCTGTATTGGAGCATGTAAGGACTAGCTTGGTGAGACACAATGACCCTAGCCTAGCCTATACTAGTGATTCCAGTAATGATATCTCAAAATGAAGACCTGCGATGAATGTCACCTGATGAATGTTTACGGTGGCTGCAAGATGCTGTTCCTATAGAGTAGTGTGGCCATTCTGTGTAATATTGGCTGTGATGACCTCCACTGATGTAACAGCTGCTGTTGGCTGTTGAGCTTACGGACCGCGTCAGGAAAGAAGAATGACTGTAGTACAACCACAAACATCTGACCAAGGTTCAAAACGTATTGGCCTATCTTGTATTTTTCCGTGTTGTAAAGCTCTAACCAGCCACTCAAATATCTTCCTTTAGTCATGCCCCTGCCGTTTGCTACGGCACTGGATGCTGCAGATCACTCTCATCAATTTTTCATTAAGACGGTCTTAATCATAGATCATAACCATCAATCCACCTGGGACAGACATGGGTCTAATGGGACTGCTGGCAGAGGCATGGCTCCTCCAGCTGCTTGTTGAGCTCCAAAAGCTGTCAGCCCTGATTTGGGCCAATTGCCCTTGTGGAACTCAGTAATCAAACCAGTAATAACCTCTAGCACACCAGCCTCATTCAGAACTGTCAGGTTTAGCACACACAGCCACTGCCTCTGCCTGGAAAAGCGGGTGCAATTAATTTTCCTCTTCTTCGTCACCAGGCGGGAATAGTAGGCTCAGTAGAGGCCCTGTCCTCCAGATCATTGGCTTTCCGCTGGCTTATTTTCATGGAACCTAGCTGCACCCTTTTGTGCTGTAATTCTGTCCAAATATGACACAGAGTCTCTATGGCATGTAGATACAGGGTTAGTGTATCGTTTGGAGCATTTATATTATACTCATAACTATCAACCCTTCTCAGGGACCCTCTAGCCTCTACCTGCCTACTACAGTACTATAACTACCGGGGAGAGACATGACATGGAATACATTTTCTCCACAAACAGTAGGCTATACCATTCTGCTTAAAAGCCCTTTAGTGTTGATTCAAACTTTTTTTCTGTCAACAGGCTTGTTAATGATTAATGCAATGCACTTGAAGTCCAGGAGAGTTACTTCAAACTCAATCTTGTGTCTGAGAGGCAACTGGAGAGGGTGGCATGAGGCTAAGAAAGCCCTGTATTCTGTGAGTGTTTTAAGAGGCCTTTGCATTAATTTGCATGCAATTACTGTTTTGAGCTACAGATCACATAATCTTGATGACTGTTTCTTTAATTAACCTCCTGTTAATCAGTAATGCTAAATCAGTAATGCTAAATACCACAAACGAAGCTGGAAATCTTGGTGTAGTCATGGACTCAGACCTGAATTTCAACAGTCGCATTAAGACAATTACAAAGTCAGCCTACTATCACCTGAAGAATATATCAAGGATTAAAGGATTTATGTCTCACCAGGATCTGGAAAAACGTGTCCATGTGTTTATCTTCAGTAGACTCGACTACTGTAACTGTGTCTTTACAGGTCTCTCTAAAAAATCGATCAGACAGCTGCAGCTGATTCAGAACGATGCTGCTCAAGTCCTCACTAAGACTAAGAAAGTGGATCACATCACTCCAGTTCTGACGTCCTTACACTGGCTTCCTGTCTGTCAAAGAATTTACTTTAAAATACTGCTGTTGGTTTATAAAGCACTGAATGGTCTAGGGCCAAAATATATTTCTGATCTGCTGCTACGTTATGAACCATCCAGACATCTCAGGACATCTGGCACAGGTCTGCTTTATGTCCCCAGAATTAAAACAAAACATGGAGAAGCAGCGTTCAGTTTTTATGCTCCACATATCTGGAACAAACTTCCAGAAAACTGCAGTTCTGCTGCAACTCTCAGTTCTTTTAAATCAAGACTGAAGACTTATTTTTGCTGCTGCTTTTTATTAAATCAAATAATTATTTATTCATACACTGCACTGTAACTTGTATTCCTGTATTTTATTTTTCCTGCATTTTGTTTTAAACGTCCTTTTTTTGCATTTTCGTTTTTTATGACCTTTCATGTGTTGCACTTTGTCGATGCTTTTATTTATTTGTCTCATGTAAAGCACTTTAAATTGCCTTGTTGCTGAAATGTGCTCTACAAATACTTGCCTTGCCTCCTGAACTGATGGTGCATTTGGCCTACATGTGCACTTGCTGCATACGAACTGATGGCAAATTGGGTCCAAAAAACGTACCTAAACGTTTGCTACATGTCTTGTTTGTTTACAAATGCTACGCAATTCAGTGGGCAAGTGAACCTCGTCGTGGCTCAAACCTAGACACATTTGCAATGATTATTTTTACATCCCCAAACAGATTACTGGAAAGATAGGCAAGATAAAGCTACCATTACTGTAGCTGGGGCAGAGAGAAAAGATAATTAATAGCCAGCTCTGACTAAAGTACCAGCTACAGTTTACAGTTTGGCATTTAGCAGACACAAACTATTATCATTGATACAACACACACAAAATCGGGGGAAAATTGTGTAAAAAAGTGTGTAAATGTACACACAATTTTACATCAACTTTGGGATTTATCAAAGGAAAAGTGTGTAAAGTACACACAACAAAAAGTGTGTCAATTACATGTCCTTCAGACATGGTGTACCGTGTTTTACATGTTTTCTGAGGACAGGGGGAGAGCCGGTGAATTGCAATGTGTGAGGGAAAGAGGAAAAAAAGAAAAAGGTTTCACCCTGCTCGCCCGGGCCAAACTGTGCAACGCATGATGCTGTCATCCTGTTAAGTTACAACTCTCCTTTAAATATTACCAGTTCAAATAAAACATATAGCCTAAATATTGTCTTGGAATGGATGGAATTTGGCATGATTAGGCTCCTTAGGCTACAATAGAACCACAAAGTGATTCCATGACAGTAGGCCACTCAAGCGACTGAGAAGCCATGAAAAGCGGCCAATACAGTAAATGTGATGGACCATTATTATCATCCATATCATCAACATCATTATCACACACAGGCCCACGCACACACCCCTGATAGGCCCAAAACAGTAACTGGCCCCGCAGCAAAGTAGGCCATACTACTGTACTGCCGTTCACAGCTGGGGTGATGGCCATCCACTCCACATGTTTGGTTTTGTTTGTGAGCTTCAAACCATGCCTAGATGCGATGTAGACAGGATTACATATTCGGTGGGTAAAATGTTCGGTGCAACATTCTCATGTACATATGATCATTACTGTATTTGGTTTATTGTTCTCAACAGGTTCTTCTATTGTTCCTAAATAAATCATCCAAAAATAGTTTGCTCTTTGCACTACAAATTCACACTGAGCATCATGTAGGCTGGATGACACAGCACAGTCAATTGACCCTTTTCACAGTAGCCATTTTGACTTGTCATAGTAGGGTGACACACTAAAGTGAATGTGCCCATTAATAATTTGATGTCACAACCATTCCATTCCATTGTTTATCCCACAAAGTCAAAATTGCTGCTGTGGAAAGGGAGGGGTGGTGAAAAGTTTTCAGGATTCAAATGAAAAGTGTGATACAAATAACACGTATTGTTATTAATATTATTATTATATGACTCATGCAAATACCTTGCAAAGAGGGAAGATTTCCTCGCTCGCACTTCACTAACAAGTGTGTGGATCTCAGCTTCCGAGAAGTTTTTCTTCTTTCTCCTCTTGGGTGCCATCGCTTCTTCTCCGTTTTTTCTCTCCACACATTCCATTGCACAGGTGGTTTTTATGTGTAAATCCTTGCATGTGCTCATTTGCATAGTTAAATTTGGGCTTAATGTGGGTGAGCTACAACCATATCTACAACCATTGTGTTTGGGCTTGTTAGAGGCAGGCTGTGAGATACACTCTGTTGTGGGTAAGGGAAGGTTTATCAAGGGGAGCTTTGTCTCAGCTGTGCTTACACACGTTTGGCTGTGGTACAACATGTTTGGTAAATCCGAAAACGGTGTACATTTTTTAAGTGTACGGATTTCTTTTGTGTGTATCAATTTTGTGTGTATCCACTTTTTTAGTAACAGTTTTACACGTTTTTTGATAAACGAGGCCCCTTGAATGGCCAGGCTATCAGTGTCAAACAGTATGTTCCTTCATCTTCATAATGAACTTAAATCAAGGTGGATGATGCCCTTGGCAGACACCTCTGGTTTGATGCACTAGCTTCTCTAATGAAGGCTTGCACTTTAATGCCCAAACTTTTCTGGACAGCTTCCCTTCTGTACTTTGTTTAACAAGGTAGTTATTCCATCACACTCTGGAGCTTTCAAATGTCTTTTAGTTTCCATGGTGTGATGAGGTTCCAACCCCACAGGGAAATGCAACTGCGTCTGTTCGCCAATGGAGGATCAAAGCTGTTTGCAAAGAGCACACACACATTAAACATCGGTGCACAATGTGTTACCTAGCAACCCCAGACCGGGTGTTTCAGAGTGCAGGAAATATTAAAACCCATGTAGTTCATTTTCTTCCACAAATACAATTTTGAAGAAAATCAATAAAGCTATGAGTGTTTGCTGCATACAAGGGGAGAGGAGAGGAGGGGAGAGGAGAGAAGAGGAGGGGAGGGGAGAGGGGGGAGGGGAGGGGAGAGGAGAGGGGAGAGGAGATGAGAGGGGGGAGGAGAGGAGAGATGAGAGGGGGGAGAGGAGAAGGGGGGAGTTGAGGAGAGAGTGGGGGAGAGGAGAGGAGGAGCTGCTCTCTGCTATTACCAGCATCATTAAATTCCCCTTCAAAAGAGTCCATATAATTTCAGGTGAATGAAAGAGGCAAAATGTGAAGCAATGAGATGAAAAACATGTTGTAAAGTTTCAAAATATGCATGCACACACACACACACACAGACACACAGACACACAGACACACACACACACACACACACACACACACACACCAGACAAAGCCAGGCCCCTCCAGGGACAGGCTGGTAAGGCCCAGCCCCACTGAGTGCCCCTGTCAGGGTGGTGCTGGCTAATTATGTAGGCCTGATGCAGAGCAGAGTGGATAGAGAGAAAGAGAGAGAGAGAGACATGCAGAGAGAGACATGTAGAGAGAGAGAGACATGTACTGTAGAGAGAGAGACATGTAGAGAGAAATGCAGAGACGTGCAGAGAGAGACATGCAGAGAGAGACGTGCAGAGAGAGAGAGATGTACAGAGAGAGAGACATGCAGAGAGACATGTAGAGAGAGAGACATGTAGAGGGAGACATGCAGAGAGACGTGCAGAGAGAGATGTACAGAGAGAGATGTGCAGAGAAACAGGCAGAGAGAAAGACATGCAGAGAGACATGCAGAGATAAAGATGTACAGACAGAGAGATGTGCAGAGAGAGACATGCACAGAGAGACATGCAGAGACGTGCAGAGAGAGAGAGGGATGTACAGAGAAACGTGCAGAGAGAGATGTGTAGAGAGAGATGTGCAGAGAGAGACATGCAGAGAGACATGCAGAGAGACGTGCAGAGAGAGAAAGATGTACAGAGAGATGTGGAGAGAGACATGCAGTGAGAGAGACATGCAGAGACATGCAGAGCGAGATGAACAGAGAGATGTGCAGAGAGAGATGTGCAGACCACTGTCAGATTACTGACCCATTATGCAGGCCTCCGGACAAACAGGCCCGGCGCTGCCAACATACACGCACGGTACACCATGCTGCCCGACCCTCTGGAGGATCCCGGCGGCCATGGGGAGGGAGATAACCAGTTAATGTGACCACTGAGAGCCTTGATAACATGTGCACCCCCCCCCCCCCCTTATTGGTTTGCCGGTTATGCGCTGGCCTGGCTTCCTGGCAGGCAGTTACGTGAATGGGAAATGTCTGAGGCGTCTGTGAGGAAGGAAGTGTGTCTGTCTCTCTGCAGCCCCCTGGGGATCACGGCAGTGAGGTAAGAGAGTGATGGGACACCACTGCCTTCGCAGGCTGTCTGTCTTAGCCAGCAGAAACAGGTGTTAGCTGTGCAGGGGCTTGATGAATGTTCTTCTTAGTGCCCGTGACTGACTGCCCTTTAGTCACACAGCAGACAGTTCCTCCAGCTAAGCATTCAGGGAGCAGGTAGTGTACATGGCACACATTCACAGTCACACGCACACATGCTCGAGCATACACACGCGCGCACGCACGCGCACTATGGGGTGTGATTCGTGCCAGCGTAACAAACACTCAGTGCTTTCGTCGCCTGCATTGCGTGTATAAAGGTACTTTGGCGAGCTGATTAATAGGCGTGCATATTCGCACGCGTTACGAGTCGCTCGCATATGGAACGCCAAATGGGTCATAATTCGCCTTGATTTTTCGCCGTCACCAGGCGTGTTTTCGTTGAAAAACGGCGTATTGGACGGCGCAAATCCTCGCAATGCGCCGTTTAATAAGCGCCTGGCGCCGCCAGGCGTCGGTTATGGTTAAATACGCCTGGCGCCGTCAGGCGTTTATTAAACGCCGCCAGGCGTCTCATAAGCAAATTTTTGAAAGGTACCGCCCACTGGCCTCTACGGTGACTCAGGTAGTACAATTTATCTCTTTCCTCCAGGCTTGTGATGTCTCTGTTCCAATCAGGCCATTATGGTCGTGAGTGTCATGTGACGATATGCTACTGTACACGTATTGACCAAGAAAGATGGCACGAAATAACTTTCTGCTTCACTGCAAAAGAACATTAAACGACTGCACACGTCTTCTACTTTCGGACAATATCCAAGCTGACAAAATCACTGTTTATGAATTTGCATACATAAATCTAGGTACGTTGGTCAACTGATAGTAGTGGCTAGTTAGTATTATGACATATTATGACAGAAAAGTTATGGCATTATTCATGTTTTTTTAATTACTGTATGGGGGACATTTTAATAACCATTTATGTAAGATTTTGGGGACCTATTTCGATCGACCAATAGGCCTATATCAAATAATGTTCCCACTACAAAGTAGGCTAATTGTATTTCACCATTAGGCTAGGCTACTGTAAGAATATGGGGAGCATATATTTTACTCTAGACTCAAGATATGTTTATTGGCTGTCTATTAAGACTTCAGGGGTAGCATCTATCGGCCAATATCCTCTAACACTTTTTACCATCGATTTGATCGAGTAGAAGTACACTGATTACCTATGTTAAATGCAATTATAAGTCGTTTTGGATAAAAACATCTGCTAGATGATTGTAATGTAATATAATAAAAACAGCAAGGTCATTCCATTACTGATCTATAGCATGTTCTTAAATGTCAGCAGTACTTTTACAGCTCCTTTTGTGAGCAATACTCTCCATGGGCATTTCAAGTAATGGTCCTCTATATTGTCTTTAGTAAGCATATTTTTGTCTGTGATTTCAGAAAAGGAATCATATCCTCTAACACTGTTACAGTGTTAGTCTTCGCATCGGGGGCTTCAGCAGTACCGCGTCTGTGCTTCCCAGTGGAACCACACCTGGAGTTCCTGCATGTTCAGGGGGCGGAGCTAAAGCGCATCTTCCCAGAGGCCAACACCTGTATTATAACACTGAGACTGCCTATCCACACCTCGTATGAACTGTGGAGAGAGTACATGGAGAGTGGCATCTTACAATCTCCTCTCTTTGGCACAACACAGTTTGCCTTTTCTACTCTTCTTTTACCTTCCAGCCTTCCTCCTCCTGGGCAGGGCTCTATTAGTGTGTAAACATGTTAAAGCTGAGGCGTAGGTTATGTGTAATGTACCTGACCACAAGTTATGATGAACTGAGCTATGTAATGCTTAAAAAAATACTACTAACAAGGTTTGTGTGTTCAAGTTGAGGTGAGGTTTATTTTATCAATTAATCTTAATAAAGCAGTGTCAAAGATTTGAACAATTTTGGGGGATTTAATCAGAAAAGGTCCTCCTGCAATCTCCCTCCAGGTAGAACTTGGTGGCGGACTGGATAAGGTTATCTCTTTCCTCCAGGCTGGCGATGTCTCTGGTCCAATCTGGCCATTAGCACCCACCAGATCTCTTGACTCTATCATATCGTAGTAAATTAAACCATTAAGATGTTACAAGAAATCAGTCTCAGATCAACAGCTGTATTTATGGAATTACTGCTAGTACACAAAGTACTAAGTAACATATTATAAAAAAACAGAGTGAATAATTTTTCTAAAATATAGCATAAAACATAACATAAAATATAGCTCTTCCTTGATGTGGACCACCTTGTCCCAGGCCCACTCCAGGACACAGCGCAGGGTCACTACACCCTGCCTGATCTAGAGGCATACACACACACACAACACATACAGAGCTCATTTTAGTGACAGTGACTGGTTGGCGGTGTGTCGGTGGTTTGTGTGCAGCCTCACCGTCAATAGTTTACGTAAGAAATAACACACGAGAGGGAGTGTGTGGTTATTGGCACGGCAGTGCTGCGGTCAGAAGCCCTCAAATGTGTTATTGCTTTTATGCAACAGCACTGCAGTCGTTACATTTTTTTTGTTGAAAAAGATGGGTTTATAGTGTTTGACCATGCAGAGCTCTAAAAGTGATGACAAGTACCTTAAACTGGGTCCTAAAACTGATGGGGAGCCAGTGTAAGGAGTCCAGGATTAGAGTAATGTGACAGGACGTTCTGGACCTAGTCAGTAGCCTTGCAGCAGGGCTTTGGACCATTTATG
The DNA here is from genome assembly GCF_949987555.1 of Borostomias antarcticus. Classification (NCBI taxonomy): domain Eukaryota; kingdom Metazoa; phylum Chordata; class Actinopteri; order Stomiiformes; family Stomiidae; genus Borostomias; species Borostomias antarcticus. Next base: position 5,187,346 of record NC_140247.1, on the reverse strand, counting down.
TGTGTGGAGGGGCATATATGTGCACATGTGTGTGTGAGAGTGTGCACAAAGTTGTATGTGGTGGGGCAGTATAACTGTTCAGGTGTGCAGGGCAGGTGTAGGCCAGTCCTCTGCTCAGGGTGCAGTCAGGGGGCCATCATCTCCACCACGCCGTCCAGGGACTCACCCGCTCTGGAATAAATCTCCCGCTCTGGAACATACAAGAAACACACACACACACACACACACACACCACAATGGATACATCTAAGGATAAATCTGAGACTGTCTTCAGACATCCTTGACAGTTTACTTTAATTTGTGTACTGCTATTATGCACTGGCTGTACATGTTTTTTATTCTCCAATAAAGTCTATTAATCAGTCAAACAACGCTGGCCTTCACTACTAGCCCTGTAGAGTAGCAGAGCAGTTATATACAGGAGATAGAACTGGTCCGTCCGTTTCAAATACCTGAGAGCCAGGCATCTGGGCGTGGTACCAGCGGTTGATGTCAAAGACCCCAATGTAGGTGGAGGGTTTTCTCTGGCCATAGGCCTTCACCTGCCAGCTGCAACACCCAATAAAAAACAACCAATAAACAAAATACCACAACATCTGATAAACAACCCCCTTCAACGCTCTAACTTCCTCCCTTTCCCTCATAATAGGCATCACAGCGTATTTTTAGACTGAGACAATATATTGCATTGTATGTTTTGCTTTCTGAAGTCTCTGCAAATAATGAGGTGGTGATGATTAATTGCAAACTACCAAGAGACACAGAAGCACCAACTGTAACTTAACTTCAATATGTTTGTAATTGTTAAATGTAGACTATTGCTAGCTAATGGCAATCTGCCGGTAGGTTAAGTTTAGGCAAACATTGTATTAGATATAGGCCTACTGTCTGTAGCCATCATTAGCTGACTAGTGTTCTAAATCTGTAGCTAGCTAGCTGGCAATCAAAGCTGTCTTTGCTAAATGCTTTTATTGAATCTATTTTCTATAAATTATTTTATCTTTTTTTTATTAAATGCTTTCGGTACTTAATGAGTAAAATAGTTCAAAGCTGGTGTAATATAATAGCTAGATAACACTGTAATATGTTATTAAAAGTAGCCTAGTGCACTTACCGTGTTCTGAAGTGGACCCTCATTCGGACAATTGTACTACCTGAGTCACCGTAGAGGCCAGTGGGCGGTACCTTTCAAAAATTTGCTTATGAGACGCCTGGCGGCGTTTAATAAACGCCTGACGGCGCCAGGCGTATTTAACCATAACCGACGCCTGGCGGCGCCAGGCGCTTATTAAACGGCGCATTGCGAGGATTTGCGCCGTCCAATACGCTGTTTTTCAACGAAAACACGCCTGGTGACGGCGAAAAATCAAGGCGAATTATGACCCATTTGGCGTTCCATACTCGCATTCTCAGAGGGTGACGTGTAAAAGGTGCCGTGCCACTTTTGCGCACATGCATGTAACGTTTGCACGCTCGTGTTAAGTCAGCGGGCACTAGAAGCTGCGAGCGGGGCTCATTTGTCCATATTGAATAAAAATTAAGAATATTTATTTGCACTCAATCAAATTCCAGGACCCTCCTTGCATAACTTTTCCTAGATATGTGTCGTTTTATCTCCACTATCGCTACATTTTCAAATAGGTTGTGGCTGTTCGAACTGGTGCTGACGGTGCTGCAGCGCCCTCTATTGACAAGAAACACGTGTATCTGAACATTTGTTTTAAATTGCGAAGAAAGAGTCATTCAGATATTAGGCTTTATTAAAAACAAGTTGCTTAACATGTGCGAATTCCATTTATTGAGAATGCATTACCAATGGGCAAGGACGAGATTAGAACCAGCTATGATTTAAAGGCAACTGACCTTACACGTGCGGCCGCTAACACGTCTGCTGCGCTAGCAAGGCACTGGCACGTTTGACACGTCGCTATGCAATTTCTGCACACATTACAAGACGTACGTACGTACGTACATCTATGATTTTACCAAACTGTCATGTGTAGTGTTGGTGTCGCATATGTGAGGCGCATCTAACCTGTAGTGTTGCCGTCACGCACACGATGCGCAATACGTGTAAACAACATGTGCACAGCGTCTGCATTACAGGTACGTTACAGCTATGAGACGTCTGTCTCTCCATTGTTTGTCAATGGAAATTATACACGTGCGTTTAGACGTTTGATGTCATCGCGTCTTCTTAAGTAGACGCAAGTCAAGCGTTTCAGTATGGTGTGCTGGCACTAATCACACCCCATAGCGCACGCACGCGTACACACACACACACACACACACACACACACACACTCATATAAAAACAGACACTCATAACATGGTAAATGGACTGCACTTACAGTATATAGCGCTTTTATCCAAAGCGCTTTACAATCCTTTCACACACAGAGGACTTTTTGTAGAACCTAATTAGTTTTAACTTGGTCTACTTGCCCTAATTACAGTAGTTGTAACTTGGTCTACTTGCCCATCTCTCCCAAACAGTAGCTATTATGTTTGTTTGTTTTTGAGCCAAGCTAGTTGGGAAGGTGGGAAAAAGAGGAAGTATGGAAGAGTAGGGACAAGGACCGGTTTAAAGAGTTAACAGATCCAAGTATGGATTTAGCAAGGAGGTCCAGGAAGCCAAACAACGCTTCTCTGAGAAACTCATCAGTTCTCAGTTCTCATCAGTTCTCTCCCCCCCAGGCTTGGGGCCAAGGGGCTATCCTTTTACCACCCCGAGCCTGGGTGAGGGGTCACCCGGGCTATATATCTGGGCACACCTCCAGGAGCTATGTCAACGTTTCGTCATCCACAACTGTCAGACCATACATTCCATTGGGTGTCTGATATATCGGACAGTCCTGGACGTGGTCTGTGGTTTGTTCTACGGCGCCACACTCGCACGCCGCACAGGATACCAAGCCCCATCTGTGCGTCGATGAGCGGAAGCGTCCGACGCCGGTCCGGAGGCGATTAAGCCTCACCCACGCCGGTTTGAGTAAGTCTATCCTGGCGGCCGGGATAAAATCATGGAGTCTGGAGGTGTTTGCCTCCCACTCCGCACGCCAGGTATGCTCATCCTGCCTCGCTGATGTTAAAAGCTCTGCTTTGCTGCAGGATATCCCGTGCGGCAGGCACAAAAGGGTGTCTCGACTTGAGATTTGAGACATAGGTTATATATACCGGATATATATAAACTACTTGCTTATTGTGCACATTAGGAGCTAGCAGAAAACATTTCAATGTTCATTGTATTATGCTGCATGTGACAAATCAAACTGTGAACTTTAGTTGAGTTTTGAGCTCTTTTGCATACCATAAGCTTAGGTTTATATTTTTGGAAACAACTAACAACAGTGGTTACGGTGCCCTATGCAAACATTCTTAGGAATGTTTTGTTTAATTAATTTATTTTCCCACAATCCTCTGTGAAAAATTGTCATAACAAGAACGGATGAGCTTTGTCTCCCAACACTCCCATGAACAACTCCACAACACACCTCGGCACAAAAATTCCAAAATGTCTATTGTGTTAGCCTTTGATGATAGCGCCAGTATTTTTTGCGCAACCATGTTTAATAAGGATCTCAGGCTTTGAGAGAGCAGAGCGACAGCTGTGGTTTCATCTACATAGTAATAGTGGAGTCGCGCCCCACATACCTGTCAGTTCTGAGGCTTGAGATCTGAGATCAGGCTGGTGGAGAGCACCGTATCTCGACTATTCTGGTGATAATCATGCACTTAGTGAGTGAGTGACTGACAGGCTTCGCAGTAGGTGCAGCACAGTACATGACAACATAATCACACCATGAATACAAAGACATAGAGAGAGGGAGAGGAGAGAGAGAGTGAGGGAGTAGCTCGTTCACTTTGTCATCAGGGAATTGTTGAGACAGAATCTCACTTCTAACTATACTGTGGAAAATAAAGTTTTGAAAGAGATTTTATTTCATAAAATAAATATGTATCCTGAGTTTATTCATCTCCCTGATCTGTTGTCATACATTAAGGGAAACAAGTTCTGTAGCAAATGTATCTGAGTGACTACGTCTGTAAAAAATATTACCAGCTCCTCATGGTATTACAGTATATTATGAATTGAATTTTTGTTAGATGGCTTTGATTTGTATATTGATATTTGTATATCATTGTATGTTCATTTCTTCTTATTTGTCAATGTTAATAATTTTCTGTACTGCTTTGGCAACATAGATTTTTCATCTGCCATGCCAATAAAGCTTATTTGAATTTGAGAGATAGATAGAGAGAGAGAGAGAGAGCGATAGATAGATAGATAGATAGATAGAGAGAGAGAGAGAGAGAAAGACAGAGAGAGAGGGATGATGGCTGACATTGTGACAGTGTCAGACTCAGAGAATAAAAAAAAAGAAAAGCATCTGAAGGACGTATTGACCAGCCATTAATAAGCTGTTCAATGAGGTGTTTGAGTCAGGACATGAGAAAACAAGGATAACCAGAGGAGGCTTCATTACAGGGAACAATTGGATATGTAACGCTCCTGAAACGATGCCCGAAGGGGAACACTGATGACCATCACAATTTGAATATAGTGCTGAGGTCTGATGTCATTTTGTAGGCTGAAAAGTTAGCGTCTCTGTCGTTTGTCGTCGTCTGTCTGTAGAGTTCTAAATCTCTATGAGAAAAGTGAATGAGATTTGTGAAAAATGCCGAAAATAAGGTAGGACTATATGGGACAGAGACTCCCAGACTAGACTAGAGTATGTTTTGTTGTAAACGTTAAAACAATCGTAGCTAATTATGTCAATGGAAAACGTACTTGTTTCAGCAGATATCTTACTGTAGTTACAAGATTGAGCTAGTAAGGCAGTTTTGTGTTTATATGTGTGGTGTTTATTCGGTTTGGGTAATCTCACGTCCTCTAGAGTTACAGTAGCTCAGGTTATGAAAAACATGGCAGCCATTTGATTGCTGTAGTTCAGTGTCAATAATGGTTAGCATATCTCAACTACATTGACCTCAGAACCAAGGACTTATAAATTCACAAAACTTATCTTCAATTATGTGTTTTAACTTTTATAACAAAACGTACTCTAGTCCGGGAGTCTCTGTTAAACACATAACTTATTTTCAGAATTTTTCGCAAATCCCATTCATTTTTCCCATAGGGATTTAGAACCCAGAACCAAATGGTGCCAATGGTAACTAACAAAATTACGACATCACCTTACCACTCTATAGGGAAGGCTAAGAGGGGTCGTCAAACAAGGTTTCGTGAGCAGGACAGCTCATGGCACAGTGTGATATCAGAGCACAGCCCCTGCATCTGTGCTTAGCCCCTGCGCCTGCCCCCAGACCCTGCACCCTTCTTACCCAGACCCTGCACCCACTTATTCCATTCAACAAGTCTCTGTATGTCCATAGAGGCATTCTAAAATTATTCCTGGGTCGTCAAAGAAGAAGTCTTATCTTCAAAGGCAAATGGTTTACTAATTACATCAAAACAAGACAGAGTATTCTGATTGCGGGGCATAAACGCTACATCAGTCACTCACTCTGAGAGACATTTGTTTGGGGGGATTTCTGTTCCTGGTTATGTGACAAATAGTGGATTGGGGGCTGTGCTATGCAGTGAGTGGCTGCTGGTCAGTCATCCCCCAAACCCTCCTTGATATGATCTGACTGTCACATCAGATGGGCCATCAATGCAAATTGGCTTTAATTGCAGGTTTATTTGCCACCGGGTCCCCAGACTGATCGCTGCCACTCTGACCCTCCCACGTCGGGCAGACGTCAACAAAACAAACAGCCACTCCGTGGCCCTGTAGCGACGTCAAATTTGAGTCTGTGACAAACACTGTGATGCGCGGAATAGGCAAACAACAGACCGAAGCTGGGACACGTTCTGAACGGGGACCGACTGTCTAGTTAACTTTGTTCTGCTCTTGAAAAACAAACACGCTGAAGAGCGGGCGGGACGTGACAGCAGGGCCATGCTGTAGTCCCAAGTGTTCCGTTTCTCTCAAAGTCGAGTGGCCCTCGACTTGCAGGCGTTGCAGAGAGAGAGAGAGAGAGAGAACTCAGCAGATCTGATCATGTGTCCCTATCAGGTCCTTGTTTGGTTATTTTTGAAACCCTGTAAAGACTCACAAGGGACTTGACTGCAATTTACATTTTAATGAAGTCCGCGCTGATTGCTACAGTGTAAGTAACATGGTTTCTCTCACAGCTGCCTGGTTTAGCCAGCGAGACACACGCACACACTACCATGCACACACACGCACGCACGCACGCACACACACACACACATTACAGTATGAGGCTCAAGTGAATTTATCACATGCAGAGGGGTTTTGTTGCTACAGCAAATCATGGTGTAGACTAGAGGCACCTCTAGGCACTGTTCACACTGAGCATGACAAACACTCGCACCACAGCACAATGTAGGCTGAATCTAGCATGATCTATACTTAAACTCTAATTTTAACAAGCCAATCTTATCATGAATTGCCTGACAACACTTTGAAGACTATAATCTACAGACTACAGACTTGTAACAAGTGCTGTATGTGTAACAGACAGGTGTGGTGAGGATCAAACCACTGACCTTCCACATGGGAACCCTTCCCAGAGTTCCAGAACGATTTGGGCTTTTCAGTCATGGCCAGGACGACTCATCACAAGCTGTTCTCGATGAATGATGCGATTACTGCTTCAATAATCTTAACGCTGAACATATTTCTGTTTGGTTCTGTCCTGAGGATCTGGGATGGTATCAGATCTAATTCTGCAGTTAATATCACAGGCATACAGGGAGGTTCACGACTGATTGAGTTGGCTTTGAATCATGATGCCGTGGGTGTCACTTTGTTCCAGTATTATCATGCACATACAGTACAATCATTATTTGTAATGAGTAATAATTTGTTCTAACAAAATCTTCTATTCCAAGCAGGAAACTAGACTCCATTGTATGCTGTGTATGCTGCTGTTCATACCTCGAGTAAGAGGCCCCCTAACATTGCAACATTACACAGACATATTTATATATGTAAATGTAAATGACCTGTGCTCCTGGCGGACGCCTTATCTCCAGAGCACCCCTTATCAGGCCGCCCCGATGGAAATGTTGTCAGGTAGCTGGTTGTCATATGGCACATCACAAAGTGACACCAGCTCTACCCCGCCCATAAACCTGCTGGTGATGTCTAACAGACCATCTTATTATAGAATTGACCTTGACCTCATGCCATACTGGTCTTCTGAGGTTTATCAGAGAGAAGGAATGTTGTCACGCTGCTAAAACACTACAGCCTCACAGTCGATCTATCTTTTTGTCTCACTCACACACACACACACACACACACACACACACACACACACACACACACACACACACACTCTCTCTTTAGATCTCACAATCCTGCATGTCTCTTGTTCTTGCTCTCTTCCTCTTTCACTTTCTCTTCCTCTCTAATACTCTCTATATCTCTCTAGAAGAACCCAAACACGTCTGACGTTGACTTACCGCTCCTCACCAATGAACACGAACCGGAATTCCACTTCCTGCTTGGTTGATGGGTCACTGAGAGCGGTTGATCAAATGACTCCTGGGTTCAAATAGACTCCAATAGATATTCTTGAAAATAATAGTGTCTGAGAGTTCTTTAATCCATTTATAGTCCTAATAATTTCATACAAGAATCAATAGACTGTAAGAAACAGAGCTAGAATAAAATGTATCCACCTTCATTGAGAGAGCAGGATCAGATTTTTTATGAAAATAGAAAAAAAACGAATTAGCATATATATACTGAACAGAGAAAAGGCCTAGAATCAGAAATACTTTTGGTGACTCTATCAGCCCACACAATAGAGGGACAAAAATGTATATGCTCACAAGTCAAATTCCAGCCCATGCCCTGAATCTGTCTTTCAGCAGTGAACTGATTGGTCTAGACACTGATCTGGCTCTAAATCTGGGTCTCTATATTCTCTCTATCCAATTCCCTCTCTCCTGTTTCTTCTCCTCTCCTGAACCCATGACTAGTGCACCTCAGAGGGGGGGAAGATCACTGTAGTGACAGTTGTCTCATCCCCACCACCCACCCTTAAGTTTGATCATTTGTTTGTTTGTTTGTTATTGTGAAGGCTTTCATTAGTTGTTGTGCTTCAATGTCTGGTCTACCTCCAAGTCACCTGTCCATCCAGGGAAGCTTTTCTAAGAGACAATATTGCCACCTGTTGGTTCCGTATGTTTGCACACTATTGTGTTCACTGAAGTATTGGCCTACCACATGCCAATAATGATGTCTGGTTCATCTGGGGAGTATGTGTACAAAACAATTCTAGGGTCTCAGAGCTGTCAGTAAGAGGAAGTAATGAAATATATCATGCAGTTCCTCTGAGCCTCACACCAGCTATAAAAGAACATATTGTACAAAACAGAGGCTTCAGCTCAATATGACAGCTTGGAAATAACAGTTAAGGATCCACTCCAACCCCCTACAGAGACGTCATGTCCAGAGCTGCTAACAGCCTGACAACTGTCTGCTGGTAGGACCCAGATCTGCAAGTTTTACACGACTACCCAACCACATCAATATCTTCCCACTGCACAGCACTGGGTATCGAGACGGACAGTGCAGTACAATGGCATGACTTTGGACCAAGTGATGCCCTGGAAAGCGTGGATCTAGCTGTGTGCTCTTTGGAACTATGAGGTTTGATCAAGCCTGATCTCTTCAACACTTTTGGACTCCATTATTCATTCAGTAGGACCAGATCTTTGCCAGGACAAGGCTGTTAGATTGCCATACCCTTTCCCACACAAAGTCTTCTAGCCTAATACTGTTCAAGTAAGAGTTGTATTACATTCTGTGCACTTTACTGAACTACAAACCTTAGAGCAGAGACATGCATAAACACTGTCTGGATCCAGAGGTCAGGGAGGTCTAATTGTGTCTGCTCTCTCTCTGTCTCTCTCTCTCTGTTTCATATGTCTCATCTCTCTCTGTTTCATCTGCTGTTTTTATTGCATGTTCTGTGCAGTTCAGATGAGAAACTCAAACAACAATTTTCTTAATCAAGCCCACTTTGGCAGTTAAGAGAGGACTGAGCACACATTTAGTGACAGGTACAGAGATACTTTTTACAAAGACATTTTAGTGAAAGGTACATTGTTTTATGTTTACATGTACATAATGCCATGGCTTAAAGCTGCAATCCCCCCCCCCCAACATATTGTCAGAACTAATTAAAACCACCTGATATCAGATTGTTTCATTGAGCCATAGCTTCCTACTTCAATGACTCACCCCTACCAGTTGCCACGTCTTGTTATTCCAGCATTTCTGCCTGTGTTGTCAAATTACGGCCCATAACTTTGCTCCGTCCCAGTGCCTTAAACGTACATATTATATGTTTTAGGCCTTTTGTTTGTAAACAGTCTCTTACTGTCATATCATATAGCAGCAGTAGGAAATCGATTATTGTCGCTTTAAGGATAACAATCCCTCAAAAACATGTTTTGATCCAAAGTGTTAGACATTTCTCTCCCTCTTTTTGTCTCAAGTGCTGGCCTCCTGACATCTTTTTGATTCATGTCTGGGATGAAACAGCAGACTCAGATGTAATTCCTCTTTGTTCAATTGCCAGATTGGCTTGAAATTCCTGCCATGTGGAGCACCATCATTGCCAAATCTTGAATCAAAATAATACGTTACCTGCACAGTGGAACAGCTGTTCAGAATCCCACAGTTCAGTGGCAGAAGTCTCATGGATGTCTAGGATAGAATGCAGAAGGCACTGTGCTTGTAAGATATCAACTGTGATTAGTTTAACTTGTCACCAAGTAAGGGGTAATCAACGAGTAAGTGTGCTTTATACCGTTTTAAGGCATGACATGGAGGCGAAGAATCACCCAACGCATAGCGTAGGGCAGGGGTGCCCACACCTTTTCAGCTTGGGAGCTACTTTTAAAATGACCAAGTCCAAATGATCTACCTACATTAAAAATGCTAAACATATTTTTATATATATATATACACTGAGTATATCTTATGTTGGTATACCTTGCATACCTGCATGAACCCGTATGGCACAATACAACACAACATTTTTGGTCATTAGCCTACCTTACTCTGATGACTTGCACTGAATGGAATCAGCCAGGGTTGCATAGTCCGGGCAGTAGCTGCTGGTAGCCATCCTCAAGCAGGCCTCCAAATGATCATCAGTCATGGTGGAACGGTATTTGGACTTAATAATCTTCATGTGGGAAAAGGCTGACTCACATAAATAAGTGGAGCCAAATAATGCAGTCAAGAAGGTAGCACATTTCCTCATGTTTGGGTACTTTTCCTCTGTGAGTAAGTTCCAGAACTGTCCATGAGCCCTGGCCTTCAGCTGAATGTCAGCTTGTAGTGTCAACATCTCGTCCTCCACTCCAGACGGGTTCAGGTGAAACAGCGTTGCGATTTTTGATGCGAGTGAATCAACCTCAACATCTTCCTGAAATGGGTAGCACATAAATGTAGCGACTGGCTCGAGTACAGCAAAGTCTTGAAAGCGTTTGTCAAACTCTGATACAATTGTCCCAATCTGCTCTGCGAAACGCGCACTGTCAAGTTGCGCACAAGCCTTCTTTTGCATCTCCAACTCTGACGCAAGGTTTTGGAAGTTCGCCAAATCATGGCGCTGCAGTTTTGAGGACACATGTTGCAATTTTCGTTTGAAAGCATTAACTGAGCTAATCATATTGACCACGGTTTTGTCTTTTCCTTGCAGCTCTAAATTAAGATCATTCAACATGTTGGTCAGATCGGTTAAAAATGCCAAGTCTAGCAGCCACTGATCGTCATTTAGTTGGTTGTATTCTGCATGTTTAGTGACAAGGAGAAACTCTTTTATCTCCGGACAGAGCTCTCGGAACCTCTGCAGGAATTTCCCCCTACTAAGCCATCTCACATCAGTGTGTAGCAACAACTCAGAATGGTCGCAGTCGGCCTTCTCCAGATGCGAACGGAACAGTCGTCTTTGAAGAGATCTGGCTCGAATAGAACAGGCGATCTTCATTGCTAAATCCATTATTTCTTTCATGTTAAGCATTTTTGCGCATAATGCTTGTTGGTGTATTATGCAGTGATAATTAAGGAAGTCGGGGAAAGCATCGTCCTCCCTGCACTTGGCAATAAATCCATTCGAGCGGCCAACCATTGCAGGCGCACCGTCGGTGGTGATTGACACCAATTTACACAGAGGGAGCTGGGTCTTCTCGATGAAGTTTTTGAAAGACTGAAAAATGTCCTCTCCCCGCGTGTGTTCTTTCAGGGGCAGGATTGTTAACAGCTCCTCTTTTGCAGTCATATCTGTAAACACCATCCGAATGAAAATGCACAACTGAGCTGTATCACTTATGTCTGTAGACTCGTCCAATTGCAGTGAGAAACAATCGCAGTCCGCAATGTCCTTCTGAAGCTGCTGTGTCAAATCCTCGGCCATGACTTCACAGCGCCGTGTAACTGTACTTCTTGATAGCTGGAGAGCTTTGATTGAAGTTAATATTTCCTGTTTGTTTTTAAAGTCCCGAAACAACGAGTCAGCTGCTTCAACGAATGCCTCTTTTATCATCTCTCCATCTTGGAAGGACTTCTTGTGCTTAATGATGGCGTGACTCACCCTGAACGATGCTTCGGTGGCTGCCTTCGCTTTTGAAGTCACCTTCGTGAACAATGCCTGCTGTCCGGACAACTGTGATTTCAGTTCCCTCACCTTTCTCTTTCTCTGCTCGCTTTTTGGAGGGAAGTCAGTGTCGTACGTTCTGTGAACGGTCCGAAAGTGCCACTCCACATTTCCCTTCTTCGAAATGGCGATAGCAGATTTGCAGATTAGACAAACGCACTTCGAATATGACATCGTGAAAAAAAAGTCCTCCTCCCATTCTGTATGAAAGTTGTACGTTTTTGGTTTCTTACTTGGTCCAGCTTCCCCACTCATTTTTATACCCTTTTTAATAGTAAAATTTGAAGGCTAACTAGGTAGGCTAATCAGCTCGCCGGAGAATTGCAACTGGCGCGCATGCGTGGTGAACCGTGTGTTTGAAAAGATGAGATCTCAGACTGGCATACCTGTACGTCAATCAAGTGGCAAATGCCATAGTGAGGATGGATGATAGGCTAACTTTTTTTGGGGGGCGGGGGGTGTTTATTATTTTTTTTCAATGCCATGCGATCTACCCACACTACCTTTGCGATCGACCGGTCGATCGCGATCGACGTATTGGGCACCCCTGCTATAGACTGATTGTCTTGGCTTGCATCCATGAAATAAAGGCCTACTGCATTATTGAGAAATTTTCGACTGGTATTGCGCAACAAACGGGAGATGGGGACCCCCCCGAATATTGACAGGTAATTTGCACACTGATTAAAATAAATCACACTGTTGTGAATATGGGTCAATGGTCACTGAATACGGGTCTTTTATTTTATACATTATTTTCTTCTTATAATTGCTCTTGAAACGGGCCCCCAGATGGTTAAGGCCGGCTCTGTTGTGAATGCAAATACGGAACGAAAGCCCGGGCTGGTCGCGATCTGGAGAGGAGACTCTGCATGGGAGTAAACGGTGCCGAGTCGAGACGGAGGCTACCCCAGGTAAGAGACTCGTTATCCTTTCGGTTCCCACCCAGACTGGTTTACAGCTGGCTAGGAGTAGGTTAGGGGTCAAGGTAATGTGATGCATCCCTGGGTTGGCTGGGCGTCCCAGAGCGAAGGTCGTTCCCTGGTAAAGACAACAAAGCCTGTTTGTGGGATTAGCCGCTAGTCGGGCCCGGCCACCCAGGGTTTGTCTTACACTTCGTTCATGGCTAGCTAGCAATATCAGGTACAGCAGGCTATGGGATTAGCTAGTTTGGGTTGCTGTCAAAGCTGCTGCTCTTTAAAGTCCCAGTTAACCAAAATCAGAGATTTGCTTGAAAACACATTCTATGTGTTAGTGATGCATTGCTGATAACATGTAAAAATGGGATGAACCATGTGTAGTACTGAATTGTGAAGTTAGACCAGTTTTGTGTTTTTGACCAGTTTTGATTTCTGGGAGGGCTTAAAACGGTACTTGATGACGTAGAGCGGTGTTCTTAGCATATCCCCGCCCTAACACTATATAAAGCTAGAACGGATTTGAATCTTCGGTTCTCCTGCTCAATCTTGAGTCTAGAATTAGCTAGTTTTAACCAGCAGTCTAGAATAAGCTAGTTTTTCTTAGTTAGCAATGCCTATGCATAAAAATAAACGAAAATGCATCCTTCCTGGATGCCAGCAGGAATGGGATGATAAGGTCTCCTTCTTTCAACTCCCGAGTAAAGCTGAAATGAGAAGCAAATGGTTAGCATTTTTGAAGAGCCATGGTGTTACAGAGGAGTCTGTCACCGCTAGCGCCCGCCTCTGCAGCAAACATTTCACTCCCGAAAGCTTCTGCAATTATAATATGAGGCTTTTGGGTTTCACGGACTCACGACTGGTCCTGGTGAATTCGGCGGAGCCAACCATCTCCCTCCCCGGCCTCCATTCTCCTCCTGTCAACCATCTCCCTCCCCGGCCTCCATTCTCCTCCTGTCAACCATCTCCCTCCCCGGCCTCCATTCTCCTCCTGTCAACCATCTCCCTCCCCGGCCTCCATTCTCCTCCTGTCGCATCAACCTTTGGTGCCGACAGCGCTGCCTTGTGTGCTTATAGCTAATTAACGTTATAACGTTAGCTAGGTAACGTAAGCAATAGGAAAATACACTGCCACGTTAATCTACAAAATATGTGTCTTGACATTTATGTGGTAATGTCAGCTATGATGAATTATATGTAATCTTAGGAGGAATTATAGCTAACATTAGCTATGTAGCTTGTTGCAGATGGGAGTGTGTATATAACCTTAGTCTAGCTAACATAGCTAGCAGCACCGACCAGGCGACCACCCACCAAATAACGTTACAGATGATATATTATGACTATAAGCGTTAACTATACAGAACCTAAGTAAGTACCAATATACCTGCCATATTTGTGGCACCTGATGTGCGTATGGGTTCACTGGTAATGGTTACAATATATTTCTCCAGCGGGAGACCGGGATCGGGAGTGAGGGGGATGGTTAGGTAGACCAGCTGCAGCTGGAGAAAGACGCACCCTCTCCCAGTGAAGCGGTGCTCGGCGGCTACTGGCTGAACATTACACTTCTGTTGGATATTATATTATTTATATATTTATTATATGTTGCGGGAAAGTTGAAGCCGAGTGCTCGTTATTCTCACACATAACATTGCCAACGAGAGTGGATGAGTCTGTCCCGATTATCAACTCCGGTAGTGGACGCTTCTTCGCGCTATCAGCGCTGTTCAAGCCAGTGACTAAAAGGTACATTTTAAACAACTTTTTCCATTGATCCCAAGGGACGACAGGATCGCCTGGGAGGGATAGGAATGGGTCCGGAGGTGGCAGGGAGAAAATAGGGACAGACTCATACCTTCTGTTGCCTGTTTTTGTATTTTGCATCTAAGGGCAGTAACACTGGCGCGTTGGTATAGAGTAGCTACAGTTTTACCTGTGTTGTTTGTCAGGAGGTAGGTTAGGAGGAAGCATCTGTGCGTTTGACTCATTAGACAAGTGTAATTTCAACTCCTCTGTTTTCACAAAGCTGTGCCTTCCTACCACAAAAGAGACGGCGTGCCAGTGAGACAATATGCAGACCAGAGAACGGTACTATTTGACAGGTTCTTCCCTCCACACCCCCTCCCCACGCAATTGGGTGTGGCTTCGGTGCCTTCAGCAGACACGCCCCCACAGTCTGGTGCGTTCCAGGCAACCCGTAACTCGTGTTTTTCCTACCTCCTACACGTGAAAATGCTCTGGAATGGCAGTCAAACCCGTAACTTCCCACCCGGCAACTGGTAGTACATCGAGCTGTACGAGTTCACGGGTGGGAAGTTACGGGTTTGAGGTCGGAAAAACACAAGTTACGGGTTGCCTGGAACGCGGCAGACCAGAGAATGCTGCTGATTTTTAACCGATTTTGAAGCCTTATTTTATATACTTAGCGACATTTTTAATCACTCAGATTTGGCTGGGTGGTTAATGACATGTTTTCCTGTGGTGTGTGAAGCTCATAACTAAAATTTGAACTGGGTTAACCTGGACTTTAATGTTGCTATATTTACAGCTTGATAGCGCATTAATTTAGATCGGTGATTAAACTTCAGCCGAACTACATTTGCATTGTGAGGTTGTAATGCAGACCTGCCAGCCAATCAGAAAAGAGTATTCACCCAGGCAATGCTTAGTTAAGATAAATCTTGATCTTCGGATGCCTCACTGGTCTGGGACATCATCAGTCTTGTGCTGGATATCAACAAACATCCCAAATACTGCAGACGTAACAGTCATGCTATTCTTTTTAGATGTCATTTTTCGACTTTGAAATGAACCAGGAGTTTGATGTTGAGTATGTTGCACTGCAAAACCTCTAAATAGTTACATTACTGATAAACCTGTCAAGTAAACATAAGTTTTTCTACTCTGAATAATGTTTATCTACCATTTCCAGTATGTGATTGTGGTCGTTAGTATCTTATACAGTAGCTGTCCCCTGTAGCTTACTGTATGCCTGTTTTAGGGCTAATCACACAGGTTTGAAGACATCTTATAACCTGATCCTCCGCTAATTAGCAGGCTTTGGCTGTGGTCTATGTTTGGACAGAGTTTGTTTGAGGTCTAGAACACTAGTTATGGGGCGTTCGTTTATAACTGGGAGGGGGCAAATTGCGACTTGCTACTAGGAATTATTAAATAAAACGCCGCATGAACTCGCACTTCCTCGTCGCAAATTCAGATATGTTTCTCAGCCCCCAGTTGCCGGCTGACGTCAATATCATATCATTTCATCATCATATCATTCGCTATAGCTCGAATGCACACAGGTCGGAGGTAGGTATTTTGCCACTTGCGACTTGCCATCTCCGACCACAAACGAACGCACCATTAAGCTCTGGTCTACATAGATATATGGAAATATGGAGGTTGGTGGTGGTCTTCATTTGGACACTAGCTTAGCTCTGGTCTACGTAGTTTGGTTGTGGTCTACATTTGGACACTAGTTTAGCTCTGGTCTACGTAGTTTGGTTGTGATCTTCATTTGGAGAGACTGGCTGCAGTCTTTAGATAGTCTAGGAACTAACACTGCACCTTTAATCTTGAGTCCTGGAGTGTGTCCTCGACTGTATTGATCCTACAGGCACATTAACGTATCAATACAGCAGGTAGAGTAGATTATAATCAGGCATATGAAAAACCTACACACTCAGGCCCCCCTCTGAGGTCACAGAGAGATGAGCACAGTAAAAACAGGTGCAGCAGAGTGCAATGCTAGCCAGCCACTTCCACCTTCTGCCATCAATATTGATGAAGTAGGGTTCATGGTGCAGCATATCTATCATAGGGTGGGGATGGTGAGATTAAGTGTGGCCAGCAGTATCCTGGGGGCTATTAAGCTTATGGCACATCTGGACTTTATCAGTGGGCCCTTAACATCGATAGGGAGAGAGGGTGATATAGGACGAGGAGAAGGGGCATGGAGAAATAGCTGGCCTGTAAGGTGCAGCGTAATTAAAGTGAATGAGGTAGAAGTGGTGTTGGTGGCGGAGGAGGAGGTGGAGGTGGGCTCCTCGCCATGTATCCCATTGACTTTCGTCTCCTGGAGGAAGGTCACCAGCTAGATGTGTTCAGAACAATCTCGACAAATTGTTGGACTGAGCCTTGATAATCTCCCAAGCTTTAATGGATCTAAGATCTGTTTACCAAGTGGCTGCACCCTTTACAAAGTCATTTGGCAATCTTTTTCTCTAACACAATAATAGAACTGGAATTGGCTTTTTGATCAATGACATTAGTGGTTAAGTTGATATACAGTATATAATAAGTACGACAACCTTGAGCTCAACAGAATGCATCTGTGTGAATGTGTGTGTGTGTGCGTGTTTGTATGTGCGTGTGCATGTCCCACAGTAACATCACAGCAATAAACAAGACTAATACATCACCTTATTGCTACTAGGTCACCTGGCTGGATACATGTTCAGTGTTATCTCATTATCAGTTAAACATGCAGCAGAAAGTAGATCATAATCCTCTATAGACAGCCGCACAGCTCTGTAATGGATTGTGTAAACGTGAAGGGCTTGTTCTCTACTTTACCTTTACCACAACAGTGCACTATCTACTGTAAGTGAACATCGTACAGCCGAAGGCAGCAGTGTTATAGATGGTAATATATGTATGTATGTATGTATGTATATATATATATATATATACTGAATGTTCAGTTGTTACAATAGTAGGGAGAAGATTGGTACTTTGTTGTGTCCCATGATGTGTGTACTCGACCCAGGTCTCCGGGAGGAGCAGAAGTCTCTAGGAGGAGGAAGATAACACTACCAGCACCACAGAGATGCAAAGCTTTAATGATTCCCCCTGTTCTCGTCTCAGGCATTAATGGTTGAATAGATAGGAATGGACAAGGCCCCTGGAGTCGCTTCCAGCCAATCTCAACAGCCTGCGTCTTAGCCTGCTCAGATAAACATGGCGGATGTTGGTGTCGTTCTCCCCGCGGGGCTCAACCTGGGCCAGGTGAGGAGAGAGGCCCTCTGTCATGTTTAGCACAGGAGATCCAGAGACAGGTTACTCAGGAAACTAAAAGACCAATGGCTTCAGATGCTTATGGCCCTACAAAGTAGAGCTCACATTCTCAGTTGGAGGGAGCAGGGAGCAATGTGCCATTATAAGTGTTTAACGAGGATAACGCATCATTTTTTACACTGCAATGCAGCCCTGCCATTTCCAAATGACCTCCCATTGGAGCTGTTTAAGACCTGGCTTTTTCCTTCTTTTCTCTCTTTTACTTGTCATCTTAATTTCACTGCAGTAATATCCATAATTCTCCTCCCATTTACGCGGCCTCATTGTCTTTCCCATGTGAAAGATTTCAGAGCTGGATCTCCTCTGAGTTCCACAAGGAGGAGTGAGACGCGCCAGCAAACAATGAGAAAACCATTACAGGAATTGGCACAAAAAAAACCTCAAAGGCCTTGGCACAAAAGCCTGTACAAATTGGGGGTAGAAAGAAGTGCAAACTCATTAGCTTACCAGGCTCCCAATCAAGAGTTTCATCCAGCAGGTGTCTCAGGCTGCCTAGCTTGCATCTGATAACAGACACTTTGCAATACTTCAAAGCATACATTCCTCCCTCCAAGGGTCAGTCCGATGGTTTCACGTCGGCTCGCTCTCTCGTGGAACACAGATGGCTTGTTATTCCTTTACTTAAAAAATAAAAACCTATTTGTTTCCGCTCATGAACTTGTCCTGAACCTCTCTCTCATATTCCATCAGAACATGACATTATTTCTCCTCTTTCTATTTAGGCGAGGACACAAAATAATGCATTGTTATGCATGGACACTTCCATCGTTTGAAGACAATTTTTTATCGTGTTATTGCATAGACATTTCCTTCCACACTTGCTGTAGGCATGCTCCTCCATTCATCCAACTATGAGACATGAATAAGGGATTCAACTGCTCAACTGGTTCAGGGCCACTATAGTCTGAGATATCGATTTAGTTTATGCTTTGCGGAACTGCAAACTTTTGGGAACTGATTTGGGTAAATTTGTAGACCCAAAGAAGAGACAGATATGGTACTCTTTCTGACAGAAATATGCCTCCTCCTTGTCGACAACTGAATGACTAGACCTACTGTATTTTTTAAATAATAGCCTACAGCCTAGGCCACGTTAGCCTACATCGGTTGTTTTAGAGACTTTCTTTTAGGCTACAATAGCCTAAGACACGACAACTTGTCTGTCATTTCATTTATTTATTTATTGATTATCATTTGCTCTAATTGTTCTAATGTTGGGTTGTTTTTAGGCTATACCATTTTGTTCTGCGAATACAGTAGCCTATCGATGCAGCGTACGCCTCATTTGAGAATAAAGTAGCCTACTGTAGGCTATTTGATCAAAGCATGCACTCAAGTGGAAATTTGTTTATTTTATTCTAGGCTATACTGTAGGCCTATTATAGGCTAGGCTGTATGAGTTTAGTTGGCTATTTGATTGCAATTTTGATGCATTTTCACAAGTAATTAAGGTTATTTATCGGTCTATTATGAGTCTATATGAAACAAGTATACCACTTATTGAATTTGGTGCATTTTAACATAAGTTTCAGTCATCCGGACATGTCCGAGATACGAACGACCTTCGGTCCCCTTGGGTTCGGATAAGTGGGGTCCTTACTTTTGACTTATTGCCGTGAAACACATTGTTCTTCTTCACTCCCCTGCCCCATCTGATGTGAGGAGCATGACTAGAATCAGAATTTGTTTTACTGCCATTGTAATTTTTCAAATTTCCTTTTGGGCATGGTGCATAACATGGAGACAATGGGCGAATGAGGCTGGTGGCCTTTGGGAAGCGCCTGCCTATGTGGCGAGCAGTCGTGGTCCTGATGGACCAAAGCCTCCTGCCTGTGGGGAGTGGCACAAAGAGATTGTGGCTGGGGTAGGAGGTGACGCCTGTTGAAAGCCGGTGTTGTGCTTCTTGTACTGGCACGCTGGGAGCGATGTAGGCTCTGACCAAAATAACAAAGCTGAACTCATGGAGAGAAAAAAAAGGTCTGTAGTTTATTAATAGAGATTAAAAAACAGGAGAACAGTGCTGCTGGATCACATTAATATCTTACACCATGAGTGATTCACCTAAAAACAGATAGCCCCACCACAACTAACTATCTTCATAGGGAGGTAAAGTAATGAGGTGCCCTCTTGTGGTACAGGTTGCATTGTTGTATTAAAATGTGTTGAACATGCATTGCAAATTTTTAATAAACATTATATTTTGGGCTGCATTGCACTGTTATTCACATTGTTTCTAAGGCACTTGCATTGAGTTATTGTTAATCGATTTTGATTATGTTTGTGCAGTTAAAGACAGAATAAAACGTTTGGAACACTGGGTGTAACCCTACTACAGTTCCCATGATGCACACACTCCATGTCGCTGCTATACACTAAATACCCAATGTGCTTCCTGGCTATGTCAATAGATTAATTTGTCTTTCTGTCCTGAAAATTTGGTCAGATTTGTCACGTTCTATTGTCCACCCTACCATTGTACACAATAGTACTAGATAGCTAGCTTGCTAACGTTAGTAAAACCAAGCTCATTCAGACAGGACTTGGTAAACAGAAATGCTAATTTTCACCATGTTTTACTATGTTCACTTATGCTAACGTTAGCGATCAAAACTGTTTTAATGATCTAGCAGTCAGTAAACTCGACCAAATTTCAAGAGGTGGACATCATTGGATTCCTCTGGCCTACAGAATTAAGCAATGAGCTCAAATTCAAGAGCAATTGATTCACGTTTCAATTGATTCACAAAGTGCTCTGGTCGGCTGCACTCCCCAGTGAAGTGCTCAAAATGCGGCAGAGTACCCAGATGTGTAGTTTGCTGTAAAGTAACTAAAATGTAAAATAAATAAAAAGTACCTTTGAGAAACCACACGTTATTGCGATGGAAGTTTATAGTTAGTAGGTTATTGCTTTATCTATCCAAAATGGTACGTGTTAAGTTTTGTGTCGATATTGATTTATAATTATTTCAACATTTTCTCCCATGCAAAAGATAGGGTGGGTGCGAACCCAACCAGTAGAGGGTGTAGTTTTACGCTTTGGCTCCCTATTCCTGCCCTAGATGCCGCTTAATTCTGTGGGATATACTGTATATATTACACTCAAAGTCAGAGTCAATTCATCTAACTGATTGGATTCACATCAGCAGCCGTACATACATACGTACACCCATTTGCATAATAGCTGTCTACATGGTGCTCTTCCTTTAATCCCCCCTGGGTATGACATATGGGAGATGTTGGAAGAAGTGCAACAGTCATTTTGTATTTTAGAATGTGACGTGGTGTGCATGTGTGTGGGTGTGTGTGAGATATCACCCATGTTCTTATACTATGTAAAACAACCCCTGTGAGTTTTTTTTTTACAGTGGTGATTCAGTTGCCATGGAAACCAAGCTAAATACAATTGCCCAGAGCTATGAGCCATTATACTGTCTTACACAGTATAAATTAGGCTTTGGTGTCCGTACCTTGGAGTCTGGTCTGAGATGATGGTGTGTGTACGTTGAGTTATGCACCATTCATTCTAGGACAGCTTGTCTCCTGCAACACAGGCCTGAGAGGCTGCTCAGTGAGGGTGTGCTACCATCTGGTGGAGATTATCATTCACACACGCACGCACGCACGCACGCACGCTCGCTCGCACACACACACACACACACACACACACACACACACATACACACACACACACACACACACACTCCTATTGGCTAGTGGAATCTAGCTAGCTACAATTGACTGAAGAAAAAAAAAAAACGTACACACCTGTGTCCAACCAAGTCCGGGGGCTTCGCCTGCACAACTGCTCTTAACTGAAAATTTCAGCGAACAGACTGCGGGGTCAGCAAGTCTGTTCCCTGTGGGGCTCCGCTCCACTCATAGAACTAGGGTTACAATGCGTAACCATCATTCTATTTCGTGGAGCTCCATTCCACAGGGCTAGCTCCTATTGGCATAAGCGGAGCTACACTGCCGCACCATACACTCTTGCTTGCCCCAGTAACAAAAGACTGGCCAATCAGGACACAAGCCAGTGCTCCAAGGTGAGACCACACAAAAATTTGGCCCACCCAAGCACTGGCCCCACCCTGCCATACTCGGGTTATCACAACCGAGGGCAAGGAGAGGTACGTGAGGGGAGAGCCGGACCAGAAGCGGTTACACCATAACACAGCCCGTCCTAGCCCCACCCACAGCCACAGACCGGAGCTGGCCGATACTCACCAAACAGTTCTGCCCTGAGACAACATGTCAACGCTGACTCCCGCTGGCGGCTGTGCCTAACACAGCCAATGCCACAGAGACAGAGGACATGGATGAGAGCTGAACATTTCAAAGGAGCAGTTGTGCAGGTGAAGCCCACATATACAGTGGTGCACAGGACCTGGTTGGACACAGATGCGTGTTTGGCTTTTTTTATTCAGTCAACTGTAGGCTACAGTAGCTATCTAGGTTTCACTAGCCAATAGGAGCTAGCCAAGTGGGGCAGACACGAAATAAAACAAAGGATTCCATGAAGCACAAAAATATTGCTTTACAGTACCTGACTGTACTTGCTTTACAGTACCTGACTTGTTGAATAACAATCAAAAACGATCAATTACTGTCCGTTTCAGATATTATCAGTGATGAGACAGTTGTCTGCAAAAGTACAGCAGTAGAACCTTCACAATGTGCACAGTGGCAGCAGGCAATTGCCACAGCTGTTGGGCTTCTCTAAAAGACAGCAGAACCCATATTATGTAAAGCAATTATGTAGCGAGGAACATTAATAGCAGCCAATTCAGGCAACCAGCCAACTGGAATGACTTTATGTAGCTGCCAAAAATGGGGAGCACATTCATACAGTACATGCATGTATACACACTCACACACACCCCCCCCCCACACACACACACACACACACATGCATGCACATGCACACACATACACACACACACACACACATGAATGCCTGTACGCAAACACACCAGTATGAATGATCATTCTGTTAAAAGTGTGTGTATTGAGTAGCCTAAAGACAGTTTGTCTCAGAAATTGGTATGACCTCATTTTGATATCTTATGTTGCAATTCACTGAGAGGATTAACAGACAAATTGACATGAGTGGTAAAAGCACTCTTTAAATGAATGTGCATACATCTGCATACATAAGAATGGTTTGCTTCTAGCCATTCATACTGAATGCACAATTTGCATAATGTTCAAATCAGAATACAGCTATTACCACCAAAGGGCAAATATAGGCCCACAAAGCAAGGTTTTAAAAATTAATAGAGGTGCAATATTCATGATGCAAATCGCCTATAAAACTGAGATGGCTTTTGGAATGCTGTAACAGCGTTGCTGCATTATCAAGTACGGCAGTCTTTTCATAAAGACAACTGCTTACTGTATGCAAGTCCACTATACAGCATAAAGTGTTAGTGATATCTCATTGAAACGGTCTAATGGACCATTATGAAACACACAGGCAGCAGCAGACAACAGTCCTGATGGTTAACACTAATCATGGACAGCAGCAATGAAACACTTCAGTTGTCAGCAGCACCGATAGCCCCCTCTATACTCGTCAACAAACTCTGGGATCTGGAAATGAACACCTCCCTGTGCAGGTGGATCCTCGGCTTCCTCATGGGCAGACCTCAGGCGGTGAAAGCGGGCAGCCACACCTCACCTTACCTCATCCTCAACACTGGAGCTCCCCAGGGCTGTACTCTCTGTACACACATGACTGCTAAGCCACTTTTCATTCCAACTCCATCATCAAGTTCACAGATGATACAGCTGTGGTAGGTCTGATCTCCAACAACGATGAGAAGGCCTATCTGGAGGAAGTGGGGTGCTTCACTAAGTGGTGTCAGCTGAATGTCAATAAGACAAAGGAGTTGCTAGTGGACTATGGGAGAAAGCAGGAGAGAATCTACAACCATCTAAACATCACACTATGCACACTAGGCGGTGTAAGAACAAGGCCAGGAGAATCGTGAAAGAGCCCAGCCTTTCGGACTATGGACTCTTATCTCTTCATTCAGATGAAAATCATTTTATTCGTCACATGTAATGTACAGTGAAATGTTGCTGCCGGTTCTGAGATGTGCTCATCACAGATAACTACAATACACAATTTACAAATTACGCAAGAATTACGCAATAATTGTATATACTGTATACCAATACAGTATAAATATAAGATACTGATATGGATGGATTATGTAATGATATATATATATATATATATATAATTAATATATGCAATATATGCAATACAGTATATGCTGTGTATAGCATTACATAATCCATCCATCCATCCATAATGGTCAAACACATTGTAGAAATCACAGACCATCTAGTGCCTAGTGGAGTCTCCAAGGCTCCATACTGCGGCCTCTTCTGTTCAACATTTAAATGATCCCACTAGCTCAAATTATGCAAAACAACAAAATATGTTACCATAGCTACGCAGACAACACACAAATATAAATCGCCATATCACCAGGGGGCTATAATCCCATACCCAGTCATGGACTCAGACCTGAATTTCAACAGTCACATTAAGACAATTACAAAGTCAGCCCACTATTACCTGAAGAATAAGGATTAAAGGATTGATGTCTCAGCAGGATCTGGAAAAATGTGTCCATGTGTTTATCTTCAGTAGACTCGACTACTGTAATGGTGTGTTTACAGGTCTCTCTAAAAAATCAGAACTCAGAACGCTGCTGTTTGAGTCCTCACTAAGACTAAGAAAGTGGATCACATCACTCCAGTTCTGAGGTCTTTACACTGCACTTCCTGTCTGTCAAAGAATTGGCTTTAAAATACCGCTGTTGGTTTATAAAGCACTGAACGGTTTAGGGCCAAAATATATTTCTGATCTGCTGCTACAATATGAACCATCCAGACCTAATCCAGAGGCCTGCTTTCTGTCCCCAGAGTTAAAAGAAAACATGGAGAAGCAGTGTTCAATTTTTATGTTCCACATATCTGGAACAAACTTCCAGAAAACTGGAGTTTTGGTCTGCAGCAACTCTCAGTTCTTTTAAATCAAGACTGTAGACTTTTTTATTTTTGCCGCTGCTTTTTATTAAATCAAATAATTATTCATTCATACACTAACTTTTATTCCTGCGTTTTATTTTTGCATTTCATTTTATGACCTTTTATGTGTTTCTTGCACATTGTCTTGATGCTTTTACAGTAATGTCTCATGTAAAGCACTTTGAATTGCCTTGTTGCTGAAATGTTCTATACAAATAAACTTGCCTTGCCTTGTGCCTGTCTCAGTAATATTAAATGTGTTCAGCCACAGTCTCCTGTGGTGTCACAAAAACTCTACATCTTAAATTAGCTCTTTTTAATCTCAGATTGTTGTCTAACAAATCCTTTTTGGTTAATGATCTGATAACTGAAAATAATTTGCATTGCATGTTTTTAGTTGAGACCTGGCAAACTACTGGTGTAACACTGATAAGCCTCTATCAACACTGATAGAGGCTTGTCCTCCAAACTTTAGTTTTTATCAGTCAGTTAGACAAAACAAGAAAGGAAGAGGGATTGCAGGCATTTTCTCTACTCTGTAATTGACATCGTTTGAATATCTTGCTCTTGAGCTCAAAGCAGAATTATCAGTGCTCACCATTGCATTATATCGGCTACCAAGATATTCATTAGGATTTCTACAGGAATTCTCAGAGCTGATTTCAATTGGTATCACTAGATATGATAGATTAATCTTGAATGGGGACCTGAACATTCATATTAATATGCACACACACTTGGTCCTCTGGTGTAATTTGAGGAATTCCTATATGTTAAACCCTCCATACCCATTCTATTGAAACAAATTTCACTGGGGCAAGTTCTATGACGCAAGGATATCGTAAAACTGGAAAGCAAACTCCAAATTCATTGAATAATCCAGATCCTGAAGAGCTAACCTCGACTAGCACCGCCTCTGAGCTAGCAATGGCTGCTAGTGGGCTACAGTTGACAGAGCCGCGCCCATGGTTCTCCACGGAGATGCAAAGATTCACGGCAACAATCCAAACTTCCCTCACGACCCACCTGGATCAAGTGGACACAGCACTGGAAAAGTTTAATGAGACGACGCAATCCACGAACACAAAAGTAACCACACTAGAAGTAAAATGATCTGAGTACGAAGCTACCGTTGTCGACCTGCGTCAGAGTCTAGCAGAGTTGGGACAGAAACACCGTAATGATGTCTCGGAATTGAGTGACAAACTGGACGGCAACGAAAATAGGCAGCGCCGAAGCAGATAATTCTCCAACAATTGCTGTGTCACTAAATGCAGAAAAGGCGTTTGACCGCGTAGAAAGGCCCTATTGTCACGGCCAGATACCACCCGAGAATCATTAATGTGAACTCGGTAGTCTAGGGGTTACCTCGGGCTAGAAACTGAGCCGTGCACTCTAAGCTCCGGTCTGTCATCGGCGTGGAATATGTTGTACCTGAACAGGTTGGCTTAGGCCGGTCCTACCTGGACGCAGTAGGCTACTGACGGTCGCTCCAGTAGTTGATCCAAACCTTCTTGGGAGGGCAGCCTGGCTTCCATGAGCGGCCAGCCCAATCCGTGGGTTGCTACTCTCAGTGTAGCGCGAAGAGCCACCGAAGCGGCTAACGAGACAACGGACACAGGATTTCTACAGGGTTCAGTCACGGTCTTAATCAATGTCCTAAGTGAAAAGTTTGGCTTCCCGGCGAGACGCTGGATCCACGGGGCCCTCTCTTCCGTCTCCTGCCGGGTTAAGTTCAAACCCCCCCTGAGTCAGACCTGCCCCTAAGCCTCTTCAGACCAATCACCATCCCGTCTCCCTAAACCTCCCTTTCCAGCCCGCCAGGATGGATGCCTTTTTTGTAAATAGTTTTTGTAAATTTTAACCTTTTTTTTGTGGGATACAACGGTCTGTTCCCAGTCTGCCTGCCACAGAATGCGCACTTCGTTTCATTTTTTTTTTGTTGAACTTTTGCAATTGTCAGATAATGGGTTGCTAGCCAGAGCTTGTACATACTTTTTTTTTGCTTTTCTGGCTATGCGTAATGTGACAGACCGTAAACCTCATCCTTGTAAATATGTATACTTTTAATTTGCTTTGCAATGTACTTTGTCTAATAAAATGTTCTAAACTGTTAATGGTGTTCAGTCTCATCTTGGTTTGTATCATAATGCTTGCTGCTATATCCCCATATAGCATTAATTCGTTTTTGTACTGCAAATGCTAAATATAGCCAGTGGTACTGCAAATGCTAAATATAGCCAGTGGTACTGCAAATGCTAAATATAGCCAGTGGTCAGGGTTTAGTAAGTAAGTGACCATATCTGCACCGTGCAAAAAGGACGTGCAGACCAAGTCATATAAATACCTGTAAATACTTGCTGCTCACGTGTAGATCAGGGCCGTGTCCGAAATGCATACTACCTGCTACTTGCTATATAGTAGGCACTATATAGTAGGCATACTACATACTATATAGTACCTTCTGTTCCACAAAACGCGTGTAGTATGCGAGAAAATACAGCATGCTACTCGAGTCATCCAGCGGAAGTGACGGCTATCACATGATAGCCCCGCATGTGCTGGCTTGGGGCTAGCTATACTGTTACATTTGTACCAGGGATGTTATATTAAATAGATTCTGAGAGGCAGGTAAGCAAAACAATAAAACTCAACTCATTTTAAAGAGGTGGGTAAACTGAGTTTACCTGGGTTTACTCATCACTACACGCCTGCTTTGTAATGTTACATTTTAGCTCTACAGATAATGACATCTATCTATTATCATATTGTAAAGACAAGTATATGCCATACGCACAAATGAGTTAAAGTTTGCCCTAATAATATTCCCCCTGTAGGCTCACATGGAAGACAGAGGTCCTCACCAAGTCAACCTCCACGTCCCTGCTGAGGACCTATTTTGACGGCGCGGACACAAGGAGGGACTTCAGATTGTCAAAATCGACACAGAGGAACCTTGGTGATGGTCAGGAGGATGGGGCAAGACCATGGAGGTGCTAATAATAGCAATAACAATAATAATAATTCATTGCATTTAGAGCTTTTCTCAGTACTCACCCTTTACAATGGTCTTGTCATTCACAGACAGGTGCTAGTCTTTGGAGGTAACATATATCAGTCATTTAGCAGACACTGTTGTCCAGCATTACCTTAGTCATTTATTTAGCAGACACTTTTGTGTGTCTGCTAAACGACTTACAGTAGGCCTAATTGCATTTAACCATTTAAAGGTTGAAGGCCCCTGATGGTGGCCATGGTCCTGCTGCTGCAGATCATCCCAACCCTGGAGATGGCCTCAGAAAGTGTCTCGCAGCGGCAGCATCAGCACCAGCACAAGCTGCCTGGATCGCAGCTCTTGGTGAGCACGACTACCCCCATCCTGCCATAAGTAGTCAGTCAGTCAGTCAGTCTATCAGTTCATGAGTGTGCTTTGCCTTGTTCCTTATAGACAGCCTTGAGGCTTTAAACACCGATCAGTTGGTTATAGGCAGCCTTGAGGCATTTGTTTAAATGTATTTGTATTTAAATGTATGTGTAACACTGTACATAGTAATCAGTTTAAGTATTTTGGGGGGAGACAACAGATCAGCGTTCTCCTGTCAGTACCTTTTGCAAGGAAAGCTAATGATCTGACCAAATATAAACAAGTCAAAAGTATATTTGAAGACCATTGTGTAATAAAAATATCCAAGAAATGTTTATGGTTGTGTTTCTTCCATTATACATGTAAAGGTTACTTCTTGATGTATTAACATTTCAACAAAGTGTAATATCTACACATCAGACACATTGTCTTGATATGTCTACAGGTCATGTACAGTAACTTGGAAGGTCTTAACACAACACGCAGAGCGCTTTGGACATGTAACTCCCTTATCAAGTAGTCGTTAGTCAGACACATTAAACAGTGATGCTTTCATAACCGTCTCTGAATAATTCCAATGAAGCATTGTGAACCAACATGTGTGTTCCGTCTTTTATGCCTAATTGCAAACTACAATGTCCATTAGGAATGTTCTTTTACTCTAATGACTGGTTTTAGGTATAGTGACATTTGTTCTTTGACTGGGAATACATTACAAGGAATGACACACAAACACCAATTTAATTCAAGAAAATACATTTAATAAAAAATAACAAAAACAACTAGAAAGTACATTTCCTGGAGAAAATGTGAGGTGGGCTAGCTGCTGCAGCTGTATGTAACAGCTACTGCTAGAACTACTATGGACCAGGCAATCTCCATGCACCCACCTGCGAAGACCGTGCGTCTCTAGCCCACTCAGGGGCTGAGTTGTGGGGTCTGTTGCGTGGACAGTGGCATGGTGGTGAGACTCTGCCCCCTCAGGTCAGAGCTGGTCGAGGACAGTGTACCCCTCTCCGGGCCACCTACCCGCCCACACCGGTGAAGACCATGTGTCTCTAGCCCACTCAGGGGCTGAGTTGTGGGGCCATGGCGTGGATAGTGGCGTGGGGGTGAGACTCCGCCCCCTCAGGTCAGAGCCAGTCAGGGACCGTGTAGCCCTCTACGGGCCACCTACCTGACTCAACCGGTGAAGACCGTGTGTCTCTAGCCCACTCAGGGGCTGAGTTGTG